>NC_041392.1:412527443-412718117 GCF_002162155.2 Triticum dicoccoides
AGGAGGCGACGCGGGATGAGGTGGCGCGCACTGAGTGGCTGAGGCGGAGGAGGCGATGACGTGGAACAACGCGATTGGCCGGGGTGAGGTGGCCGGCGGACATGTCCGGAGGCGGAGTGGACGTGTCCGGCGCGCTGAGGAGGAAGATCTAGGGTTTCGGGGAAAAGATCCGAAAACGAAAATAAAGGGGTCTATTTATAGAGGTAGAGGGAGTTAGGAAGCTCCAAATGAGGTGCGGTTTTTGGCCACGCGATCGTGATCGAACGCTCTAGATGATGGAGAAGGTTTTGGTGGGTTTTGGGCCAAATTGAAGGGGTGTTGGGCTGCAACACACACGAGGCCTTTTCAGTCCCTCGGTTAACCGTTGGAGCATCAAACGAAGTCCAAATGGTACGAAACTTGACAGGCGGTCTACAGGTAGTAAACCAAGGCCGCTTGGCAAGTCTCGGTCCAATTCGGAAATATTTAACCCCAACACACGAGAAGAAGGTAGAAATGACCACCGGAGGAGAATGGAGCGCCAGATTGCAAAACGGACAACGGGGAAAATGCTCGGATGCATGAGACGAACATGTATGCAATTGAAATGCGCATGATGACATGATATGCAATGCAAGACACGCAAGCAATGACAACGCAACAACAACGAATAACTGGACAACACCTGGCACATCGGTCTCGGGGCGTTACAACACTCCACCACTACGAGAGGATCTCGTCCCGAGATCTAGAATGGCACCGGAGGGGAAAACGGAAGAGGAAGAGAAGAGGTAACACTAAGTTGCTCCTTTGACAAATGAGTGAAACCAAAGAACCTTGAAAAGGTTAAGCCATTTCGAGAAAAGAATACAACAGAGATGAACGAAGTTGAAAACACCCCGTTAGGAAAGAGGAACAAGGAAGAACAAATTTGGACAGCACTCCGGTTGAAATGGAAGTCAAAAACTTGATTACATGAAAAGGAGTTGAGCAAAAGGGCACAACACTCCGGTTGGATGGATAAGCACAGGAAAGAACATGATCTTAGATGAAACGAGATGATGGTTGAAGAAAACAACATCGCAATGACTCCGAAACAAAAGTAAGAATGGAATGGGATGAACGAAGGAAAACAAGGTCTCGAGGTAGCACGCTTACAACAAATGCTAGAACGGAGTTGTTGGAAAACCCACAACAAAAAGAATAAGCTGGATATGGTCTTATGGAATACATCTCGAATTATGAGGTGACAACCTGCCACTCCCGGAAAACGAATTTGATTGCTATGAACAAATTGGCGAGAAAGTATATCACACCGGAAAGGATAAATGAAGAACTTGGATCATTTATAAGCACGATAATAGCAACAAACCTTAGAGAAGGCTTTAGGTGAAATATAACCCAAGATAATTCCAACGAAGAGGTTGATGGATTTAAAATATCTCATACTTGATAACTCATGAAACAAGAAAACATGAAGTCAAATTATCAAGAATGACATAATACCAGCTCCAATGATACGGTTGAAAGAATTGCACTTTAAAATGCAAGATAAAGAATACTTGAGCTCCTCTGAAAAGAATCTCAATGAACACTTCGAGAAGGAATTAAATCCTTGGTGAACCACCATGTAGAACCTTCATGAGAACTCCGGAAAAAGAGAAGATGCACAATTGAAATCAGGAATTTGATGAGCCTCCGGAATAGGGAATTGAGTTCAGTCGATGAACCAAGAATAAGAATTACATTATGCTTATCCTTCACCAATTAAATTGACGACAATCAACATATTTGGCACACTACTTATTATCGTAGCAAGGATTAAGAGAGATATAGCGCCAACTTGGGAAGGTCTTCTTTGAACCACCGGTAGGATTGACAACGAATGAATTGATAAGGAAGAGAAACCTAGAAGAACCACCGTAAGAAATGAAAATGAACGAAGATACTTGAGAGAATTTAGACAACTGAAACGAAGAGATCACGCGGTGATTAAAGAATATTGAATGATGCACCGGTGAGATTTGGGGAACGAGAGCTGAAAGCTGAGAATGAACAAGTCTACTGAAATGATGGGCTCCGGATAATCCAACCGAGAAGACTCTTGAATTACTTCGGATGGGTGAAAAGAATTCTCACAATCAAAACAACTATGAGAGGCTGGCCTTGAACTAGAACCATGAATCTTGAGAGAACGGATATGATTTGGAGGGAAAATCTTCTTCTGACTTCAAAATCTGAGAATGACGATGAGAAACACCACCAAGAATTGTTGAGATACTCCAGGATGGAAAATTATAAAGGTTGAACCAATGATGAAAAGAATTTGAAAGATCTTGGAGAAGGCAATTGACTGATGATAACTCATTCTTACGTTAAACTTTGAAAATAATTTGGGAATAGCTCCGGGAAAATAAGAAGAGTCAGGTAAGATCCTGGGAAAAGACCTGTGGGTTAGGGCCCACTCAAGAGAAGCACCATTGAAAAGATTTAAAAGAGAGGTTGCACCAGTTGAATTAAATGGCTAGAATGAGATAACAATCTCGAAAGAGCTTGAAAGGATTACGAAAGCAGAGTGGAAACACGAATCTTCTGAGATATCTTGAGCACTCCGGAACAATAGAATAGCGAGAAGTGAAAGAATATGAGGAGCAACGGCATGATAGGGTATTTACAACGAGGAGAAAGATATGATCAATAACGCTTGAATTTAAACCACCGGAGAAGAACGGAGCACCGGATTGCAAAAGGGACAACGGGGAAAATTCTCAGATGGATGAGACGAACACGTATGCAAATGAAATGCGCATGATGACATGATATGCAATGCAAGACACGCAAGCAATGACAACGCAACAACAGCGAATAACTGGATGACACCTGGCACATCGGTCTCGGGGCGTTACAATATGAATGCCTCCGGCGGTGTACTGGGATATGCAATGACTCATGAGTGACATGTATGAAAGAATTATGAACGGTGGCTTTGCCACAAATACGATGTCAACTACATGATCATGCTAAGCAATATGACAATGATGGAGTATGTCATAATAAGCAGAACGGTGGAAAGTTACATGGTAATATATCTCGGAATGGCTATGGAAATGCCATAATAGGTAGGTATGGTAGCTGTTTTGAGGAAGGTATATGGTGGGTTTATGGTACCGGCGAAAGTTGAGCGGTACTAGAGAGGCTAGCAATGGTGGAAGGGTGAGAGTGCGTATAATCCATGGACTCAACATTAGTCATAAAGAACTCACATACTTATTGCAAAAATTTATTAGTTATCGAAACAAAGTACTATGCGCATGATCCTAGGGGGATAGATTGGTAGGAAAAGACCATCGCTCGTCCCCGACCGCCACTCATAAGGAAGACAATCAATAAATAAATCATGCTCCGACTTCATCACATAACGGTTCACCATACGTGCATCCTACGGGAATCACAAACTTTAACACAAGTATCTCTCAAATTCACAACTAATCACTAGCATGACTTTAATATCACTATCTCCATATCTCAAAACAATCATCAAGTATCAAACTTCTCTTAGTATTCAATGCACTCTATATGAAAGTTTTTATTATATCCCTCTTGGATGCCCATCATATTAGGACTAGTTTCATAACCAAAGCAAACTACCATGCTGTTCTAAAGACTCTCAAAATAATATAAGTGAAGCACGAGAGTTCATCTATTTCTTCAAAATAAAAATACCACTGCGCTCTAAAAAGATATAAGTGAAGCTCTAGAGCAAATGACAAACTACTCTGAAAGATATAGGTGAAGATCAATGAGTAGTCGAATAATTATGCAACTATGTGAAGACTCTCTAACATTTAAGAATTTCAGATCTTGGTATTTTATTCAAACAGCAAGCAAAACAAAATAAAATGAAATGACGCTCCAAGCAAAACACATATCATGTGGTGAATAAAAATATAGCTCCAAGTAAAGTTACCGATGAACAAAGACGAAAGAGGGGATGCCTTCCGGGGCATCCCCAAGCTTAGGCTCTTGGTTGCCCTTGAATATTTCCTTGGTGTGCCTTGGGCATCCCCAAGCTTAGGCACTTGCCACTCCTTATTCCATAGTCCATCAGATCTTTACCCAAAACTTGAAAACTTCACAACACAAAACTTAACAGAAAACTCATAAGCTCCGTTAGTATAAGAAAATAAATCACCACTTAGGTACTGTTATGAACTCATTCTAAATTCATATTGGTGTAATATCTAATGTATTCCAACTTATCTATGGTCCATACCCTCCGATACTACTCATAGATTCATCAAAATAAGCAAACAACACATCGAAAACAGAATCTGTCAAAAACAGAACAGTCTGTAGTAATCTGGATCAAACGTATACTTCTGGAACTCATAAAATTCTCAAATAAATTTCTGGACGTGAGGAATTTATCTATTAATCATCTTCAAAAATAATTAACTAAATAGCACTCTCCAGTAAAAAATGGCAGCAATTCTCGTGAGCGCTAAAGTTTCTATTTTTTATAGCAAGATTAAAAAGACTTTCCCCAAGTCTTCCCAGAGGTTCTAATTGGCACAAACACTAATTAAAACATAAAAAACTCAATAATAACAGAGGCTAGATAAATTATTTATTACTAAACAGGAGCAAAAAGCAAGGAACAAAAATAAACTTGGGTTGCCTCCCAACAAGCGCTATTGTTTAACGCCCCTAGCTAGGCATGATGATGTCAATGATGCTCACATAAAAGATAAGAATTGAAATAAAAAGAGAGCATTGTGAAGAATATTACTACAGCATTTAAGTCTAACCCACTTCCTATGCATAGGGATTTTGTGAGCAAACAACTTGTGGGAACAAGAATCAACTTGCATAGGAAGGCAAAACAAGCATAACATCAAAACTTTAAGCACATAGAGAGGAAACTTGATATTATTGCAATTCCTACAAGCATATGTTCCTCCCTAATAATAATTTTCAGTAGCATAATTAATGAATTCAACAATATAACCAGCACCTAAAGCATTCTTTTCATGATCTACAAGCATAGAAAATTTACTACTCTCCACATAAGCAAAATTCTTCTCATTCGGAATAGTGGGAGTATCATAAGAGACTCGAATACTATAAATTGTTTCCACATTAAAAGAGTAATGATCAGAAAAGGGGTAACCATTATCATGACAAGTTTTATAAATATAACCACTACTTTTTATAGCATAAGTATCATCACAATAATCATCATAGGTAGGAGGCATGCTATCATCATTATAAATTTGCATATCAAAACTTGGGAGACTAAAAATATCATCTTCATTAAACGTAGCATCCCCAAGCTTGGGACAAACATTAATTGCAGAAAATATATTCTCAAAAACATCATCTTCATCAAACATATCATCCCCAAGCTTGGACCTTTTCGTATCATAAGCATAATCACTCTCATAATTAATAGTATGGATAGCACCAATAGTATAGCAATTATCATATTCTTCCAAGCAAGTGCCAAAAAGATTTTCAAGATCATAAGAAGTATCATTATCTTCCACAATTATATTCCATGAGGCACAATAGTAATAGGAGCAGCATTATTTGGGGGAGATATCTTTTTACCTCTCTTCCTTTTTCTTTTCTTCTTCTTCACCACATCATGTGTGGGTTCAATCATCTTTTTGGAGCTCCTTATTAATGAGATTCGTTGAATAGGAGGCTCCTCCTCGTTACCTGATTCATCATAAGAAATAATATAAGGATATTGGGAAGTCTCTTCCCTTTCATTAGTATTCTCTTCATCTTCTATTTGTTTTCTTTTCTTTATGTAATTGGCAATATAAGGGTTTTCAATGCAATTCACCGCACAATACATATAAATTTCCTCTAGATCAAAGCCAAGAAGTTTATTACAGGCAAGTACTGGAATATAGTTAGTTATACGTTTCATTTCTTCGTAGCCCATAAGCAAACTAAGTTCATTATAATGTGCAAGGGAAATCAAGTCATCACAATTTTTGGACATGATTAGATCATGAAACAATTTGCATCAGATAGCTAAATGACCACTTTCATTGCAAAGTTCGCAAGTATGGCCAAGAAAATTTAAATTCTCAGCACAATCATCTAGCATTTCTTGCAACAATTTAGTTCCAAAGTACTTATGCCTCATACAATATCTATCTTCCCTATTTGGTGTGTACTTACAAACCCAATGCACTCCACAAAAATTGACATGTTTATAGGAGACATTTTCATCATAACTAGTGCAATCATCATTAGTACCATGGATATTCAAGGAGTTCATACTAACAACATTGCAATCATGCTCATCATTCAAAGATTTAGTGCCAAACATTTTAATGCATTCTTCCTCTAACACTTTGGCACAATTTTCCTTCCCATCATACTCACGAAAGATATTAAAAAGATGAAGCGTATGAGGTAGACTTAATTCCATTTTTTTAATTTTCTTTTATAAACTAAACTAGTGATAAAACAAGAAACTGAAAGACTCGATTGCAAGATCTAAAGATATACCTTCAAGCGCTAACCTCCCTGGCAACGGCGCCAGAAAAGAGCTTGATGTCTAGTACACAACCTTCTTCTTGTAGACGTTGTTGGGCCTCCAAGTGCAGAGGTTTGTAGGACAGTAGCAAATTTCCCTCAAGTGGATGACCTAAGGTTTATCAATCCGTAGGAGGCGTAGGATGAAGATGGTCTCTCTCAAGCAACCCTGCAACCAAATAACAAGGAGTCTCTTGTGTCCCCAACACACCCAATACAATAGTAAATTGTATAGGTGCACTAGTTCGGCGAAGAGATGGTGATACAAGTGCAATATGGATAGTAGATAATGGTTTTTGTAATCTGAAAATATAAAAACAGCAAGGCAACTAATGATAAAAGTGAGCGTAAACGGTATTGCAATGCTAGGAAACAAGGCCTAGGGTTCATACTTTCACTAGTGCAAGTCCTCTCAACAATAATAACATAATTGGATCACATAACTATCCCTCAACATGCAACAAAGAGTCACTCCAAAGTCACTAATAGCGGAGAACGAACGAAGAGGTTATGGTAGGGTACGAAACCACCTCAAAGTTATTCTTTCCAATCAACCCGTTGGGCTATTCCTATAAGTGTCACAAACAGCCCTAGAGTTCGTACTAGAATAACACCTTAAGACACAAATCAACCAAAACCCTAATGTCACCTAGATACTCCAATGTCGCCTCAAGTATCCATGGGTATGATTACATGATATGCATCACACAATCTCAGATTCATCTATTCAACCAACACATAGAACCTCAAAGAGTGCCCCAAAGTTTCTACCGGAGAATCACGACGAAAACGTGTGCCAACCCCTATGCATAGGTTCATGGGCGGAACCCGCAAGTTGATCACCAAAACATACATCAAGTGAATCACGTGATATCTCATTGTCACCACAGATACCCACGGCAAGACATACATCAAGTGTTCTCAAATCCTTAAAGACTCAATCCGATAAGGTAACTTCTAAGGGAAAACTCAATACATTACAAGAGAGTAGAGGGGGGGAGAAACATCATAGGATCCAAATATAATAGCAAAGCTCAAGATACATCAAGATCGTATCACCTCAAGAACACGAGAGAGATAGAGAGAGATCAAACACATAGCTACTAGTACATACCCTAAGCCCCGAGGGAGAACTACTCCCTCCTCATCATGGAGAGCACCGGGGTGATGAAGATGGCCACCGGAGAGGGATTGCCCCCTCCGGCAAGGCATCGGAACGGGTCTAGATTGGTTTTAGGTGGCTACGGAGGCTTCTGCCAGCGGAACTCCCGATCTATTGTGCCCCCGATCGTTTTAGGGTATATGGGTATGTATAGGAAGAAGAGGTACGTCAGGGGAGCCACGAGGGGCCCACAAGGGGCCCACAAGGGTAGAGGGCGCGCCCAGGGGGCTGGGCGTGCCCCCCTGCCACGTGGCTTCCTCGTTGATCCCCGGACGTGCACTCCAAGTCTTCTAGGTTGCTTCTGTTCCAAAAATAAGTTTCGTGAAGTTTCAGGTCAACTGGACTCCGTTTGATTTTCCTTTTCTGCGATACTCTAAAACAAGGGAAAAACAGAAACTGGCACTGGGCTCTAGGTTAATAGGTTAGTCCCCAAAAAAT
Source organism: Triticum dicoccoides (assembly GCF_002162155.2). Classification (NCBI taxonomy): domain Eukaryota; kingdom Viridiplantae; phylum Streptophyta; class Magnoliopsida; order Poales; family Poaceae; genus Triticum; species Triticum dicoccoides. Next base: position 412,535,578 of record NC_041392.1, read on the forward strand.
ATAAAATAGCATACAAATGCATATAAAACATCCAAGGTTGATAATATAATAGCATGGAACAATCAAAAATTATAGATACATTGGAGACGAATCAGCGGCTCCAACGCCGGGGAATTTGTGGCCTCTGTGGCAGGGTTGAGCCTCCCGTCCTTGGATGGTGCAGTCTGCTCCGGATTTAAGGCCAGAGCGGTTACGGGATCTGTCTCCTAGATGTTGTCCGATGACAGATTTAGGTCATGTCTCTCGGGGTGGCCAAGAGTGGTAGTCGCGGTCTCGAATTCGGCAAAGATCAAGTCTCCACGGATGTCCACAACAAAGTTCAAGCTCCCAAATCTGACCTGATGGCCAGGGGCATAGCTTTCGATCTGCTCTAGATGGCCAGGGGCGTAGCTTTCGATCTGCTCTAGATGGCCAAACGAATTGGCCCGCAGTGCGAAGCTGCCGAACACAAAGATTTGTCCGGGGAGGAAAGTTTCTCCTTTGGCAGCGTCATTATTGACGATTGAAGGGGCCATCAAACCTTTCAGCGACAGCACAGTGGAACTCTCAATAAAAGCACCAATGTCGGTGTCAAAACTGGCGGATATCGGGTAGGGGGTCTCGAACTGTGCGTCTAAGGTCGATGGTAACAGGAGACAGGGGACACAATGTTTTACCAAGGTTCGGGCCCTCTCTATGGAGGTAATACCCTACATCCTGCTTGATTGATCTTGATGAATATGAGTATTACAAGAGTTGATCTACCACATGATCGTAATGGCTAAACCCTAGAGGCCTAGCTTGTATGGTTATGATAATGAGTCTCTCTCCCCCTCCGGACTAAGTCCTCCGGTTTATATAGACACCGGGAGGATCTAGGGTTACACAAGGTCGGTTACAAAGAAAGGAATCTACATATTCTATCGCCAAGCTTGCCTTCCACGCCAAGGAGAGTCCTATCCGGACACGGGTGCAGTCTTCGGTCTTCGTATCTTCACAGCCCATCAGTCTGGCCCATGGCTAGCAGGCCGGACGTTCGAGGACCCCTTAGTCCAGGACTCCCTCACTCACCAACCAAGGTAGATGATAAGTGGTGGAATACTTTTTGTAATTTGCAAAAGCACCCAATTAATGTTCTTATCATCAAAAAATTATGTTTACCATTGTATTAATTGCAATGCATGCATAAAGTACATGCATTGGTCAATTTTCTCTTAATACACTACAAAAAATACACTTCCATGATGATACGTGTTTGTCACAGTAGGTCGCTTTTTTGTCATGCATGTACATCCATGACATATTTATGACAGAATCAAGATAGTCATACATGTGTTGTAGTAGAAGTGTTCCATGACATTACCAAAATTATCATCACGGAAGTGTCCACTTCCATGACGATAAATCGCGCGTCACAGAAGTGCTTTCGTCAAGGGTGACCGACACATGGCATCCATCGTAACGGAACGCCGTTAAGCTATCGGGTCGGGTTTTGGATCCGATAACCCGTTAACAGGCCCGACCAATGGGGATTTTCCATGTGTAAAATCATCATTGGCTAGAGGAAACACGTGTTGGCTCATCGTTGGGATAGATGTCATCCACTCACTGGACAGAAGGCGCCTATGATACGTCGACATGTGGCACGGCCCAACAAGTTTAAATGGGCCGGACCAACTAAAGGCCCACAAGATTTTGCGGACCATAATGGGCCGGCCCAGCTAAAGGCCCACGAGATTTTGCGGACCATAATGGGCTAGCCCAGCTAAAGGCCCACAAGATTTCGCGGGCCATATTGGGCCGGCCCAGGTAAAGGCCCACAAGATTTTTGTGTGCCATAATAGGCCGGCCCAGGTAAAGGCCCACAAAATTCTTGCGGATCATAATGGGCCGGCCCAGCTAAAGGCCCATGAGATTTCGCCAACATTAATGGGCCGGCCCAGCTGTAGGCCCACAAGATTTTGAGGACCCTAGTAGGCCGGCTCGTTAACTGGCTGCCATGTTTTGGGCCAAATGCCGGCCCATATTTGATACGGTCTATTAATGGCCTGCCATGCTCCGGGCCTAATAGTGGCCCATATGAGATCTGGCCTGTTAAAAGCCTACCACGTTTTGGGCCAAATTACGGCCCAGATCAGGTCCGGCCCTTTAAGAGGTTTTGGGCCTAATTATGGCCCATATCAGATTCGGCCCGTCAACTGGACACTATGCTTTTGGGCCCACTTGCTAAAGGCCCACTTAGTAATTCAGCCTGATATTAGTTTTGGCCTGTTAAGGGCCCGTTTAACATTTTGGCCCTATATTAATTTCAGCCTGTTAAAAGCCCGTCATATAGTTGGTCCTAACTACGGCCCGGTTTGCATCCGGCCTGCTCGCAGCCGATATCTGATTGGGCCAAACAAGGACCGAGACAATTTTTCGGCCTGTTAAAAGCCCGTGATTTGATCCGCACAATCATGGGTCGGGGTTCATTTCGGGCTGCTACCCGCCCGTGAGCTGATCGGCATGTTTTAGGCCCAACCTACATCGTGATTGCATGACGGCCCGATTATGTACCGTAATTTTACTGTTTGGCCGGTTTACTGCGAAGACAGGATATATATACAGTAAAATAACTACAGCATCGTGAATAAGAAAAAACCTATACTATACAATAAAGAAATTACAGCATATTATATCCACTGGGCATCAAAGTTCGCCACTATGATAATAAAGCACAAGCAGACAACAGATTACATACACTGGGCATCAAAGATCGCCACCAGTGCAAATAAACACGCCGACAAAATAATACTCCCTCCGTTCCTTAATATAGGGTGTATAGTTTTTGGCACGGAAATTAAAGAATGCATGTGGAGGGAAAATTTCCCAAGTTTTGGGCAAGATTACACCTGACTAATTGACATGAGAAAATAGAGGAGCTTGCCTAATATAAGGAAATGCAGTCAAATCCCTAAAAGCATTATCCAGACGAGTGGTGCAACGCAATACACCTTATATTTCGGACTTTTTCTCAAAAATCTATACACCTTATATCAAGGAACAGAGGGAGTATACAAAACCAACAGCACTTCAATAGAGTTCAAGAAGGTTAGCCCTGCTGGGGAGCTGCAGCGCAAGCAGCTGAGCAAGATGATGAGACTGCGCTTATTCAACACTTATATCTTCCTCACTCTGAAAGATAAACAAGCAGACAGATGACAGGTTTTGCACAGAAAAGTATCAGCGTTGACAATTCATCACATTTGTTACCGACGAATAAAGTGACACAGTTTAAATTTTCATTAACACAATATGGTATTGTTCAGGTCAAGAAATGGCAGGAAATGACATTGTGAAGGAGTTGGCAGCTTCATGACACCACTGGATTACAGATCAAGAACTCATAAGTATCAATGGTTAGTGTGCTGTCAATTTATACCATTTCAGATTGGCAAATAAAGAGATGGTTTAAATAATAGTAGAATGATATGACATTTTTCATAGTTAAGACATTGCAAAATATGACATTGTGCTGTAGTGGGTAGGTTCACCACATCACTGGATTACAAATGAAGAACAGAAGCATACATGCAGTCAAAAGAAGATCACTTGCTCTGTATAGTTTAATTTACATGGTATGAAGAAGGAACTTGGTTGTACAACTGAAAACTTAAATTGAGAAAGGACAAACTTTTGTTTATGAACTACATATAATAAACTATAAACAAGCAATTTGATGCAAACACAAAAAAAACAGCTGTTGCAGTCATGCCTAACCAAATATATACAACAAAGTTTGAAGGCTTGAGATGGACAAACTTACATTATTGGTGAAGACAGGCTCTATAAAGGCCTTGTCCATGCTGATGGGGGGGGGGATTCAAGAAGTTTACCACAGAATCTTCTTCAAAAGCATTAACTTTATTCTACATTTTGTTAAGAGTAAATATAGATGTGATAATATACGAAAAAATGGAGAATATTTAAGATAAGATGAAGAGTGATGCTACATAACCAAGTAGCTATAAATGTAAGTGCAGCGATACAGGCAAAAGGTACAGCCAAGAGCAATGCACAGCTAAACTTCTTCAGTACCAACCTTGTGATAAGAGTAAATGTAGATCTGATGTGTATAAAATGGAGGGCAAAGGAAAATAAGCTGCAGAGTGATGGTACATGAACAACTACCTGTCATTATAAGTACACTGATAAAGGATAGCATGTACTTACAAGAACAATGCAGAGCTAAAAAACATTGGCATTGGATATATTCTACACTAATATAACCATTCATATAGATCAGATAATTTGGAGCGAACAATTGATAAGCAAGCTATCATGCATATTGCTGTCACATAATGAACCAGGTATGTATGCAAGTACAGTGATACAGGACAATAGGTACTAACAAGAGCAAAGCAGCGGGCAACATATTTGCGATATCCTGTCGTTCTTGTCAAACTGGAATTCTTCTTCGAGCAGATTTCCTGCAGAAAAGATCCGTAAGGCACATGCGGAAAAGTATAAGTTCAAATTGTCATGTGATTTCATAGACAGTACCTCATCCTGGGAATGAGACCAGTGCATAACAAGGTTTTTCCATTCAATGTCTTCTAAATTTAGCATAGGAGACTTCACCGAAAATTCGTTTATAGACTTGCCATCAAAGTGTGATTTCCTCAGGTAACACCGATACTGCTGCAATGCTTCCTTGAAAAGCACAAGCAAGCTTTGCTCGTCATGACTATCCAGATTGACCCTCGCCTAGTTACAACAATGTAATGTAAATCATTGATGTGTTCAATCAGCAGAAAACAGGAAAATAATAGCCATGAATAATAGCACTTACACGTAAGTTGGACAGGAAGATGTGAAAATGGTGTTTGTCTTCACAATAATCTTCCCATGATGGGAATATATGCACGTAGTCCCTAAAAACATTGAAAGCATTGTCTTTTAAACTGGGAATAAATGGAATGGGGTTCCAATATGTAGGAATTGGCCGTCTCTGCAGTTGGGATAGGTCTTCGGCCGGTGGACTTGTTGTACTTTTTGCTGGAGTGTGATTTTTCTGTGGTACAGCTGGTGCTATGGCAAATGAAATCGGTATACCTTTTGCTGGAGTGCAGGTCCTGTGTGGTGGGGTAGTGGTGTGGCCAGTGAAGTATGGGTACAGTCTGCTGGAGTCGGTCCTACGTTTTGTGTCACTGGTTGTACAACCAATATAAGTGGGGTGCTGTCTGATTTCTCCGGCACCACCATGTTTTTCAAGGACTTTGCTGGTGCTCCTTCAGGTTCGGCAATCACCCTCTTCCTTTTTGATGTCTGATGCATAAGAATAGCATTTGAGTGGAAAACATGGTATGATGACAGATGGAATATGTATTGATAATGGATGGGCATGGCATCTCGACATATATGATGAGTAAACTAAGCAGATGGCGGTGCAACAAAGTAGAAGAAATGCAAGACAACATATGCAAGATAAGCACAAATCAATATAACCTTGCCAAATTAGAACAGGCACCTTGATGGGTGAACAGGACAAGCCATCTGCCTTTGACTCCTCGAGGTTATAATAGTCATTAGAATGATATTCTGAGCAAGAATCAACAGGTGGGGAGCGTACGAGTTTCATTGCTTCCAGAATGGCACTCAATGCCTTGCTACCAATTTTGTAAGTCATTGAAGTGTTCCACAATATTCTTATGATGCGCGGATTCTGATATTCACTGTAATTGCGTATAATATCTGAGAACCTTGAAAACATAAATAGTTGTGAGATTATCTTTGTAATGCAGATGATATTCTAATATAGGGGCGCCCCTGTAAACACTTGTGTGCTATCACTGGATTCTGATGAGAGAGCTCATGTGTGCTGTAATATGGTGCGTGCATTTATATAATCTAGCACAAGTACACAAAAAATAGGCTCCAGAAGTAAGGATAGCTCGCAGATGATAGGTTCATAATATACTGTATAGAGAGTTTATTGCCAAACCATGATAGCAAGAGCACACAGCAACTAGGCAGATCATAGGGGCTGTTTGGTTTACTAGCATTGCCACACTTTGCCACACATTTTTGCCAAACTTGACTAAGGTTAGTTCATCAAAATGAGAACCACAAGTTGGCAAGCCTAAGGGAATCTTGCCACACTTTTTGTGTGTATGCCATGTGGGGTCCAAGTGTGGCTTGCCTAAGATGTGGCTTGAATCAAACACTCACCTAAGTTGCTCAAACTTGCCTAACCTTAGGTGTGGCAATCTTTGGCAAAGTTAGTCACAAACCAAACAGCCCCATAGTGTACATAATAGGGGTACACCGTAACCAGGATATATAAATCGGGAAAGTGGAACTGGCTGGAAATTACAGGGTTGTATTGCCGCTAGTAATTGAAAGCCTATCGATCACGTACAGGCCAGCTCTATCAGCTGTTGACTGCAGATGTCTCTGCTCCCCTTCCTGACAAGGAACATACTGTGCTTCCCATACAGAACACCGCACGGGCCGCCGGCCGAACCACCGGCCCCACCGCCTGTGTTCCTCCGCCACCCCCACCCCTGCCCCCACCCGCGTCGAGTTTTCTTCGTTCGACGAGGCCCCACCACCGCCCCCACAACCACCGTCCCCACCTGAGCCCCTTCGATCGCTTCGGTGAACTCCGGCGAGCTCTGAAAAAAATCGACTAACCCAATTTTGAAATTTAGTCTACTGTGATTTAACTAGTGTGGAATATAAAAGGGGAAAACCATAAGCATTGCGAGTATGGTGTTGAGCGTGTCATGGCGGATCTGAAGGTGCAAACCGGACAAAGGCAACTTCGCAACCAAGACAAGAAATCAGAGTAAACCAGTGGCGATCTATTTTCTTGTTGAGATAAATAAGTTGAGCAGATACGAAAGAGTACTGCCTCTGGTGCGGCACCGTGTACACATCTGCTGTGAATTTGACGGTGCCGCAGTAGCGATGGCTGTCGGCGGCGTGGAAGCAGATCTAGGAAGGTAGACGGTGGTAGCGGGGCACGGTGGACGAGACGGTCGTAGGAGTGGCGCCGGCAAGGTGGACGATGGTGGGGATGAAGCCAGAGGATGGGATGCAAGGATCCCAGTCCGAAGCCATGGATGAAAGAGGTCGATCTCTTGTAATGGACGGCGGCATCGGGGTATTAGCTCCGGCATGGTGGAGGAGGACGACGGTGGATGGGGTGGCGGGCGGAGGAGGGTGGGTGGAGAGGGTGTTTTGGCGCCCACGGAGTACGAATGGGGAAAAGGGAGGTAGAGAGGAAGGGGGAACCATGTATTCAGGGCGCGCTTGTCTCAAATGCGAGGAAATTTACAAACTTAGCCCCCATTTCAAATTTCTACTACATCACAGCAACACTAGTCGGTTGGGGATAGGACGGTAATCTCGCATACACCGAATATTTGCCGACGAGAGTTTGTTTTTGGCGCCCACCGTGTATGAATATGAATCGGGGAGGGAGTCGATTCCGGCCGAGGACACACTGCGTTTTGGCGCCCACCGTGTATGAATCCGGGTGAGAGGCGGTTACGTCACATTTGAGTGAAATTACAAACCTACACCTATCGAAACCTATAGAAATCCAGCATATAGGCTTTGCGTGGCAGGGATAGGCAGTAGTGATTTCCATCTCGCAGATTTTGGTTTCGGGCGGTTACTGCGACTTTCCCCGCTTCGTTCAAATTTTGCAGAGTGCACGTTTACCGTGCCAACTCAATTCGAATCTCGTTTGTATTCTATTTTTTCGGGCGGGATCCATTTTCAATTTGAATTACATTCTATATACATCATTTTTTTATATATACTTTCAAAAGCACAACAAAGAATTCTGCTCCTTTATATGTACAATATGATTTACAAATACAACGATCTCGAAATCTTAAGGTTGAATTCGAAAAAAATTAACCAAATTATGTTCTACTAAAATGTATGGATCAGTAATATCTACATATTAAATAACATAGATGTGCGTGAATTCATATGAGTATGCATGTTTGATAGATCAATTTTGGTTCGAGTATGGATTACATGTATTATCATCTCGAATTCAAATATTTGAATCCCTTTTTTGTTCACTCCTTTCACGCCCATCTCTCTCGCATGCATGCTCCTTCAGGTAGCTATCACTCTCTTTTCTCCAGCTCACCCGCACGCTCACTTCATGTTGCTCCTATCCTCGCAAACATGGTCTCTCGACGCCTCCCTTGAGAAGTGTCACACTCTCCCTATCATTACAAATTACACGGTTTTCATTATCTCTCACGTCTCTACTGTTCTATGGTATCACTCGGTACCTAAGCTTTCTTTTTCACCGCCAAACACACAATCTCCACTCGTCTTTCACTTTGTCTTTCTCTCCATGGGATTCTCTCACACACCCTATATGTCTCTACATATGACTCATACCACTAAAATTACTCTCTCTATCTCTCCTGTAGACACAACATTTGTTGCGATCTCCTTTTCGTCTCCATCCCAGACTGACATTATTCATTTGTTTACCGATCAGACAACCCCGACTACCATCTCCTCTCTATCTCTCTCACAGACACACACGCACAACTCCTACCACTAAAATGTGAATGGAAAATGAGATTTTGTTATACCCAAACAAAAAAGGACTGGAGGGAGTGATTGCTCTGACACGGACGCGACCTCTCATAGCGCAGGCATTGAACCGGCGCGCTGGCCAAGAGGGCCGCACTCGCTGCAGGCCCGACTGAGCACGCCTCCTCGCCGCGTGCAACCAGCTTAAGACTGCCCCGCCTGCCTTGATTGGATCCGCGCGTGTGCCGGCAACACGTCCTTCCGCGAGCTGGCAGGCATTTTAGAACACAAAAAATGACTAAAATATAATTAATTTACGCATGGTCTTGACTTGTTGTGCTTGCACTGGTAGCAGGAACTAGTAGAGGATTTTCTTTATTTATAACTCTCCTAACATTTTTAGGCTTTGAAGTGAATCATGGTTGTGGACATTATGTATGAATGTGCAGATATCTATGAACATGAGTTTGATGTGGAAGTTGAACTTGGAATGTCGGGCTTGCGCGTGAATTATACCATGTCCAATGCTTCGTCTGTTATTGTTTGGAAAGTAATTGCTGTTATTACATGACCCAAAAAAAACATTTTGTGCCACATCAGTAGATGCACGGACATCACAACAGGCATGTTGACTGGATAAACATTTGAACCTAGCTATTATGAAGGAAATTTTGTATTGACAACAGTTTTAGATAGCAGGAGACGCCTAGCCTGCTCTGCCTCTGCTAGCTTATTTCTGGCTTCTTCCATCTCTTCTTTGGCTTGGGTGAAGAGAGCATCTGATTGCTCTTTTCGCTTCTTCAGGAACTCAGCTACATTCTCAAGGGTTGTTGCACGCTTTCTTTCAGCCTTTAATAATGCCATGAGGACACGAACAGCTGATGACTCCACCTGGCTTGTGTGTAATCCAGCATCATCTCAGAATTTGCACATTGTGTCTAATCCAGCATCATTAGGGAACTGGCACGTTGTGTGTAATCCAGCCTCATTTTGGAAATATGATCTCGAGGTTGAACATACTTCCCTCCTCGCAGGAATTGCATCCTGACATGAAGTTACTTCTTTTTTAGATCAATACCCAGAGCAACCTAGATCCATTTAGTAGAAGCCAGATAAACAGAACTCGGAGAAGTGAATTCAAAAGGAAAAAAATAAATAAAAACAGACTACAAGGTGAGAACACACACTTCCTACATCAAGCTAAAAACGAAAGCATTAGGACGATTAAGACTCTTCTTATTACACATTGAAGAACACCACGCTTAAGAGAAACAGAAACTACAACATATACACATCAAAGAACACGAGGCTACACGAAAGTAATTGAAAGGGTGTTACTTACCAAAGCTCGTTTTACAGGTTCAGTGCAGCTCCTCTTTAACTTGCCACGCTCCTTGAAGATGTCCCGAATATCCCGTGTTTGGTCTTCATTGCTCCTCTGCATGTTCGCACTCGTGGTTTTAAAATCTCAACATGGCAAGAAAAATATACTACTAGTAATACTCGCGCATCTTGTGGGCAACATTAAAGCACTCGTCTGCCATGTTAGAGCATCTCCAACAAGATAAACTACTCATACAAATGCATCTTGATGCGTGCAATGCATGGGCATTTTGCTAGTTCTAAAAACCTTTCCATCATTTGCCACACTACTGGTTGCAGATGAAAAACCTACCCAAGCACAGCGCGATACAGGAGCGACGCACAATTACAAGCTGATATTCTGTTGGACAATGGAGGCTATAACCAATTACTTTTATGGGAACAATAGCACCCAGGAAATTTGAAGTGTAGGTATGAACAAAATTGGAACTTCACATGTACTGCTAAGTGATTCAATACACACATTACCAATCTAGGAGGAGAACGATTGTCGCGGCGGCCTCTGTGAGTCATGGTCAGCAACGGGAGTCAGTTCATTGTCCATGACGGTGGTACTTCTGCGCTCGCCGTCGGCTTCCGGGAAGCAGATCCGAGACCATGGAAGACGATGTCGGGGAAGAGGCTCCATGTACGACGACGACTGTGGACCGGCTCCAGTGCGGCGTACGAGGTCGTCAATGAGGCAGATGCGCTCTGATGGATGAGTGCGCCGATGTAAAGGGGAGGAGCACGAATGCTGCAGTGCCGTGGAGAAGTCTATTTTGTGGTGGGGATAGAAATTGGGGAGTATTCAGGTGTACTACTCTGGGTGCCGGGGTGGGGTTGGCTGGGTAGGGTGAAACTGAAGTTATGAAAATAGCCCCCTACCAAGCGTCATCCGTAGGCCTGTTCCGAAGGCTATGATGGTAACTTCCCACTGCTCGAATCAGGGTCGCGGGAGATTTTCCCGCCGACCTCAAAATTTTGTGACACTGGACTCCCCGTGTGGCGTGTTGAGTGATTCGGCTAAGCAACTAGCGAGTAGTAGTAGTAAACTCTGCATATTAGGTTTGACCGAAGTCAAACTTCCTAGAGTTTGACCAAGTTTATAGAAAAATATAAAAATTTACCATAACAAATATATATGATGTGAAAGTACATTCAATAATGAATCTAATGGTATTTATTTGTTATTGTATATGTTAATATTTTTTGTTATAAGCTTTCTGAGAGTTTACAAAACTTGACTTTGACCAATGTTAATACGCGGACTTAAATAAAAACGGAGGGAGTACACATTTGTTTTCTTAGTTTGTGGTGAACTAATCATTTGTTGAAATTGTGAAATAAATATATTATGCTATTGACTTCGAATGTAATGGTCTATACAATTCAATAGTTACAATCATTGTCGAATCCCAAGATGTATACAAGGTCTATAGTACTTCACAACATGCTCAAACTCACATAATCCCACTCAAATGAGAATCTAAATGCATTTCATAGTTATTACTTTGTAGGATGCAACAAGAACAACCATAACTCTACATCAGCCATTATAGAAGCAACATTTTGACATATCCCAATGTGTGAATGAAATGTGTAGAGAGAGATTTTGAAGATGGAGCAGATAGGGCGGGAAAGATTGTACGTATGTGGACGAGAGAGTAGGAGATAAACCTAATGATACAAAGAGAGAGAGAGAGAGAGAGAGAGAGAGAGAGAGAGAGAAAGAGAGAGGAAGAAGTTAGGTATGTGAGAAAGATGCATACATGTAATATACATGAGATGCGTGTGCATCTGGATTCTGTACACGTGGAAGGAGAAGAGACAACATGTTTGATGAGAGAGCAGGAAAAACATGGACGAGAGGGGAAGGATCTCGTGGGTTGAGGGATTGACAATTTTGTGCGGCAGAGAGAGGGATTGGTAATTTTGTGCAAGAGAGAGAGAGAGGGGGTGGGGGGAGGAGTCAGTCAACCGTCGTCACATCACCCTGCTTCCAAATGACCCCGCATTCTCTAGCGCGGTGTGGTCGCCGTCTTTGATCTGCTTGTTGCCCTCTTTGAAGATTGAGGTGTTGTGCATGTTGGGGTGCAAAGAAGCACAAGCGAGAGTGGTCGCCGTATAACCTTGGATGGGGATGAATTGTGTGCTCGGGGGAGTGTGTGTGTGTTGTGCTGCGTGTCTCTCTCTCTCTCTCTCTCTGTGTGTGTGAGAGAGAGAGAGATTGAGAGAAAACAAGCCTAAGGAGATAAATGGGTATTCACGAAGAGATTGTGCGGGCCTTGAGGTGGGCAGGGGCTGGGTGAGGGTGTCAAAATGTGCGCGTTGATGCATGTGTTGCATGCGACCGTGCGAGGGACGAACGAATCGAGAGAGATGGTTGTTGTGTTAGGGATGCTCCTCTCTCTTTCTCTCTCTCCCTCCCTCTCTCTCTCTCTCTCACACACACACACACACATAAGTAAACTAGAAGACCATTCTCTCATGTATACACAATGTATCGGCATCTGTCTATGTCTCACTCATGCACGATCATTTGCACATTCACACCTCTCTATGTCTGTATCACACGCACACCGTCTCCACATTGCCCTTCCGCCACAACACACATATGGACACATGCACACGTTCTCTCTCAGTGACACACACAAAATCAGTATTAAAAAAACTAGGGCGCACCTAAAACGTCCAAATCCAAATAAACACGAACTGGAGCTAAATTCAAATATATGGAAATATTGCAGCGTCAAGAACTTTCACAGGAAAAAAAAGTTGAGTAATATTCAAGGATTGTTTTCACACACACAAAAAGGTTCGGTGGATGTCCTTCGAGCGCGACACGGTGACGCACCGTTCGATCGACCACGCGGCCGCGGTTCACGCGCTTGCACACGATTCCGTATCGTGGCCGTGGTACTAAGGCTGGTCACAATGGGCAAGAACATAAGCTAGTAACTAATAAAAGCGCTGCCTAAGTCTAATGTTTATGTGTACTAGTACGGTTTTCTTTTAAGTTTGACCAACCTTATATATAAAACTAAAGTAAGCTCCCACACGCGCCGCCGTTGCGCATGCCGGTGCCCGCCTGCTCTGGCCAACAATTTCTCGCCCATCACCGTTGTGTCGCCGCCATCCCTGTGCCATGAAGCCGAAGGCTCGCCCACTCACGTCATCTGCAGTCCCTCCTCGTGATGCCGCCACGCTGACAAGCACGCGAGCATCTGGTGGAGCCGCGTCTATGCATGCAGCGTATGAAGAGGAGGACGAGCGCGTGCTCCAGCACGCCGGCGAGGAGGAACTAGCATGTCATTGTCGTCTCCGCCCGTGCGGAGGAGGCGCGCATGGTGGCTGTCGCATCGGAAGCCGGTCGCACGCGCGTCGAGCCCGCAAACTGGGTGCGGACGCGGAATCTCCCTTCGAGACCTTGAATGCCATGTGGATCCTGCAATCTGAAGGAGCAATTTGGGTCAGTCGACTCATGTGAGCCGTTTGATGCAACATGGATGGCTAGAAGGGCTTCTTCCACCTCTACTGCCGTCTTCTTCCTTCGCTCCGTCGATCTTCTTTCACAAATCGACTGACCCAAATTATACTACTAGTACGAACGTATTAAGTACAGTAGGAACACGAAGATACGAGCAGTAGTACCAACTGCAGGAAGAACAGTAGTAAGACATAGTACTAGTACTACTGTACGTACTAAAGAGTTCAAATAACGAGAAAGAACATAAAGATAGTTCTGTTGGGGCCTCAGCACAACACACCCTTGAAAATGAACTAATAAGCATCTAGTCCGCTTGACGCTGCAGTAGAACCAGCAAGAGCGACGGCACTGCCACCTACTTGGAGTCCGAGTCCACGTCCTCGACTTCGTCCTCATCCCTCTTCCTCTTCCTCTTCGCCGATGCTTCTTTGCTTGAACCGGACACTGGGCTCTGCTTCTTCATCCAACCCTTGTAGATATTTAAACAAAGGTAGGCATCCATTGCTACGTACAGGATGTGATCTTCATCTAATGTCTTCGACTCCCATGCATGATGAAACTCGTGATGAGGTTTCTTCAGTTTAGCGTACGAAGGATCAATCATGGCTGCTGCCAGGGTCAGCATTGAAGGTTGAGAGGAGGACACCAGGCTTGCCTTCTGGAGATCGAAGGGCTGGCCTACAAGGAGACCTATCTCACGCAGGACGTCACTGTCGTTCTTAAAGCCTACAACGAGACCTATCCGACGCGGCGCGTCGTGACGAGGCGTGGCGTGGCGAGGCGAGCAAGGAGGAGGAGCGCGCGTGTAGGTCTCCTCTTCTCATGCTCATACAAGTGGTAGAAGAGCTCACCTTATAAAGGCCTACTAGTAAAATTCCAACATCGATCAGGCCATCCATGAAATGGGAGTGGCTGTAGGGGACGTTACGCCAGTTGAATATATGAGCAAGTTACTACGAGATTTAATCCAAATAAGCACAAAATAAATCATGGCGGCTATAACAGAGATGAAACTAATCATGTGGACTAGCATAGTAGTAGGATACAGAGTACAAACATGAATTCTACCACGATTTCGAACAGGAAGGACAGAAACACATACGGTGCAAAGGGAGCAGCACCGTTGGCGTTGAGGTTGTCGCCCATGTCCAAACACCACATAGACGCGGTCTTTGAGCATGGTTCATAGTTGTTCCACGCTCGGGCATTAAAGTTTGTAACTATTTTAGATTAGAATATACTACTCCTCCGGTTCTAGTAGTAGAGCAGAGTCCTACTCTACTACTCTACTCAAGCAAGTTAGGGCATAGCATTGTAGGGAGTACCAGTATTGCGATCACTCAAGCAAGTTGTGTGGCATCGACATGACCCTATGCTGCTGGTATGTGTCTCGTAAGTCAAGCAGCGTGCTGTAGTCATCATCACTTGTCCACTTCCCGTAGCACATATTCGCTTCTCCATCTTTGTCCGCACATAATCTCGTCCAATCTTCCATCCCCGCTAAGGCGCCGCCCCCTCCCCCTCGTCCGAAACCCAAGCACTACAATGGAAGAACCGAGCAGCGTCCGCCGAAAGAGTGGCTGGAATTCGCTCCCCACAGAGGTAATCAAGCTCATTGTTTCGCGTGTGGACAATCTCAGTACCATGCCGCTCGCCGCGTGCTCATCGGGGCTGTACTATTTACTCAAAGCCCTCAGGCCGGAGCTTTTTAAGCTAGCTCCTTGCTTGCTGATGCCGCCTGATCTTCAGAAACGGCGTGTCACGCAGCATAACGATCATAGGGTGGCGAGCATCAACCCCCTTGACTGCAATCTAATCCCCGTCAGCCTCAACTACATTGCGGCATGAACACGTCTTGGATGGTGCTCGTCGACGATCGCAGCAGCTGGATGCTCATGGAGGTCTACACCCTGCGATTGATCCCCCTTCCTTCGATTAACACTTCACTGCTTTGGCACCACGGCCCAGAATACTCGGAATCTTACAGTATCCAACATGATACCAAGTTTGATTTGCTCAAGGTTGTAATCTGCCAAGTGCCCACAAGATCTACGAATTATAAAGACTTCAGGCTAATTGCGTTCTTCAACCGCGGTCTCACCTATCTGACAGGTCACTGCAGTAAGTGGATAAATCTGCACGTCCATCGCAGGATCATACATCATCCATGGTTCTCTGATGCCATTGAACACAAGGGCTTCATTTACGTTGCCGACTCCTTCTATGGCTGGACGTATTGCTGGCCTACTCCAGTCATCGCTACAAACGGCTGTTAGAGCAGTATGTTACTTTCCTATGATATCATGATGGCTTTCTTATATTACTGTCAACATTTGCTGAAAAAATATTCATGCTCATAACATGCTGTTCTTAAGATTGACTAAACCAAGAGCCCTTTTTTACTTGACTCCAACTTGA
Organism: Triticum dicoccoides; assembly: GCF_002162155.2. NCBI lineage: Eukaryota > Viridiplantae > Streptophyta > Magnoliopsida > Poales > Poaceae > Triticum > Triticum dicoccoides. Next base: position 412,551,380 of record NC_041392.1, read on the forward strand.
TATGATGTTGTAGGCCGCCTGGTGTCCCTACCCTTCCTAATCCCAGAACCTTTCAAAGAAAAGTGGCATGGCAGTTGCAGGTGGTTCCTGGCTCGATTAGATGACAGCGAAAGATTGATGATCGTTCGCACGTACCGGACGTGTTGTTTTGCGGAATACAATCACAGTCACTGCAAGGTCTTTGAGCAGCATCCCAGCTTCTCTGGGCCTTCAGGAATTTTTGACTGAAGTAGCCTTGGCACACGCTCTATGTTTGTCGGACTGAATTATCCGATTATCTAGGAGATAACCGGCGGCAAGGATCATGATGGCAGCGCGGTTTCGTTCATCAGGCAAAACTGTGTGTACACAGCGTACCATGCATCTCTTCATGCACCATACCCTGATATGTGCCGCCACACTCTGCAGCCCAAAGTAGGAGAGAGGGTCGCAAGTATCAAACTTCGACCTGCTAGCTGGAGTTTCCCTCGTCAGGCACCCATCTGGTTCAAGCCATCAGCCAATCTCCACAGCTTAATAAATAGTAACGTCTAACTGAGCCAGTTAGTTAGATGTGTACACTTGGTGTAGTAGGATCTTTATTTAGTTTGATGCATACACTTGTTCTTTTTTGGTAGCCCTTTTGTAATGATGGCTGATGTTTGGTTTGGAAGAGAGAGCTGTGTCTTCACTCTTCTGGCCTGCTTACTGCTTCTGTTGCACCCCCCCAGCCCTGGTTGATGCTGCTACTATTTTCAATGTACAATCAGTAGTATATTTCGTCTGTTGGTTGAATAAATGTGTTATTAGAAAGACAAACATAATGTTTTTGGAAGTCATTGCGTGGTTCAATCCTTTAGTGCCCCGTACCGTACGTAGCGCATACTATTTATCATACGGAACACTTTTTTTAACTCGGAACACATTTTCCATTTGTTGATAACATGCAGCCCACTGATGAAGGCCCAATAGAGAAGCCCATAATTAACTGGAAGGGAGGCTCTCACATGAATCTGGCCCAGGTACATGCTCATGGTCCCCTAAACATAAATAAATAAATAAAGCTAAATGCTCATGTACCAGTTCTTTGGGAAAATAGGTAGCCCAGTATTTCTTTTTGAAGAATACCCAAGCTAGGCCTATTTGTTTTCTCCAAATTACTGGGCCGCAAATCTTTCAAGACGAGGAGGGATGCATTCCGGCCTGGCTTAAGAGTATGGTCAATGTCTGTTAAAAGTAATATCAAAAGGGGTTGAAAATTCCAAAAAAATTATAGCAAATGGGATATAAGTTTCTTTTTTTGTTTTTGTTCTTCACTGATATCTTATACGTATTTCATTGGATTTAACATGACATAGTACTAATTTATTTTTAAATTTGTTTTAGTATGGCTATTAATTTTTGGATTAAGAATATTTCGTTCCCCAGAAAAAAATTGTGAATTTTCAAAATTTCCCACATATTTAGTTAATGTTTTGACCCTGGTACTAACTAGACAATGGCCGGCAATTCTAAAAATAGAAAACGGGCTGCAATAAATTCCATATGAATTAGAAAATGATTAAAAATTATAAAAATAATAGCAAATAGGTTGTACACGCCACAGATTTCGAGGCTGACTTGTTTACGCAAGGCTTTGTCAGTGAACACACGATTCTAGCAGCAGTTAGTGTTGGATGTCCATCCAACGGCCGACGTGCTTCTTCAATCTCTGATCTTCCTACTCCAGCCGCCTAAACTAGCGCCGGCGGGACTGCATGCTCCCTCCTCTTGTGGCCCGATGTGATGCCGCGCAGGCTTCCCCGGCCCACCCTACTCCTTCCGCAGGTCTGGCCGCACGCAATCAACTGCCTACTTATTACGCAAAAAAAATGATTCCTCCCACTGACATCTGGGGCGCACTGGTTGGGAGGCTAACCTGTGGGCCTACTAAGTTGATGCGTACGCAGGGCTTGTCAACTTAGTCAACAAACGATTCTAGCAGCAGTAACCGTTGGATTTGAATCGAACGGTCCTGCTGCTTCTTCAATCGCTGCTCTTCTTGCACCAGCCGCCCAAACCAGCGCTGGGGAGACCGACTGCTCCTGCCTCTAGTGGCCGGCTGTGCTGCCGATGAGGCCTCATCGCCCCCTACTACTCCCACCGCTAGCCAGGACCTGCGGCGACGGCAGCCTCACACCGCAGCCGAACCAGTGAACCCTTGTACTCCTCTCCGCGTGGGCATCCACTGCCGCGTCTTCCCCGGCTCCGCGTTGTCCCCTTCCTAGGCCTCGCCGTCGTCCACCGCCTTGGTGCTCTCGGCACGGCGTGGTCAACATGGTCAACGACATTCCATCGGAAGAGTACTGTACGTGGAGAGGCTGACAGTTGGGTCCACGGCCACAGCCCAGTTTTTTTTGTGATTTGCCAAGTAAGTCGCTTTGTCAGGCCTGTTGGGCTGCAAATCTTTCAAGACGAGGAGAGCTTTCATTCGGCTGGCCGAGAAAATGGCCCGTCAGTAATGAGAAATGGGTTGTACATTTTTAAAACACATCAAACTGGCAATTAGTTTCAAATATCTTTTTTTTATTTCGAGATTTGAAATTACATCAATTTTTATGCGTGGAGAATTTGTTGGATTTTATATTGATATACATTTATTTTTTAAATCAGTTTGAATGTGAGTCGAAATTTCGGGATTAAAAACAGTTCGGATCGCACCGAAATATGCAAAATTTTGTATAATTTTTTAACCGTGGCCACAATATGGGCTGTAATGCTAACAAAAAGAATATGGGCTCCAAGAAAACCTTAATAATTAGCAAATGGGCTGTAAATTATTAGAAATAATGGCAGATGGGATGTATGATGTTTTCCACAGATTTGAGGCTTTCCTAAAAAAAGGTTGACGCACAAGCAGTGACTATTGGATGGCCATCCAACGGCGGTCGTGCTTCTTCAATCTCTGCTCTTCCTGCTCCAGCCGCTCAAACAGGCGCCAGCGGGACTGCCTGCTCCCTCCTCCCCACGGCCGGCTCTGCTGCCGTGCAGGCCTCACCACCCCACCGTACTCCCATCACTGGCCTAGCCATCCCTCTACTCACCCACACCTGCTGTTATTCTCCGGCGACGGTAGACGAACCAGTAAACCCCCGTACAGTCGTACTCCCCTCCGCATGGGAAACAATTGCCGAGTCTTCCCTGCCTCCGTGTCGTTCCCTTCCTAGGCCTCGCCGTCGTCCACCGCCCTGGTGCTCTCTACGCGGCCTGGTCAACATGGTCAACGACCGACATGCATCTGAAGTGGACTTTACGTGGAGAGGCTGACAGCTGGGTCCACAGCCGCACGCAAGGAAATGCCTCCTTATTACGCACAAAATAATGATTCCTCCACCTGACATCAGGGACCCACCGAAAGGGCCTCTGTATTTCGCGAAAAAACGTTACCGCCGCTAACAGCTCGGACCCACCAGCTATATCTTCGCACGCAAGGAAGTGCCTCCTTATTACGCACAAAAAAATGAATACTCCCCCTGTTAGCTGGGACCCAGTATAGTGGCAGGCTGACTTGTGGGCCTACTAAGTTGATGGGGACGGAGGGCTTTGTCAACTTAGTCAATATGCATGATTCTAGCTCCAGTGACCGTACGATGTCCATCCAATGGCCGTAGTGCTTCTTCAACCTCTGGTCTTCTTGCTCCAGCCGCCCAAACTAGCGCCGGTCGTGCCTCGTGCTCCTGCCTCTCGTGGACGGCTGCGATGCGGCGGAGGCCTCACCGCCCCCTACTACTCCCACCGCTGGCCAGGCCATCCCTCTACTCACCCACAACCCCTGTTATTCTGCAGCGACGGCAGCCTCACACCACAACGAACCAGTGAACCCTCGTACTCCTCTACGCGTGGGCATCCACTGCCGCGTCTTCCCCGGCTCCGCGTCGTCCACTTACTAGGCCTCGCCGCCGTCCACCGCCCTAGTTCTCTCAGCGCAGCGTGGTCAACGTGGTCAAGGAACGGCTTCCATCGGACATGGACTGTACGTGGAGAGGCTGACAGCTGGGTCCACGGCCTCAGCAAGGAAGTGCCTCCTTATTACGTGCAAAATAATTATTCCTCCACCTGACAGCGGGACCCACCAGACGGGCCACCATATTTCGCCCCCCCTGACTGCTGGGACCCACCAGCTACATCTTCGCACGCAAGGAAGTGCCTGACAGTCGGGACCCACCTGGACGAAGCGTACATAGCGTTGTCATTCTGGTCGCGAACGTGTACGTACATATATATACTAGTTGATGTATAGGCGCGCACGTTTTGTAGTAGAGGCGGCCAGGTTGCAAGAAAGAAAATACGGCCACGTATGTGTACTTACGGGCAGGGTCTCGACTGCCTACTCGCGCATACGTACGGCCAGGGCTCGTGTACATGGCTGGGTCGGAACGGAGAAACAACGTCGTTGTCGTGTTCATGGGGAGGCAACGGAATGCGTCATGTTCATGGGGAGGCAACGGAATGCGTCGTGTTCATGTGGAGGCAACAGAATGCGTCGTGTTCATCGGGAGGGCTTGGACGGAACAGGCGATGGAAACGAGGCCTGGCGTACCGCAGAACGGAGGAAACGACCTTGTGTTCGATCGGCCACATTCGAAATGGGATCCTGTTCATCGGGAGGGGTGTGGCGTACCGCAAAACAGAGGAAACGGACCTCCTATGGTTGAAACAGGGGTCCTGTTGATTGGGAGGGGTGTGGCATACCGCAAAACGGAGGAAACGAACTTGTGTTGGAGCGCTACGGTCGAAACGGGGGTCCTGTTCATCTGGAGGGGTGTGCCGTACCGCAAAACGGGACTCCACGGGATACTGTTCATCTCCACCGTCGACTCCCTCTAGCCTCCACGAGCTACTGTTCATCCACCATCGACCTCCTCCAGCCTCCACCTGCGACTATTCATCCACGGCCTCCTGTTCATCCAGCCTCCACCGCGCGCTACTCCACCGGCTACTGTTCAACCAACCCTCTCCACGGGCTCCTGTTCAACCACCCCTCCACGGGTTACTGTTCATCCTGCCATCCACCGTCTACTATTCATCCTTCCCTCCACGGGGTGGTCCTGTTCATCCAGCCCTCCACCGGGTCCTGTTCATCCAGCCCCAACCGGCTCGATCAATCGGGGTCCTGTTCATCCAGAGGCAACACCATGGTGTCCTGTTCATCCACCCCCACCGAGAACTGTTCATTCAAACCCCCCTCGCAACGCTCACTATTCATCCAGAGGCAGCATCGACCGGCTTCAGTTAGCAGCAGTAGCGAAGGAATCGCTCGATCGGGTTCAGTTAACAGCCATCGATCGATCGCTCGGGTTCAGTAACGCGTAGCCTGTAGTGCAATCGCTCGAGTTCAGTTAGAGCCCAACGCATCGCTCGGGTTCAGTTAGAGCCAACGCCTCGCACACATGCGCGTACGTGTACGAGAGAAACGTGCATCGCTCGGCCCCCGACCTCCCACCGTAACCAGGAACTCCCCGAAATTTTCCTCGCTCTCGCTGCTACCGCGGTTTTTTCCGTCATGGATGGCCCAAAGAATGTCATGCAGCTGCGTCTCTGGCCCGCCCAGGACAAAAAGGCCATTTTCTGTCATGATTTTTTGTCATAGAAGTAGGAGCCCACCACATCTATGATGATACCGGGGTTTGTCACAATTATCGTCATAGAAGTGTCATATGTATGACAAAAAAAATTCGTTCAGCCCAAAATGTCATGGATGTGTCTTTTTTGTAGTGATACTTGCATGAAATTATTTAATGCACCTTGAAATCTAAACTTTTGATGGGGAACAACCAAATTGATCCTTATAAAATGGAAAAACTAAGATTTTGAGATAAGCCATATAAACCAGAAAGGAGGGAGTAGTAACATAGACTAGTGGCATATGCATGAAAGTACTGGTGAGTATTGGAGCACATGATATTTCCCCGTCCAGACCGATCCCAAGTTGGCTCACCTTCTTGGCCCAACAAAACCCCTCCACCTCCCGCGCGCGCTTCCCTCCCGACGCCAGCTGAGCCCGCTGCTACCTCTTGAGCATTGCGTTGGTTTTTCCGCCGAAGAGGAAGGGATGATGCAGCAGAGTAGCGTAAGTATTTCCCTCAGTTTTTGAAAACCAAGGTATCAATCCAGTAGGAGGCTACGCGCGAGTCCCTCGTACCTGCACAAAACAAATAAATCCTCGCAACCAACGCGGTAAGGTGTTGTCAATCCCTATACAGCCACTTACGAGAGTGAGATCTGATAGATATGATAAGATAATATTTTTGGTATTTTTATGATAACGATGCAAAGTAAAATAAAAGCAAAGTAAATAACAAAGTATTGGAAAATTAATATGATGAAGATAGACCCGGGGGCCATAGGTTTCAATAGTGGCTTCTCTCAAGAGCATAAGTATTCTACAGTGGGTGAACAAATTACTGTTGAGCAATTGACAGAATTGAGCATAGTTATGAGAATATGTAGGCATGATCATGTATATAGGCATCACGTCTGAGACAAGTAGACCGACTCCTGCCTGCATCTACTACTATTACTCCACTCATCGACCGCTATCCAGCATGCATCTAGAGTATTAAGTTAATGAAAACAGAGTAACGCCTTAAGCAAGATGACATGATGTAGAGGGATAAACTCATGCAATATGATGAAAACCCCATCTTGTTATCGTCGATGGCAACAATACAATACGTGCCTTGCTGCCCCTATTGTCACTGGGAAAGGACACCGCAAGATTGAACCCAAAGCTAAGCACTTCTCCCATTGCAAGAAAGATCAATCTAGTAGGCCAAACCAAACTGATAATTCGAAGAGACTTGCAAAGATAACCAATCATACATAAAAGAATTCAGAGAAGATTCAAATATGGTTCATAGATAGACTTGATCATAAACCCACAATTCATCGGTCTCAACAAACACACCGCAAAAAGAAGATTACATCGAATAGATCTCCACAAGAGAGGGGGAGAACATTGTATTGAGATCCAAAAAGAGAGAAGAAGCCATCTAGCTAATAACTATGGACCCGTAGTTCTGAGGTAAACTACTCATACTTCATCGGAGGGGCTATGGTGATGATGTAGAAGCCCTCCGTGATCGATGCCCCCTCCGGTGGAGCTCCGGAACAGGCCCCAAGATGGGATCTCGTGGATACAGAAAGTTACGACGGTGGAATTAGGGTTTTGGCTCCGTATCTGATCATTTGGGGGTACCTAGGTATATATAGGAGGAAGGAGTACGTCAGTGGAGAAACAGGGGGCCCACGAGGGTGGAGGACGTGCCTGGGGGGGAGGTAGGCGCGCCCCCCTACCTCGTGGCCTCCTCTTTTGTGTCTTGACGTAGGGTCCAAGTCTCCTGGGTCTTGTTCGTTGAGAAAATCACGTTCCCGAAGGTTTCATTCCGTTTGGACTCCGTTTGATATTCCTTTTCTTCGAAACCCTAAAATAGGCAAAAAAAACATCAATTCTGGGTTGGGCCTCCGGTTAATAGGTTAGTCCCAAAAATAAAATAAAAGTGGATAATAAAGCCCAATAATGTCCAAAACAGTAGATAATATAGCATGGAGCAATCAAAAATTATAGATACGTTGGAGACGTATCACCCGCCGCTCCACATTGATGGCAAGTCAGGGCGACGCGACCTCTCACTGCTTCCGCCGTTGAAGCGGTGCGTCGATCGAGGGCACCGCCCGCTGCACGCCCGGCATTTCAGACTACACCGTGGAGAGAAACTTTAGAGAAAGTACTAAAATTAGATGACATAAGGATTTAAATATAGTATCTGTGCTTAGTTGAAGGAGAGGGAAGAGGAGACAGAAGAGGAGACAGAAGAGAAGTGGGTTGTAAACTTGTAGCCGGTTGTAGCAGGAGCTCCAACATACTTTGTGAGACAAAAGGTGGGGCCATTGTTAATGATATATTATTATACTAAAGGGACTAACTATTGTACTAGCAGGCTATTAGGTTGGTTCTAGATGATGTGTCAACTTCATATAGCCAGATGTTGGCTATACTATTAACCATGCTCTAAGTGTTGTGTGAGTGGGACTAAACATTAGTCCCATACTTCTAGGTGAGTGTGAGTTGCACAACTTTATTATGTGATCTATTCTAGCATTTGCATGAGCATGATAATAGGAAACCTACACGCGCGCTATTCGAGAATGAGCTTGTCCAATGACAAAAGCTATCCACGTGGTCTACATTTTTGTTGGTCAGAAAATTTATTAAATCATTAATTAATAATTAATGGACGCCTTAATTACTCAGCCATTTTTGATTCTTTTGGATAGTGGGGCTATTATTGACTTGGACGTGGGGTTTGGGCCAAAGGTCTACTATTATACTTGGTCTTACTCGCACGACCGACCTGACAGGATCTACCCTAGCCGCCGATGTATCATATGGTTTCGCACCGTTCCAGATCTTAGCACCGCCACGCAATTCTTCTCCATCCCTCCTTCCGGCGTGCACTACGAGAAGGGACAGCAGTCCTCCGAACCCCGCCTTTCGTGATCCTATATGGGAGAGGGGCGATCGTGTTTTTGGGGAGCACACTCCTGTGACTGCTGCCAGCGACGACTTCCTCAATGACAACCTTCTTCCCCGACCTCGGTAACCTCTTCATCAACTACATGAGTGACAACAGAAACCACAACGGTTCTACTCGCGCCGTACAGTATGTGATTCTATCCTCCTGGTTTAGTCCGCATCATTACTTTGATCTTTGCAACTGTCGTCATGATCTATTTACTATTGATTCGGATTAAATCTCATAGTAAATTGCTCATATGTTCAACAATCCAATCTAAAAACATGATTATAGGCAATTAACTCCGAGTGGTTTTGTTGCGCTTTTGAAGCCGCCTACTTTTAAGGGGGTGCAATATAAAAGGTGGCACACAAGAGCAGTATATTGGTTTCAGATCATGTACTGCTATGATGCCACTAAGGGTAAGCCTGAGGGCGATCTTAATCCTACACAGTAGGAAGCTTTTGAGAACATGGATACCCTCTTCAAAGCCGCCCTGCTCAGTGTTCTTGACGATTCCATTGTGGATTCATATATGTCGTTTGACATCGGCAAATACATGTGGGCTGCGGTCGAGGCCACGTTTGGGGCCCCGGGCGCTGGCAACGAGTTGTACGTCATGGAGCAATTATGTGACTACAAGATGACTTGTGAGCGCTCTGTTGTTCCGCAGACTCATCAGATACAGTCACTCGCTAAGGAACTTGAGTACTTTAAGTGTGTGCTGCCGGAAAATTTGTTGCTGGGACCATCATTGCCAAGCTTCCACCTTCGTGGAATGATTTTGCTACTTCTCTGAAAAACAAGAGACATGAGTTTTCCATTTCGGATCTCATTAGTGCTACCTCTTGAGCACTGCGTTAGTTTTCCCTTGAAGAGGAAATGGTGATGTAGTAAAGCAGCGTAAGTATTTCCCTCAATTTTTGAGAACCAAGGTATCAATCCAGTAGGAGACCACGCGCGAGTCACCTCGTACCTACACAAACAAATAAGAACCTCGCAACCAACGTGATAAAGGGGTTGTCAATCCCTTCACGGCCACTTGCAAGAGTGAGATCTGATAGAGATAATAATAATAATAATAATAATAATAATAATAATAATAATAATAATAAGACAAATATTTTTGGTATTTTTATGATATAGATTGAAAGTAAAGATTGCAAAATAAAATAGATTAGAAGCTTGTATGATGGAAAATAGACCCGGGGGCCATAGGTTTCACTAGTGGCTTCTCTCAAGATAGCATAAGTATTACGGTGGGTGAACAAATTACTGTTGAGAAATTGATAGAAAAGCGAATAATTATGAGAATATCTAGGCATGATCATGTATATAGGCATCACGTCCGCGACAAGTAGACTGACTCCTGCCTGCATCTACTACTATTACTCCACACATCGACCGCTCTCCAGCATGCATCTAGAGTATTAAGTTCATAAGAACAGAGTAACTCCTTAAGCAAGATGACATGATGTAGAGGGATAAACTCATGCAATATGATATAAACCCCATCTTTTTATCCTCGATGGCAACAATACAATACGTGTCGTTTCCCCTATTGTCACTGGGATCGAGCGCCGCAAGATTGAACCCAAAGCTAAGCACTTCTCCCATTGCAAGAAAGATCAATCTAGTACACCAAACCAAACTGATAATTCGAAGAGACTTGCAAAGACAAACCAATCATACATAAAAGAATTCAGAAAAGAATTAAATATTGTTCATAGATAATCTGGATCATAAACCCTCAATTCATGGGATCTTGACAAACACACCGCAAAAGAAGATTACATCGAATAGATCTCCAAGAGAATCGAGGAGAACTTTGTATTGAGATCCAAAGAGAGAGAATAAGCCATCTAGCTACTAGCTATGGACCCGAAGGTCTGAAGTAAACTACTCACACATCACCGGAGAGGCCATGGAGTTGATGTAGAGGCCCTCCATGATCAATGCCCCCTCCGGCGGAGCTCCGAAAAAGGCCCCAAGATGGGATCTCTTGGGTACAGAAGGTTGCGGTCGTGGAATTAGGTTTTCATGGTGCTCCTAGATGTTTGCGGGGTACATGGACTTATATAGGAGGAAGAAGTAGGTCGGTGGAGCAACGAGGGGCCCACGAGGATAGAGGGCGCGCCCCCTGCCTCGTGGCCTCCTCGATTGTTTCTTGATGCCCACTCCAAGTCTCCTGGATCACGTTTGTTGAGAAAATCATGTTCCCGAAGGTTTCATTCCGTTTGGACTTCGTTTGATATTCCTTTTCTGCGAAACACTGAAATAGGCAAAAAAAAAGCAATTTGGGTTGGGCCTCTGGTTAATAGGTTAGTCCCCAAAATGATATAAAAGTGTAAAATAAAGCCCATTAACATCCAAAACAGATAATACAATAGCATGGAGCAATCAAAAATTATAGATAGGATGGAGACGTATCAAGCATCCCCAAGCTTAATTCCTGCTCGTCCTCGAGTAGGTAAATGATAAAAAAAGAATTTTTGATGTGGAATGCTTTCTAACATATTTCTCAATGTAATTTTTCTTTATTGTGACATGAATGTTCATATCCAAAAGATTCAAGATAAAAGTTTAATATTGACATAGAAAAATAATACTTCAAGTATACTAACTAAGCAATCATGTCTTCTCAAAATAACATGGCCAAAGAAAGTTATCCCTAAAAAATCATATAGTCTGGCTATGCTCTATCTTCACCACACAAAATATTTAAATCATGCACAACCCCGATGACAAGCCAAGCAATTGTTTCATACTTTTGATGTTCTCAAAAAATTTCGATCTTCACGCAATATATGAGCGTGAGACATGGATATAGCACTATATGTGGAATAGAATGGTGGTTGTGGGGAAGACAAAAAGGAGAAGATAGTCTCACATCAACTAGGCGTATCAATGGTCTATGGAGATGCCCATCAATAGATATCAATGTGAGTGAGTAGGGATTTCCATGCAATGGATGCACTAGAGCTATAAGTGTATGAAAGCTCAACAAAAGAACTAAGTGGGTGTGCATCCAACTTGATTGCTCATGAAGACCTAGGGCAATTTTGAGGAAGCCCATCATTGGAATATACAGGCCAAGTTCTATAATGTAAAATTCCCACTAGTATATAAAAGTGATAACATAGGAGACTCTCTATCATGAAGATCATGGTGCTACATTGAAGCACAAGTGTGGAAAAAGGATAGTAACATTGTCCCTTCTCTCTTTTTCTCTCATTTTTTTGTTTGGGCCTTCTTTTTTTGGCCTCTTTTCCTTTTTTCTTTTTTTTTTTAATTTTCGTCCGGAGTCTCATCCCGACTTGTGGGGGAATCATCGTCTCCATCATCCTTTCCTCACTGGGACAATGCTCTAATAATGATGATCATCACACTTTAACTTACTCTCCAGTAAAAAATGGCAGTAAATCTAGTGAGCGCTAAAGTTTCTGTTTGTTACAGCAAGATCGCAAAGACTTTCTCCAAGTCTTTCCAAAGGTTCTACTTGGCATAAACAGTAATTAAAAGCATAAAACTACATATAAACAGAGGCTAGATGAATTATTTATTACTAAACAGAATCAAAAAGCAAGAAGCAAAAATAAAATTGGGTTGCCTCCCAACAAGCGCTATCGTTTAACACCCCTAGCTAGGCATAAAAGCAAGGATAGATCTAGGTATTGCCATGATAATGATAAGGTAAATCGTGAAAGATCATCTCATACTCCCTACGTTCAGCGGCAAGCTTTCTTTGTGGCAAGCAAAAGTAATCAAAAGGGCTAAATTTAATGGGACAAAAGTCCCCAAGATCAAGCTCGGGAGGTGTTGGTTCCTCCTTTGGCCCCTCATATTGCACAATCAATTCTTCATTATAAGCATTCTTTTGGCAAAAAGTCATGAGCCTTTGCTCAAGGGAAAAACCTAGCCCATTGTTCTGGATGGCAAAATTATCATTAAGTTCAGAGATCCTATTAACAAGAGCATCGGTAGGAACCTTTTTTCTAAGGTTTTCACTAAAAGCAACATGATCTAAAGATCGTAAACGCATAATGTCTTCTTGATAGAAAAGGATTGCTTCTATGGGAGGACGGCCAACATCCACCCTATAATGCGCAAAAATTTCATTGGCTTCTTTTATTATAAATCTAAACTCATGAGCTAAAAAGATGGTTGCTGCTCGCTTAACAGAAGAATGCTCAATATTAGAAAATTCTAGGAAAATCCTTTGTATGGAAGGATGCATATGTAAAAATTGTCTTTCAAGTTCAACTATGAGCAAAGATATAGCATCTGCGAGACTACTAGTTTTATGAAGGATAGATCCACTCATGGTGGGCAAAGCACTGGCACAAGTAAAGAAATCTTGAATAACTCCCTTCCCAATAATATTACCGCTACCAACACGAAACTTTTCGGTGTGCAAAATAATAGGATTTTCAAGAGGATCATCAATAGCATCAAAGTTTTCCATATTATTATCCTTATCGATGATAACCTCCCTAGTTTCAGACAAGATGGCAACAAATTGCAAAAAGAACAAGCACACAGAAGGCAGGAAGGAAAAAGAGGCGAACGGAAAAGAGGGCGAATAAAACGGCAAGGGTGAAGTGGGGGAGAGGAAAACGAGAGGCAAATGGCAAATAATGTAATGCGAGGGATAAGAGTTTGTGATGGGTACTTGGTATGTCTTGACTTGTGCGTAGACTCCCCGACAACGGTGCCAGAAATCCTTCTTGCTACCTCTTGAGCACTTCATTGGTTTTCCCTTGAAGAGGAAAGGGTGATGCAGCAAAGTAGCGTGAGTATTTCCCTCAGTTTTTGAGAACCAAGGTATCAATCCAGTAGGAGGCCACACGCAAGTCCCTCGTACCTACACAAACAAATAAGAACCTCGCAACCAATGCGATAAAGGGGTTGTCAATCCCTTCACGGTCACTTACGAGAGTGAGATCTGGTAGAGATAATAATGATAAGATAAATATTTTTGGTATTTTTATGATATAGATTGAAAGTAAAGATTGCAAAATAAAATAGATTGGAAACTTATATGATAGAGAATAGACCCGGGGGCCATAGGTTTCACTAGTTGCTTCTCTCAAGATAACATAAGTATTACGGTGGGTGAACGAATTACTGTCGAGCAATTGATAGAAAAGCAATTAATTATGAGAATATCTAGGCACGATAATGTATATAGGCATCACGTCCGTGACAAGTAGACTGACTCCTGCCTGCATCTACTACTATTACTCCACACATCGATCGCTATCCAGCATGCATCTAGAGTATTAAGTTCATAAGAACAGAGCAACGCCTTAGGTAAGATGACATGATGTAGAGGGATAAACTCAAGCAATATGATATAAACCCCATCTTTTTATCCTCGATGACAACAATACAATACGTGTCATTTCCCTTTCTGTCACTGGGATCGAGCACCGCAAGATTGAACCCAAAGCTAAGCACTTCTCCCATTGCAAGAAAGATTAATCTAGTAGGCCAAACCAAACTGATAATTCGAAGAGACTTGTAAAGATAACCAATCATGCATAAAAGATTTTAGAGAAGAATCAAATATTGTTCATAGATAGACTTATCATAAACCCACAACTCATCGGATCTCAATAAACAGACGGCAAAAAGAGTTACGTCGAATAGATCTCTAAGAAGATCGAGGAGAACTTTGTATTGAGATCCAAATAGAGAGAAGAAGCCATCTAGCTACTAACTATGGAGCCGAAGGTCTGAAGTAAACTACTCACACGTCATCGGAGGGGCCATGGAGTTGATGTAGAGGCCCTCCGTGATCAATGCCCCCTCCGGTGGAGCTCCGGAAAAGGCCCCAAGATGGGATCTCTTGGGTACAGAAGGTTGCGGCGGTGGAAATAGGGTTTCGTGGTGCTCCTGGATGTTTTCGGGGTATGTGAACATATATAGGCGGAAGAAGTAGGTCGGTTGAGCCATGAGCGGCCCACAAGGGGGAGGGCTCGCCTAGGGGGATAGGCACGCCCCTGCCTCATGGCCACCTTGTTGGTTGCTTGATGTCCACTCCAAGTCCTCTGGATCACGTTTGTTCCAAAAATCACGCTCCCGAAGGTTTCATTCCGTTTGGACTCCGTTTGATATTCGTTAATAGGTTAATAGGTTAGTCGCAAAAGTAATTTTAAAGTGTAAAATAAAGCACACTAACATCCAAAACAGGTAATATAATAGCATGGAACAATCAAAAATTATAAATATGTTGGAGACGTATGAGTGCCTAACAGTCGGGACCCACCTGGTCGAAGCGTACGTAGCGTTGTCATTCTGGTCGCGAACGTGTACGTACATACGATCGGTCTGTCTGCAGGCTGCAGCAAAGAACCATGGCCGTGTAAGGAGGGCACGTGTCGTAGTAGAGGCCCGCACATGTGTTGTAGTAGAGGCGCGCACGTAGCATGTACACGTACATACAGCGGCCAGGGTGCAAGAAAGAAAATACGGCCACATACGTACATACGGAGGGGTCTCGAACGCCTACTCGCGCATACGTATGGCCAGGGCCCGTGTGCGTGGCTGGGTCGGAATGGAGAAGCTGTGCCGTCGTCATGATCATGGGGAGCCAACCGGCTGGGTCGGAACAGAATGCGTCGTGTTCATCAGGAGCCAACCGGCTTAGACAGAACAGCCGATGGAAACGAGGCCTGGCGTCCGCAGAATGGAGGAAACGGCTTTGTGTTCAACCAGCCAACGTCGAAACGGGATCCTGTTTATCAGGAGGGGTCTGGCGTACTGCGAAACGGAGGAAACAGACCTCCAATGGTGGAAACGGGGTCCTGTTGATCGGGAGGGGTGTGGCGTACCGCAAAACGGAGGAAACGGACTTGTGTTGGAGCGCTATGGTCGAAATGGGGGTCCTGTTCATCAGGAGGGGTGTGGCGTACCGCTAAACGGGACTCCCCGAGATACTATTTATCTCCACCGTCGACCTCCTCCAACCTCCACAGGCTACTATTCATCCACCGTCGACCTCCTCCAGCCTCCACCTGCGATTGTTCATCCACGGGCTCCTGTTCATCCAGCCTCCACCGCGCACTCCTCCACCAGCTACTGTTTAACCAGCCCTTTCCACGGGTGAGCGAATCCTGGATTAGGGGGTCCTCGGACAGCAGGACTATATCCTTTGGCCAGACTGCTGGACTATGAAGATAGAAGATTGAAGACTTCGTCCCGTGTCTGGGTGGGACTCTCATTTGCGTGGAAGGCAAGCTTGGCAATTCGGATATGTAGATCTCCTCCCTTGTAACCGACTATGTGTAACCCTAGCCCCTCTAGTGTCTATATAAACTAGAGGGTTTAGTCCGTAGGACAACAACAATCATACCATAGGCTACCTTCAAGGGTTTAGCCTCTCTGATCTCGTGGTAGATCAACTCTTGTAATACTCATATCATCAAGATCAATCAAGCAGGAAGTAGGGTATTACCTCCATTGAGAGGGCCCGAACCTGGGTAAACATTGTGTCCCCCGCCTTGATAACCCACAAGTATAGGGGATCGCAACAACTTTCGAGGGTAGAGTATTCAACCCAAATTTATTGATTCGACACAAGGGGAGCCAAAGAATATTCTCAAGTATTAGCAGCTGAGTTGTCAATTCAACCACACCTGGAAACTTAGTATCTGCAGCAAAGTGTTTAGCAGAAAAGTAATATGATAGTGGTGGTAGCGGCAACAAAAGTAAAGACAGCAAAAGTAATGTTTTTGGTATTTTGTAGTGATTGTAACAGTAGCAGCGGGAAAGTAAATAAGCGAGAACCAGTATATGGAAAAGTCGTAGGCACCGGATCAGTGATGGATAATTATGCCGGATGCGGTTCATCATGTAACAGTCATAACATAGGGTGACACAGAACTAGCTCCAATTCATCAATGTAATGTAGGCACGTATTCCGTATATAGTCATACGTGCTTATGGAAAAGAACTTGCATGACATCTTTTGTCCTACCCTCCCGTGGCAGCGGGGTCCTATTGGAAACTAAGGGATATTAAGGCCTCCCTTTAATAGAAAACCGGAACAAAGCATTAGCACATAGTGAATACATGAACTCCTCAAACTATGGTCATCACTGGGAGTGGTCCCGATTATTGTCACTTCGGGGTTGCCGGATCATAACACATAGTAGGTGACTATAGACTTGCAAGATAGGATCAAGAACTCACATATATTCATGAAAACATAATAGGTTCAGATCTGAAATCATGGCACTCAGGCCCTAATGACAAGCATTAAGCATAGCAAAGTCACAGCAACATCAATCTCAGAACATACTGGATACTAGGGATCAAACCCTAACAAAACTAACTCGATTACATGATAAATCTCATCCAACCCATCACCGTCCAGCAAGCCTACGATGGAATTACTCACGCACGGCGGTGAGCATCATGAAATTGGTGATGGAGGATGGTTGATGATGACGACGGCGACGAATCCCCCTCTCCGGAGCCCCGAACAGCCTCCAGATCAGCCCTCCTGAGAGGTTTTAGGGCTTGGCGGCGGGTTCGTATCATAAAACGCGATGATTTCTTCTCTCTTATTTTTTTTCTCTTCGAAAGCAAATATATAGAGTTGGAGTTGGCATCGGAGGGCATCCAGGGGGCCCACGAGGTAGGGGCGCGCCCTAGAGGGGGGGGCGCCCCCACCCTTGTGGACAGGGTGTGGGCCCCTGGTCTTCATCTTTGGTGAGGATTTTTTATTATTTTTTCTAAGATGTTCCGTGGAGTTTCAGGTCATTCCGAGAATATTTGTTTTCTGCACATAAAACAACACCATGGCAATTCTGCTGAAAGCAGCGTCAGTCCGGGTTAGTTCCATTCAAATCATACAAGTTAGAGTCCAAAACAAGGGCAAAAGTGTATGGAAAAGTAGATATGACGGAGACGTATCAACTCCCCCGAGCTTAAACCCTTGCTTGCCCTCAAGCAATTCAGTTGACAAACTGAAAGAAAGAAAGAAAAACTTTCACAAACTCTGTTTGCTCTTGTTGTTGTAACTATGTCAAGCCAGCATTCAAGTTTTCAGCATTGATGATAACTAACCACATTTGCAATAATTCTTAGGTCTCATAATTACTCATATCAATAGCATAATCAACTAGCAAGTCATAATAATAAATCTCGGATGACAACACTTTCTCAAAACAATCATAATATGATATAACAAGATGGTATCTCGCTAGCCCTTTCTGAGACCGCAAAACATAAATGCAGAGCACCTTTAAAGATCAAGGACTGACTAGACATTGTAATTCATGGTAAAAGAGATCCAATCATAGTGACACCCAATATAAATTAATAGTGATGAATGCAAATGATAGATGTGCTCTCCAGCTAGTGCTTTTTAATAAGAGGGTGATGACTCAACGTAAAAGTAAATGGATAGGCCCTTCGCAGAGGGAAGCAGGGATTTGTAGAGGTGCCAGAGCTCGGTTTTGAAATAGAGATAAATTGCATTTTGAGCGGTATACTTTCATTGTCAACGTAACAACTAAGAGATGGCGATATCTTCCATGCTAAACACATTATAGGCGGTTCCCAAACAGAATGGTAAAGTTTATACTCCCCCTCCAACAAGCATCAATCCATGACTTGCTCGAAACAACGAGTGTCTCCAACATACATCAGGTCCCAGGGGGAGTTTTGTTTGCAGTTAATTTTGATTTAGTTTGCATAAAGCATGGGACTGGGCATCCCGGTGACCAACCATTTTCTCGTGAGTGAGGAGCGGAGTCCACTCCTCTTGAGAATAACCCGCCTAACATGGAAGATAAGGACAGCCTTGGTTGATACAAGAGCTATTCAAGCATACAAAACAGAATGTTTATTTGAAGGTTTAGAGTTTGGCACATACAAATTTACTTGGAACGGCAGGTAGATACCGCATATAGGAAGGTATAGTGGACTCATCTGGAATAACTTTGGGGTTTAAGGGATTGGATGCACAAGTAGTATTCCCGCTTAGTACAAGTGAAGGCTAGCAAAAGACTAGGAAGCGACCAACTAGAGAGCGACAACAGCCATGTACATGCATTAAAATTAATAAACATTGGATCCAAGCATGAGTAGGATATAATCCACCATGAACATAAATATCGTGAAGGCTATGTTGATTTTGTTTCAATTACATGCGTGAACATGTGCCAAGTCAAGCCACTTAAATCATTCAAAGGAGGATACCACCCCATCATACCACATCATAATCATCGCAATAGCATGTTGGCACACAAGGTAAATCATTATAACTCATAGCTAATCAAGCATGGCACAAGCAACTACGATCTCTAATTCTCATTGCAAACATCTTTATTCATAATAAGTTGAATCAAGAACGAGGGGCTCATCATATTTACAAAAACAAAAGAGGTCGAGTTCATATTAGCTTTTCTCATCTCAGTCAGTCCATCATATATCATCATAATTGCTTTTCACTTGCATGACCAAACGGTGTGAATAATATTAAGAGTGTACGTGCATTGGACTAAGCTGGAATCTGCGAGCATTCAATAAACAGGAGAAGACAAGGCAATATGGGCTCTTGGTTAAATTAACAATAATGCATATAAGAGCCACTTCAACAATTTAATCATGGTCTTCTCCTACTGACCCCCAAAGGAAAGAGAAGAAATAAAAACTATTTACACGGGAAAGCTCCCAACAAGCAAAATAAGAACGGGAAATATTTTCGGGTTTTCTTTTTTTATTACTACTACTACAGCAGAAAAGTAAACTACAACTAATTTTTTTGTTTTTCTTAACGTTTAACAAACACACAAGAAGAAAGCAGGAAAACAAAAATAAACTAGCATGGATATTACAGTGAAAGAGTATGAGCACCGACATCTAGCAATGAGTGTGTGTGAACATAAATGTAATGTCGGTGAGAAATACGTACTCCCCCAAGCTTAGGATTTTGGCCTAAGTTGGTCTATTGACAGGGATAGCCTGGCAGATACCCATAGGTGTAGCTGGGGTCGTACTGCGACGAAGAATAGTTGGGATCATACTATGATGAAGAAGAAGACTCTGACTGCCACTAGCTGACAGTCATCTCTGGATCCCAAGAATAAACAGATTGTCGTGGAGGCTCATCTTGTGGTTCCTGTTACGGGGATGGTGCAGGATTCTTGTAAGCTTGGACGGAAGCCCACGTAACGAGGTAGGGTCCTACAAAATTAAACAAAGGAGCAGGCAACGTAATAGTTTCAGGATAATGTTTATCAAAGTATAACTTATATTTGAGCTCTCCATTCCTGTCCTTAACAAGAAAATCATGAGCTATCATGCTCTTATAGTCTAGATAAGCATCAGGCATCAATTTTTCTTCTTTCTCATAATGCCTAATAGCTATGTTAAAGTGTGCAGCAAGGCGAGAAGCATAAATGCCTCCAAAGATGGGGCCTTTAGTACGGTTCAGACTCAACCGCCTAGCAATAATTCCACCCATACTGACAGTGTTGTCGCGGTATAAACCATGGAACAGAATAATAATATCAGGAACACTAAGGTTCCCACAGTTCCCACGACCAATCAAGCATCGACTAGCAAAAAAACCAAAATAGCGTAACACAGGAAAATGTATGCTAGTGATTCTTGCATCAGAAACCTTCCTGGTTTCTCACATAGAGATAAGGTTAATAAATGGTTCCAACTCTTTACGAGTTGGTTCCTCTAAGATACCATCAGGAGGTATGTTGCAGACTGCGCAAAATTCAGACAATGGCATTTTCTTCACAACGTCATATAAATGAAACTCTACTGAAGGAGGTGACTCTTTAGGGAAAAAGTAGAAGTTTTGCACAAAAGTATTTGTGAGTAAGAGATACTATGGACGTTGGTCGCGGACGAAGTTGGTGAGGCTAGCATTCTTAATCAATGAATAGAAATCCTCATAAATCCCAGCCTCTCTCAAGAAATTATCAGAAGGCCATTCACACGGCCGGATCTCCGCGGTACGAGGCAAATTATATTTGGGCCTCTGAGCTTCTTCATTTTGTTTATCCTTTGAGCTTCGGCTCGATGAACCCCTCAAAAGTCTCCTCATTATTTTTCTGAAATAATCTGAAATTTTTAGTAACTTCAAACAAAAGTGAACCAACTTCAATAAAACTGATAGCAACTACTCTTACAAGTGCCTAGAGCCTAAATCAAGCATTAGAACTACTTGGAACCATATAAACTTGACATGCAAGCTCAAGAACATGGTCACCTATGCAGCACAAATTTGCAAAGAATAAAGCACTAGAACAAAAACTAATTGGACCAATGGAGGAGTCACATACCAAGGAACAGTCTCCCCAAGCAGTTTTGCAAGAGGTGCTTTGAGCAAGGAGATCGAAAATCACAGCAAAAGTGGTTGGAACTCGTGCTTGAGTTGGTTTTTCGGGTTTGTGCGAGACAGAGGAAGAAGATGGGTGCTGGGATAAGTGGAGGAGGGCCACCGTGGGCCCAAGAGGCAGGGGGTGCACCCTAGAGGGGGGCGCCCACCACCCTCGTGGCCAGGTGGCAACTCCTCCTGCGGTAATTTTTGCACATTAAATCCTCAAATATTCCCGAAAAAATCATATTAAATTGGCATGTCATTCTGAGGACTTTTATTTTTGGGATATTTTTATATTACATGGATAAGCCAGGAAACAGATAGAAAAATACTATTTTTACTTTATTTCTACTAATTAACAGAAAATATAGAGAGGGTACAGAAGGTTGTGCTTCTAGTTTCATCCATCTCATGCTCATCAAAAAGAATCCACTAACAAGGTTGATCAAGTCTTGTTAACAAACTCATTCCGATAATCATGAAACCGGAGAAATTTTGAATAACACTAAGTTACCTCAACGGGGATATGCACATCCCCTATAATAAGTATATCATATTTCTTTTTGACAGTAGGAAGAGGAAATTCAAAACCTCCAATTATAATCGATGGAATTTTTCCAATGGAGTTGATACTATGAACTTGAGGTTGTTTCCTCGGAAAGTGTACCGTATGCTCATTACCATTAACATGAAAAGTGACATTGCCTTTGTTGCAATCAATAACAGCCCCTACAATATTAAGAAAAGGTCTTCCAAGAATAATAGACATACTATCATCATCGGGAATATCAAGTATCACAAAGTCCATTAAAATAGTAACGTTTACAACCACAACAGGCACATCCTCACAAATACCGACAGGTATAGCAGTTGATTTATCAGCCATTTGCAAAGATATTTTGGTAGGTGTCAGCTTATTCAAGTCAAGTCTATGATATAAAGAGAGAGGCATAACACTAACACCAGCTCCAAGATCACATAAAGCAGTTTTAATATAATTTCTTTTAATGGAGCAAGGTATAGTAGGTACTCCGGGATCTCCAAGTTTCTTTGGTATTCCACCCTTAAAAGTATAATTAGCAAGCATGGTGGAAATTTCAGCTTCCGGTATCTTTCTTTTAATAGTAATGATATCCTTCGTATATTTAGCATAAGGATTTGTTTTGAGCACATCAGTTAATCGCATACGCAAAAAGATAGGCCTAATCATTTCTGCAAAGCGCTCAAAATCCTCATCATCCTTTTTCTTGGATGGTTTTGGAGGAAAAGGCATGGGTTTCTGAACCCAAGGTTCCCTTTCTTTACCATGTTTCCTAGCAGCAAAGTCTCTTTTATCATAACATTGATTCTTTGATTGTGGGTTATCAAGATCAACAGCAGGTTCAATTTCTACATCATTGCCATTACTAGGTTGAGCATCATCATGAACATCATCATTAATATTTTCACTAGGTTCATGTTCATTACAGATTGTGTTTCAGCTTCAGACATAGATATATCATTTGGATTATCAGGTGGTTCAGCAATAGGTTCACTAGAAGTTTGCACAGTTCTATCATTTTTCTTCTTCTTCTTTTTAGAAGAACTAGGAACATCAATATTATTTCTTTGAGAATCTTGCTCAATTCTCTTAGGGTGGCCTTCAGGATACAAAGGTTCCTGAGTCATTCTACCAGTTCTAGTAGCCACTCTAACAGCATAATCATTTTCTTACTATTCATTTCATCAAGCACTTCTTTTTGAGCTTTAAGCACTTGTTCTACTTCCGTGGTAACCATAGAAGCATGTTTGCTAACAAGTTTAAGTTCACCTTTAATATTAGCCATATAATCACCGAAGCATCTAATCATATAAGAATTTTCTTTTAATTGTCCACCAAAATAAGCATTGAAGTCATCTTGCTTAAACATAAAGTTATCAAACTCATCCAAGGACTGACTAGCAATTTTACTAGGAGGAACTTCAGCTTTATCATATCTATAGAGAAAATTTACCTTTACTACCTGTGTCGGGATATCGGGGTCAGGAGGTTCTTCAATGAATAAAGAATTGAGATCATAAGTTTCTTCAGCAGGCGGTGAATTAAGACCATGTATTTCTTCAATAGGAGGTAAATTCTTAATGTCTTCAGCTTTAATACCTTTTTCTTTCATAGATTTCTTTGCCTCTTGCATATCTTCGGGACTGAGGAATAGAACACCTCTCTTCTTCGGAGTTGGTTTAGGAATAGACTCAGTAATTGGAGCAGGAGCTGGCTCAGGAGCTGGCTGAGGAGGTGCCCAATTATTTTCATTTGTCAACATATTATTCAATAGAATTTCAGCTTCATCCGGTGTTCTTTCCCTGAAAAGAGAACCAGCACAACTATCCAGGTAATCTCTGGAAGCATCGGTTAGTCCATTATAAAAGATATCAAGTATTTCAGGTTTCTTAAGAGGATGATCAGGCAAAGCATTAAGTAACTTGAGAAGCCTCCCCCAAGCTTGTGGGAGACTCTCTTCTTTAATTTGCACGGAGTTGTATATTTCCCTCAAAGCAGCTTGTTTCTTATGAGCAGGGAAATATTTAGCAGAGAAGTAATAAATCATATCATGGGGACTACGCACACAACCAGGATCAAGAGAATTAAACCATATCTTAGCATCACCCTTTAATGAGAACGGAAATATTTTGAGTATATAAAAGTAACGCGATCTCTCATCATTAGTAAACAGGGCGGCTATATCATTTAACTTAGTAAGATGTGCCACAACAGTTTCAGATTCATAGCCATAAAACGGATCAGATTCAACCAAAGTAATTATATCAGGATCAACAGAGAATTCATAATCCTTATCAGGAACACATATAGGTGAAGTAGCAAAAGCAGGGTCGGGTTTCATTTTATCTCTAAGTGATTCTTTGTTCCATTTAACTAATAACCTCTTAAGCGCATATCTATCCCTACAAGCTAAAATAGCGGCAGAAGATTCCATATCAAAAAGATAACCCTCAGGGATAACACACATATTTTCATCATCACTATCATCATCGTATTCAGATTCAATAATTTATTTTTCTCTAGCCCTAGCAATTTGTTCATCAAGAAATTCACCAAGGGGCACGGTAGTATCAGGCATAGAAGCAGTTTCATCATAAGTATCATGCATAGCAGAAGTGGCATCATCAATAACATGCGACATATCGGAACGAATAGCAGAAGCAGGTTTAGGTGTCACTAGCTTACTCATAACAGAAGGTGAATCAAGTGCAGAGCTAGATGGCAGTTCCTTACCTCCCCTCGTAGTTGAGGGATAAATTGTTGTCTTAGCGTCTTTCAAGTTCTTCATAGTGTCCAGCAGATATAAATCCCAAGTGACTCAAAGAATAGAGCTATGCTCCCCGGCAACGGCGCCAGAAATTAGTCTTGATAACCCACAAGTATAGGGGATCGCAACAGCTTTCGAGGGTAGAGTATTCAACCCAAATTTATTGATTCGACACAAGGGGAGCCAAAGAATATTCTCAAGTATTAGCAGCTGAGTTGTCAATTCAACCACACCTGGAAACTTAGTATCTGCAGCAAAGTGTTTAGTAGCAAAGTAATATGATAGTGGTGGTAGCGGCAACAAAAGTAAAGACAGCAAAATTAATGTTTTTGGTATTTTGTAGTGATTGTAACAGTAGGAGCGGGAAAGTAAATAAGCGAGAACCAGTATATGGAAAACTCGTAGGCACCGGATCAATGATGGATAATTATGCCGGATGCGGTTCATCATGTAATAGTCATAACATAGGGTGACACAGGACTAGCTCCAATTCATCAAGGTAATGTAGGCATGTATTCCGTATATAGTCATACGTGCTTATGGAAAAGAACTTGCATGACATCTTTTGTCCTACCCTCCCGTGGCAGCGGGGTCCTATGGAAACTAAGGGATATTAAGGCCTCCTTTTAATAGAGAACCGGAACAAAGCATTAGCACATAGTGAATACATGAACTCCTCAAACTATGGTCATCACCGGGAGTGGTCCCAATTATTGTTACTTCGGAGTTGCCGGATCATAACACATAGTAGGTGACTATAGACTTGCAAGATAGGATCAAGAACTCACATATATTTATGAAAACATAATAGGTTCAGATCTGAAATCATGGCACTTGGGCCCTAGTGACAAGCATTAAGCATAGAAAAGTCATAGCAACATCAATCTCAGAACATAGTGGATACTAGGGATCAAACCCTAACAAAAATAACTCGATTACATGATAAATCTCATCCAACCCATCACCGTCCAGCAAGCCTACGATGGAATTACTCACGCACGGCGGTGAGCATCATGAAATTGGTGATGGAGGATGGTTGATGATGACGACGGCGACGAATCCCCCTCTCCGGAGCCCCGAACGGACTCCAGATCAGCCCTCCTGAGAGGTTTTAGGGCTTGGCGGCGGCTCCGTATCGTAAAACGCGATGATTTCTTCTCTCTTATTTTTTTCTCTATATAGAGTTGGAGTTTGCGTTGGAGGGGATCCAGAGGGCCCACGAGGTAGGGGGCGTGCCCTAGAGGGGGGGCGCCCCCACCCTCATGGACAGGGTGTGGGCCCCCTGGTCTTCATCTTTGGGAAGGATTTTTTATTATTTTTTCTAAGATGTTCCGTGGAGTTTCAGGTCATTCCGAGAATATTTGTTTTCTGCACATAAAACAACACCATGGCAATTCTGCTGAAAACAGTGTTAGTCCGGGTTAGTTCCATTCAAATCATACAAGTTAGAGTCCAAAACAAGGGCAAAAGTGTTTGTAAAAGTAGATACGATGGAGACGTATCACGCCTCCTGTTACCTTCCACCTTAGACGCACAGTTCGGGACCCCCTACCCGAGATCCGCCAGTTTTGACACCGACATTGGTGCTTTCATTGAGAGTTCCATTGTGTCGTCACCATAAGTCTTGATGGCTCCTTCGATCATCGGCAACGATGCGATCCAGGGTGAGGTTTTCCTCCCCGGACAGATCTTCGTACTCGGCGGCTTCGTACTGTGGGCCAACTCGCTCGGCCATCTAGAGCAGATAGAGAGCTACGCCCCTGGCCATCAGGTCGGGTTTGGAAGCTTGAACTATACCGCCGATATCCGTGGAGACTTGATCTTCGACGGATTCGAACCTATGTTAGGTGCGCCGCACGTTCACGATGGGCACGATTTAGCTCTGCCGCCGGACAGTGTTCGGGAGATCACACCTGTAACTACTTTGGCCCTCAATCCGGAACAAATTGCGCCGTCCGAGGACGGGTGGATGGACCCCGCCACGAAGGCCGCACACTCAGCAGCGATAGAGTCGAACGCTGACTTCGCCTCCTATGAGACATGTGTTGCCGGACACTCGGATTCATCCCCGGACACAGACTCCGAACCGCCTGCGCCCGTGCCTATCGAA
Organism: Triticum dicoccoides; assembly: GCF_002162155.2. NCBI lineage: Eukaryota > Viridiplantae > Streptophyta > Magnoliopsida > Poales > Poaceae > Triticum > Triticum dicoccoides. Next base: position 412,577,684 of record NC_041392.1, read on the forward strand.
TCCGATTGGGCACCGATCATGGAGTTTACCTCCGCGGATATCTTTCAGCACTCGCCCTTGGGCGACGTGCTAAACTCATTACGATCTCTCTCCTTGTCAGGAGACCCTTGGCCGAACTATGTCCGGCTCGAGTGGGAAGCGGACGACGAAGAAATTCGTTCCCCACCCACCACCCACTTAGTAGCCATTGTCGACGACTTAACCGACATGCTTGATTTCGGCTTCGAAGACATCGACGGTATGGACGACGATGCGGGAGACGAACAGGAACCACCGCCCGCAGGGCGCTGGACTGCCACTTCACCACATGATATATACATGGTGAATACACCCAAAGAAAATGATGACGAGGAACGGGAGGAAGCAGCGAAGGACAATTTCCTCGAGAAGCAACCAAAGCGACAACGTTAGCGCCGCTCCAAATCCCGCCTCGGCAAAAACAGCGATAACAATGCAAGAAAGAGTAACACCCCGATCGACCCCAAAGGAGACAACGACCACATGAACCCAGCGGTGGAGCAGGGTGAACCAGCGGACGGCGAACATAGTATGGAGCCGCTGTCCGGTCAAGACGACCCCGAGGGTAAAACTCATCAACCTGTCTTCGGAGACATGAATAGTCCGAACAATGATGCACACATCATCCCTGAAAGATACTTGGAATAAGAGAACCTTTATAGACGGCTCATTGAAACCGCGCGGAGCCTGAAGAAGCAGAAGCAAAGGCTTAAGACTATGCAGAATATGCCCAACAACAGATGGAATAAAGTGCTTGACACGGAAGAAAAGTATGGCGGTAATTGCCACACAAAAAGCTATCCAAAGCGCAAGCTGTTACCTGAATTTGACGACGAGGCCTCAGAGCCCACTCAGCCGGAAAATAAAACGGCCGGTCAACCAGACCGGCCACCCCATAGTCGCGACAGGGCGGCTAACGATGATGTACACAAGTCAGCACACGACCTATGTGAGGACCTACACAAAAAAGGCGGTTTGACCAGGTCCATTTACGGACCTAGGAAGCACGTTCCGGCACAGAATCATCGCCGCCCAAATGACTATACTGACAGAATAATAGTTCAGAATCAAAACCGAACACTACAACCGTCAGATAGACCGAAATACAGGGGTGCCGCGCACCCGCTATGCTTCACCGACGAGGTACTGGATCATGAATTCCCAGAAGGATTTAAACCTATGAACATAGAGGCATACGACGGAACGACAGACCTGGGGTCTGGATCAAGGACTTTATCCACCACATCCACATGGCTCGCGGAGATGATCTCCACGCCATCAAATACTTGCCCCTCAAGCTGAAAGGACCAGCTCGGCAGAGGTTAAAGAGCCTCCCCGAAAACTCAATTGGAAGTTGGGAAGAGCTTGAGGATGCTTTTAGGGCCAATTTTCAACGGACTTATGAACGACCTCCGGATGTAGACGGTTTAAGTCACATAATTCAACAGACCGAAGAGTCAGCCTGAAAGCTTTGGAACAGATTCCTCACCAAGAAGAATCAAATTGTCGATTGCCCGGACGCCGAAGCCCTAGCGGCTTTCAAACATAGTGTCCGGGACGAATGGCTTGCCAGACACCTCGGCCAGGAAAAACCAAGGACAATGGCAGCCCTAACAAGCCTTATGACCCGCTTTTGCGTGGGTGAGGATAGTTGGCTGGCCCGCAGCGGCACCAGCAACCCAAGCACATCCGAAGTCAGGGACGGCAATGGAAAACCACGACGCAATAAAAGCAAGCGTCGAAGCAACGAAGACAGCCCAGACAATACGGCGGTAAATGTCGGATTCAGGGGCTCTCGACCCGGTCAACGGAAAAAGCCATTCAAAGGCAGCAGAGATGGACCGTCCAGCCTAAACAAGATTCTAGACATATTATGTCAGATTCACGGCACCTCCGATAAACCTACAAATCACACCAACAGAGAATGTTGGGTCTTCAAGCAGGCCGGCAAGCTAAACGCCGAACACAAGGGGAGGGAGACACCAAGTGAAGACGAGGATGAGCCTCACCAACAAAACACTGCGGGACAGAAAAAATTCCCACCAGAAGTCAAAACAGTGAACATGATTCACGTAACGAAGAGGAGGAGCACACGCGCACTCCGAGACGTATGCGCCGTAGAGCTCGTTACCCCCAAGTTCAACCCTTGGTCGGCCTGCCCAATCACTTTTGATCGCCGGGATCACCCGACTAGTATCCGGCACGGAGGATCGGCTGCCTTGTTACTAGACCCAATAATTGATGGATACCATCTCACCCGAGTCCTTATGGACGGCGACAGTAGTCTTAATTTGATATATCAAGACACAGTCCGCAAAATGGGGATTGACTCAACAAGAATTGGCCAAAGCTATACTACCTTTAAAGGAGTAGTACCAGGCCTAGAGGCCCGCTGCACGGGCTCTCTAGTACTAGAGGTTGTATTCGGTTCCCCCGACAACTTCCGAAGTAAAAAATTAACCTTCGACATCGCTCCATTCCGAAGCGGCTATCAAGCACTACTCGGAAGAACAGCCTTCGCTCATTTTAATGCAATATCGCATTAGCTTATCTTAAGCTTAAGTTGCCCGGTCCACGTGGCATCATCATAGTTAGCGGAAACTCAGAGTGTTCCTTACATGCGGAGGAATGTATGGCGGCTTTCGCAGCCGAACACTGAACGACCCCTCCAACCAGAATAAATGATCGGTCGTCAAGACCGCGGACATGGCTAGACGAGTCCGGTGCACCCCTCGCTGTAACAGTTCAGATAAACCCGAGATTGGGTCGAGGGATATACCCCCATAGGTGGCGCTAGGGGCTTCCCGCATGTAAAAAGGACTATAGTTTGGCTGGACCTCACTTAGATTGAATTTCAATGGTCTATTAAGAATAACCAATTTTCCGCACATAGACTTTCACCTGGGTTTTTTCTCTCTTGCAGATGACAATCGTGCTACACCCTTCCAAGACACGGCACAATGGAGACACAGGCGCAGACGTGCAGCAGGGCCACACTCAAAGGTTTATTTTTAGATTAAGACCCTGTGTAGACCTTTCTCACTGTCTCTTGTTACTTCACTCCCTCTGCTACCTCTTGAGCACTGCTTTGGTTTTTCCCTGAAGAGCAAGGGATGATGCAGCAGAGTAGCGTAAGTATTTCCCTCAGTTTTTTAGAACCAAGGTATCAATCCAGTAGGAGGCTACGCGCGAGTCCCTCGTACCTGCACAAAACAAATAAATCCTCGCAACAAACGCGATAAGGGGTTGTCAATCCCTACACGGCCACTTACGAGAGTGAGATCTGATAGATATGATAAGATAATATTTTTGGTATTTTTATGATAAGGTGCAAAGTAAAATAAAAGCAAAGTAAATAGCAAAGTATTGGAAGATTAATATGATGAAGATAGACCCGGGGGCCATAGTTTTCACTAGTGGCTTCTCTCAAGAGCATAAGTATTCTACGGTGGGTGTACGAATTACTGTTGAGCAATTGACAGAATTGAGCATAGTTATGAGAATATCTAGGCATGATGATGTATATAGGCATCACGTCTGAGACAAGTAGACCGACTCCTGCCTGCATCTACTACTATTACTCCACTCATTGACCGCTATCCAGCATGCATCTAGAGTATTAAGTTAATGAAAATAGAGTAACGCCTTAAGCAAGATGACATGATGTAGAGGGATAAACTCATGCAATTTGATGAAAACCCCATCTTGTTATCCTCGATGGCAACAATACAATATGTGCCTTGCTGCCCCTACTATCACTGGGAAAGGACACCGCAAGATTGAACCCAAAGCTAAGCACTTCTCCCATTGCAAGAAAGATCAATCTAGTAGTCCAAACCAAACTGATAGTTCGAAGAGACTTGCAAAGATAACCAATCATACATAAAAGAATTCAGAGAAGATTCAAATATTGTTCATAGATAGACTTGATCATAAACCCACAATTCATCGATCTCAACAAACACACAACAAAAAGAAGATTACATCGAATAGATCTCCACAAGAGAGGGGAGAACATTGTATTGAGATCCAAAAAGAGAAAAGAAGCCATCTAGCTAATAACTATGGACCCGTAGGTCTGAGGTGAACTATCCACACTTCATCAGAGGGGCTATGGTGATGATGTAGAAGCCCTTCGTGATCGACGCCCCCTCCAGCGGAGCTCCAGAACAGGCCCCACGATGGGATCTCGTGGATACAGAAAGTTACGGCGGTGGAATTAGGGTTTTCGCTCCATATGTAATTGTTTGGGGGTACATAGCTATATATAGGAGGAAGGAGTGCGTCGATGGAGTAATAGGGGGCCCACGAGGGTGGAGGGTGCGCCTGGGGGGTAGGCGCGCCCCCTACCTCGTGGCCTCCTCTTTTGTGTCTTGACGTAGGGTCCAAATCTCCTGGATCATGTTCGGTGAGAAAATCACGTTCCCGAAGGTTTCATTCCGTTTGGACTCCGTTTGATATTCCTTTTCTTCGAAACCCTAAAATAGGCATAAAAACAACAATTCTGGGCTGGGCCTCCGGTTAATAGGTTAGTCCCAAAAATAATATAAAAGTGGATAATAAAGCCCAATAATGTCCAAAACAGTAGATAATATAGCATGGAGCAATGAAAAATTATAGATACGTTGGAGACATATCAAGCATACCCAAGCTTAATTCCTGCTCGTCCTCAAGTAGGTAAATGATAAATACAGAATTTTTGATGCGGAGTGCTACTTGGCATAATTTTACTGTAATTCTTCTTAATTGTGGTATGAATATTTAGATCTGAAAGATTCAAGATAAAAGTTTAATATTGACATAAAAATAATAGTACTTCAAGCATACTAATAAAGCAATCATGTCTTCTCAAAATAACATGCCCAAAGAAAGTTATCCCTACAAAATCATATAGTTTGGCTATGCTCTATCTTCACCACACAAAGTATTTAAATCATGCACAAGCCCGATGACAATCCAAGCAATTGTTTCATACTTTTGACATTCTCAAAACTTTTTCAATCTTCACGCAATACATGAGCGTGAGCCATGGATATAGCACTATAGGTGGAATAGAATGGTGGTTGTGGACAAGATAAAAAGGGAGAAGATAGTCTCACATCAACTAGGTGTATCAACGGGCTATGGAGATGCCCATCAATAGATATCAATGTGAGTGAGTAGGGATTGCCATGCAACGGATGCACTAGAGCTATAAGTATATGAAAGCTCAACAAAAGAAACTAAGTGGGTGTGCATCCAACTTGCTTGCTCACGAAGACCTAGGGCAATTTGAGGAAGCCCATCATTGGAATATACAAGCCAAGTTTTATAATGAAAAATTCCCACTAGTATATGAAAGTGACAAATGAGAGACTCTCTACTATGAATATCATGGTGCTACTTTGAAGCACAAGTGTGGTAAAAGGATAGTAGCATTGCCCCTTCTCTATTTTTCTCTCATTTTTTTATTTGGGCCTTTTCTCTTTTTATGGCCTCTTTTCTTCTTTTTTCGTCCGGAGTCTCATCCCGACTTGTGGGGGAATCATAGTCTCCATCATCCTTTCCTCACTTGGGACAATGCTCTAATAATGATGATCATCACACTTTTATTTTCATACAACTCAACAATTACAACTCGATACTTAGAACAAAATATGACTCTATATGAATGCCTTCGATGGTGTACCGGGATATGCAATGACTCATGAGTGACATGTATGAAAGAATTATGAATGGTGGCTTTGCCACAAATACGATGTCAAGTACATGATCATGCTAAGCAGTATGACAATGATGGAGTATGTCATAATAAACGGAACGGTGGAAAGTTGCATGGCAATATATCTCGGAATGGCTATGGAAATGCCATAATAGGTAGGTATGGTGGCTGTTTTGAGGAATGTATATGGTGGGTGTATGATACCGGCGAAAGGTGCGCGGTATTAGAGAGGCTACCAATGGTGGAAGGGTGAGAGTGCGTATGATCCATGGACTTAACCTTAGTCATAAAGAACTCATATACTTATTGCAAAAATCTACAAGTTATCAAAGCAAAGTATTACGCGCATGCTCCTAGGGGGATAGATTCGTAGGAAAATACCATCGCTCGTCCCCGACCGCCACTCATAAGGAAGACAATCAATAAATAAATCATGCTCCTACTTCATCACATAACGGTTCACCATACGTACATGCTACGGGAATCACAAACTTTAACACAAGTATTTCTCAAATTCACAACTACTCAACTAGCACAACTTTAATATCACCATCTTCATATCTCAAAACAATTATCAAGCATCAAACTTCTCATAGTATTCAACACACTCATAAGAAAGTTTTATTATTATTCTTGAATACCAAGCATATTAGGATTATTTAAGCAAATTACCATGCTATTTAAGACTCTCAAAATAATCTAAGTGAAGCATGATAGATCAATAGTTTCTATAAAACAAATCCACCACCATGCTCTAAAAGATATAAGTGAAGTACTAGAGCAAAACTATATAACTCAAAAGATATAAGCGAAGCACATAGAGTATTCTAACAAATTCCAAATCATGTATGGCTCTCTCAAAAGGTGTGTACAGCAAGGATGGTTTTGGTAAACTAACAAATAAAGACTCAAATAATACAAGACTCTCCAAGAAAAACACATATCATGTGGTGAATAAAAATATAGCTCCAAGTAAAGTTACCGATAGAAGTAGACGAAAAGAGGGGATGCCTTCTGGGGCATCCCCAAGCTTTGGCTTTTAGGTGTCCTTAGATTATATTGGGGTGCCATGGGCATCCCCAATATTAGGCTCTTGCCACTCCTTGTTCCATAATCCATCAAATCTTTACCCAAAACTTGAAAACTTTACAACACAAAACTTAAAGTAGAAAATCTCATGAGCTCCATTAGCGAAAGAAAACAAAAGACCACTTCAAGGTACTGTAATGAACTCATTCTTTATTTATATTGGTGTTAAACCTACTGTATTCCAACTTCTATATGGTTTATAAACTATTTTACTAGCCATAGATTCATCAAAATAAGCAAACAACACACGAAAAACAGAATCTGTCAAAAACAGAACAGTCTGTAGTAATCTGTAGCTAGCGCAAGATATGGAACCCCAAAAATTCTAAAATAAATTTCTGGACGTGAGGAATTTATCTATTAATCATCTGAAAAAAGAATTAACTAAATATCACTTTCCTAATAAAAATGGCAGCAGTTCTCATGAGCGCTAAAGTTTCTGTTTTTTACAGCAAGATATCAAGACTTTCCCCAAGTCTTCCCAACGGTTCTACTTGGCACAAACACTAATTAAACACAAAAACACAACCTAAACAGAGGCTAGATAAATTATTTATTACTAAACAGGAGCAAAAATCAAGGAATAAAAATAAAATTGGGTTGCCTCCCAACAAGCGCTATCGTTTAACGCCCCTAGCTAGACATAAAAAGCAAGGATAGATCTAGGTATTGCCATCTTTGGTTGGTAATTCTTCAATGAGGCATCTACCATCCTTAGGAATTTCTTTATTTTTAGTTATTATCAAACTTTTAGGCACAAGATCAAAAAATTCGTTTGTAACAAATTTTTCCTTAATGATAGCAACAAGATTGGGATGAATACTTATAGATTTTAGATCCGCAGTTTCCTTACTAGAGGATTCATCCTTATTTTTAGGAACATACATAAGCTTGGCAATTTTAGTAGGAGGACTTGGAGTATTCTTTACGGAAGAAAAAGCGGTTCCCAAGTTGGTGATGATACCCTCAATTTTATCGATTCTAGTGGAATCATGATTTATTTTCTCATTAACTATGGGTTCCTTCTCTTTAATATTTTTCAAAGTGACTCCTACTTTAGATCCATATTGAGAGATTCGATTGTGGATCTTTCTATCCAAATTTTCAATTGACTCTACGGTAGCAACCTTATTTTCAATCATTTTGAGCCTTTGTATTACATGCTCCAAAGTTAATATAGTTCCATTAACCAAAAGAGGTGGTGAGCCAAATAAATCTATCATAGCATTATAAGAATCAAAAGTGTGGCTACCCAAGAAATTCCCTCCGGTAATGGTATCAAGGACATATCTGTACCAAGGAGCAACGCCTACATAAAAAATACGAAGGAGAACAGAAGTAGATTGCTTCCTGCTAGATCTATTTTGAGCATTGCAAATTCTATACCAAGCGTCTTTTAGATTTTCTCCCTCCCTTTGCTTAAAATTTAGAACTTCATTCTCGGGAGACAACGGAGAATATAGAGGACTCGCCATAATGACAAGCAAACGGAAAAGAGGCAAACGGGAAAAGAGAGGGAGGATAGAGAGAGAGAGGGCGAATAAAACGGCAAGGGTGAAGTGGGGGAGAGGAAAACAAGAGGCAAATGGCAAATAAAGTAATGCGGGAGATAGGGATTGTGATGGGTACTTGGTATGTTGACTTTTGGGTAGACTCCCCGGCAACGGCGCCAGAAATCCTTCTTGCTACCTCTTGAGCATTGCGTTGGTTTTTCCCCGAAAAGGAAGGGATGATGCAGCGGAGTAGCGTAAGTATTTCCCTCGGTTTTTGAGAACCAAGGTATCAATCCAGTAGGAGCCTACGTGCGAGTCCCTCGTACCTACACAAAACAAATAAATCCTCGCAACCAACGCGATAAGGGGTTGTCAATCCCTGCACGGCCACTTACGAGAGTGGGATCTGATAGATATGATAAGATAATATTTTTGGTATTTTTATGATAAAGATGCAAAGTAAAATAAAAGAAAAGTAAATAGCAAAGTATTGGAAGATTAATATGATGAAGATAGACCCGGGGGCCATAGGTTTCACTAGTGGCTTCTCTCAAGAGCATAAGTATTCTACGGTGGGTGAACGAATCGCTGTTGAGCAATTGACAGAATTGAGCATAGTTATGAGAATATCTAGGCATGATCATGTATATAGGCATCACGTCCGAGACAAGTAGACCGACTCCTGCCTGCATCTACTACTATTACTCCACTCATCGACCGCTATCCAGCATGCATCTAGAGTATTAAGTTAATGAAAACATAGTAACGCCTTAAGCAAGATGACATGATGTAGAGGGATAAATTCATGCAATATGATGAAAACCCCATCTTGTTATCCTTGATAGCAACAATACAATGCGTGCCTTGCTGCCCCTACTGTCACTGGGAAAGGACACCACAAGATTGAACCCAAAGCTAAGCACTTCTCCCATTGCAAGAAAGATCAATCTACTAGGCCAAACCAAACTGATAATTCGAAGAGACTTGCAAAGATAACCAATCATACATAAAAGAATTCAGAAAAGATTCAAATATTGTTCATAGATAGACTTGATCATAAACCCACAATTCATCGGTCTCAACAAAAAAACCGCAAAAAGAAGATTACATCGAATAGTTCTCCACAAGAGAGGGGGAGAACATTGTATTGAGATCCAAAAAGAGAGAAGAAGCCATCTAGCTAATAACTATGGACCCATAGGTCTGAGGTAAACTACTCACACTTCATCAAGGGGCTATGGTGATGATGTAGAAGCCCTCCGTGATCGATGCCCCCTCCGACGGAGCTCCGAAACATGCCGCAAGATGGGATCCCATGGATACAGAAAGTTGCGGCGGTGGAATTAGGGTTTTGGCTCCGTATCTGATCGTTTGGGGGTACGTAGGTATATATAGGAGGAAGGAGTACATCGGTGGAGCAACAGGGGGCCCACGAGGGTGGAGGGCACGCCTGGGGGGGCGGGGGGTAGGTGTGCCCCCTACCTCGTGGCCTCCTCTTTTGTGTCTTGACGTAGGGTCCAAGTCTCCTAGATCATGTTCGGTGAGAAAATCACGTTCCTGAAGGTTTCGTTCCGTTTGGACTCTGTTTGATATTCCTTTTCTTCGAAACCCTAAAATAGGCAAAAAAAACAGCAATTCTGGGCTGGGCCTCCGGGTAATAGGTTAGTCCCAAAAATAATATAAAAGTGGATAATAAAGCCCAATAGTGTCCAAAACAGTAGATAATATAGCATGGAGCAATCAAAAATTATAGATACGTTGGAGACGTATCACCCTCCGGATACTTAGCACAACCGAGAGGGATGCTGACGTTATTGGCATTTTCGCCACATCAGATTGATGCATGTACCTGGAAATTCAGGGTTCATTATCAAGGGCTTTGCTCAGCCCGATAGATGTTGTAAAGTCCGAACACCTTAGGGAGTGTTCGGCGTCGCGAGTTTGGCCTTATAGGCATCAGCTCTGAATCATGTCTTTGGTCAAATGTTGGGTTTGCCCGGCTCCCGTGTTTTGCTACCTTACGTTTCGCTCTATCGGCTAAGGTGGCACCGGGAGAACTACTGCGATTGTGCGCTGGTTCATCTAGATGAGCACCTCTATAGAGAAAGTCGAAAACTGACTGTCATGATAAAGCGCGAGACAGGTCAACCACTCGAGGACTTAGCGGAATCTTCGCAATTCCTTCGCATTAACAAAGGACCGGTTTCCCGGTCATGTATGTACACGCACCGTATTCGGATAAAGCGCGGAAGTACCAGGGGATATATAGTAGCCCCACTGTCAAACTCCTATGGCTAAGAGAAAGTGTTAAACAATATAGTCTGATTTCCTTGTTCGCTGCGCTATCACCTCCTTCATGGACCAAGATGTTGGATCAAGTGTGAATACGTGCTTTCTGAACACCCCTGCATTATGTGCGTGGGGGCTGAAGCCGACGACTACAAACCTTCAGGTTATATACTTACATAAACGGCCGCACAGGAAGCATCACAATACCTTCAGGCAATAAATACAGCCTGTATAATTCAAATAATATTATTTTCACAATGGGGATACATGTCACTCGAACATGATACTCTTCGAGCACTGAGCCTCTATTAAACAAGCGCCTTCTAGGACTTCTTCTAAATAGTGATCGGCCGAGACCTGGCCTACGGCCGGACCTTGGGTTACAATAGCGGTGGCATCCATCTCTGCCCAGTATGTCTTAACACGGGAAAGAGCCATCCGCACACCCTCTATGCACGCCGACCTCTTTACAACATCAATATGCTGCACGGCACCAAGGAATTGTTGCACCAAACCAAAATAACTATTCAGCTTTGGTCCTTCCAGCCAAAAATGATCCACGGCAGACCTCATGGCAAGCCCGGACAACCTATGGAGCTCAGCCCACTCGGCCATTTGCTCATTTAACAGCAGCGGACGCGCCGGAGCACTGAACTGCGACCATAACAACTTCTCCACTTCGTGATCTTTAAAAAACGCACTCGCATCAGCAGCACTCATTGCCAAGTCTGAATACGCGTCTGCAGCACTCCATAATTGATCTAGAGGAGCATACTTCGGATTTTCGAACTTCGTCCGCAACAAAAAGGGCTTCCCAGCCGTGACATCTACGGCTTGATGGAGCTCCTCCTTTGCCGCTCTGATTTGAGAACGGGTTTCCTTGGCTGCCTCCACGGCTCTCTTCAGGCCAGCCGCTCTCTTTTGGCTTTCCTTTTCAAGAAGCTCATATCGGTCGGCGGCATCTTTCAGCTCAACAGCCATCTTGGCTATTTCATCCTCGCTCTTGCGATGAGCAGTCTGTTCGACTCTTAAGTCTTCGGCCGCCTTTAGGGCGGCTGCATCACTTCTCCTGGCTTGTTCCTTGGCTCGGGCAAGTTCTGCCCGAAGGGTCTCCACGGCGGCAGCTCCATCTGCAGTCAAAACATATTATAGATACTAGCATCATGCTCCTCTTAATACTTGTTGACTACCCGAAAATACATACCATGTGCCTCGTCAAGCCGCTTGTTCACAAGCGCAATGTCAACATCTGTCGCGTCCAGTTGCCGGCTCAGTCCGGCCAACTCAGCAGTCCGGCCAGCCACCGGACCGTCCGTTGCCTACACATGAAAGTAGCGCGATCATTACCTGGGACTATGATCCTCTGTTTGTCGCCTAGGGACAGCAACCAGAGTCTAAGGGGCTACTATCTGTATAGAGCACACCTAACATGTGTGGTATCGTCAAACAAAATTTTTATATTACTTTGCGTACCTCAAAGCCTTTTAGCAGGCTTGTAAAAGATTCATGCAACCCACTTTTGGCGGATGAGATCCTCTCAACCACCGTACCCATTAAAGTACGATGCTCCTCTGAGATAGCCGCTTGCTCCAAGAGACCCGTCAGTACGTCTGGTTGCGCACCGAACAATCCCGGACTCTTTCTGTTGCTCCCCTTAGGAGTCGAATATTCCGGACTTCGAGTGGCTGAAGGGTTACCTTCTGGCCTCGGCGGATCAGGAAAAATCCTCCGTGATGACACTTCAGGGTCATCCGCCCCAAGAGGCGGGGAGCAAGGGGAGGCATTTCGCTCTCCATCATCTCCGGAAGAAGATCCCCCGAAGACGAACTTTGTCGGGAAGGGCTACGATCGGACTGCAAGACATATGTCTCGGTTATTGTCCGTGGAAATAAAGCAGAATATATTTACCAAAAGTACTTTTGTTCACTTACAGCTCGGTGGAGGGCTGACCCCTTTGCGGGCACTGTGTGGTAAGGATGCCCACTGGGTCAGGGCCCCCAGGCGAGGGTTTCTTCTCTCGTTTGGAAACCCTTGTTTCCATGTCTTCAGGAGCGGTCCTTTTCCTTCCTTGGGGAGAGGGAATTTCAGATTCTTCTACCCGATTATCCTCCTTCGTGGAGGTACTAATTCCCCCGGTCTGGATGAGTAATGCGTGAGGCTCGCTTTCGACTTTTTCGTCTCTCCCTTTATCTTCCCCCGACGGCACTTGATAAGGTGCGTACTCCAGCATCCTGACTAGTACAGGATCCGGCGATCCTTCAGGAAGGGGAGCCGAACACCTGATCATCTTTGCCTTTCTTATCCAGTCCTGGCCAAGAGCAATTTTTCAGAATTATGTTATGGCAAATTAAAAGACAGTGTGTTTAGTCTACGAAATACTTACCAGGGTATCTGGACGATTACAGTTGAGACCCGCATCCTCGATGGTGTCCGGACAATTTATTCATGATCCGAAGAACAATCCATACATCTCTTCGAGTATCACGCCGAAGAACTGCTGGATAGTTCGCGGTCCTTCCGGGTTGAACTCCCACATATGAAGAGATCGACGTTGGCATGGCAGGACCCGACGAACTAGCATAACTTGCATTACTTTGACGAGACTGACATCCCTCTTGAGGAGATCTCGGATGCGACTTTGCAATGTCGTCACATCATTAACCGGCCCCCAGTCTAGCCCCTTGTTGACCCATGACACCAGTTGTTGTGGGGGGCCCGAACGGAAGGCGGGGCAGCCACCCACTTAGTACTTCGGGGAGCTGTGATGTAAAACCACTCCCGCTGCCATAAGTTGGACATCTCTGGGAAGGAACCCTTTGGCCATGGGGCATCGACACCTTTGCTTATTGTGGCACCTCCGCATTCTACGTGTCACCCATCGATCATCTTCGGCTTCACATTGAAGGTCTTGAGCCATAAGCCGAAGTGTGGGGTGATGCGGAGGAAGGCTTCACATACGACGATAAACGACGAGATGTGAAGGATGGAATCCGGAGCTAGATCGTGGAAGTCGAGCCCATAATAGAACATGAGCCCTCTAACGAAGGGATCAAGACTAAAGCCTAGCCCTCAGAGGAAGTGGGAAACAAATATGACACTCTCATTAGGTTCGGGAGTGGGGATGACCTGCCCTCGGGCAGGAAGCCTGTGCGAGATTTCGGTGGTCAGATACCTGGCCTCCCTTAGCTTCTTGATGTCCTCCTCTGTGACAGAGGAAGCCATCCACCAGCCCTGAAGGTTGGATCCGGACATGATTGAAGGTCCGAAGTGCTTCGCCTGAGCCTTGGGTGTTGGAACTCGGGGTGGGGGAAGGGAGGGGTTGAGCGCGAGAAGAAAAGGACAGGCTTTGCCCCTTTATAAAGAGGGCGAATATCAAGCGTCCTCCGCGTGGCCGTTTGGAACTTGCCTAAAATCGAGGAGTCGTACTAACGAGCACGATTGGGTTACCCACACCTGTATTGATGAGAATCTCGTGATAAGGGGACACGATCTCTACTTCGACAAGACGTGCCAATAAAACTGCCTCGCAATATGTGCAGTAGCTGGTTGAGAAAAACGGTTCGAATAATGACCGGGCCATGGCGTGATGTCACGTTATGAAAAATTGTCAGCAAATTAGATTTGTGGAAATATTATACTCTCTACTGTGGTATGTGGAATTTGTTTTGCAGAGCCGGACACTATCCTTGTGTTCAAAATCTTCTATGGAGTATTCGTAGGAGGAACCCGCCTTGCAATGCCGAAGACAATCTGCGCACCGGACTCATCATCATTGAATCCTGGTTCAGGGGCTACTGAGGGAGTCCTGGATTTGGGGGTCCTCAGACAGCCGGACTATATCCTTTGGCCAACTGTTGGACTATGAAGTTACAAGATTGAAGACTTAGTCCCGTGTCCGGGTGGGACTCTCCTTTGCGTGGAAGGAAAGCTTGGCAATTCGGATATGTAGATCTCCTCCCTTGTAACTGACTCTATGTAACCCTAGCCCCTCTGGTGTCTACATAAACAGGAGGGTTTAGTCCGTAGGACAACAATAATCATACCATAGGCTACCTTCTAGGGTTTAGCCTCTCCGATCTCGTGGTAGATCAACTCTTGTAATACTCATATCATCAAGATCAATCAAGCAGGAAGTAGGGTATTACCTCCATCGAGAGGGCCCGAACATGCGTAAACATTGTGTCCCCCGCCTCCTGTTACCATCCGCCTTAGACGCACAGTTCGGGACCCCCTACCCGAGATCCGCCAGTTTTGACACCGACAATGGGGTCCTGTTCAACCACCCCTCCACCGGCTATTGTTCGTCGAGCCCTCTACCGTCTACTGTTCAACCAGCCCTCCACGGGGTCCTGTTCATCCAGCCCTCCACGGGGTCCTGTTCATCCAGCCCTCCACGGGGTTCTATTCATCCAGCACTCCACACGGTCCTGTTCATCCACCGGCTCGATCGATCGAGGTACTGTTCATCCAACGGCAACGACCTCTCCTACCACGGGGCCCTGTTCATCCAACCCCCCCCAACAACGCTCATTATTAATCTAGAGGCAGCATCGACCGGCTCCAGTTAGCCGCAGTAGCGAAGGAATCACTCGGGTTCAGTTAACAGCAAGGGATTGATCGATCACTCGGGTTCAGTAACGCGTAGCCTGCAGTGCAATCGCTCAGTTCAGTTAGGCGAATGCCTCGCTCGGGTTCAGTTAGAGCCCAATTCCTCGCACCCAAGCACGTATGTGTATGAGAGAAACGCGCATCGCTCGGCCACTGACCACCCACCGTAACCGGGAATTCCCCGATATTTTCCTCGCCCTCGCTTCTACCATGGTTTTTCCGTCATGGACGGCCCAAAGAATGTCATGCAGCTGTGTCTCCGGCCCACCCAGGACGAAAGGCCCATTTTCTGTCATGATTTTTTGTCATAGAAGTAGGACCCCACCACATCTATGATGATACCGGGTTTTGTCACAATTATCGTCATAGAAGTGTAATAAGTATGATAGAATTTTTTTTTGTTTGGCCCAAAATGTCACAAATGTGTCTTTTTTGTAGTGTTAGGTGTAGGGGTTTTGGGTTTTTCCTCATTGATGATTTTCTCTCAAAGGACTATTTGATATGGGCCGGACTGATGTGCCGTGAAGATAAAAGCAGAAGACTTTCCCCCGTGTCCGAGTAGGACTCATGTATGCGTCAATGGCAAGTTTGGTGTCCGGATATGTTATTTCCTTCCCCCATAAACTGACTTTGTACAACCCTACGCCCCTCCGGTGTGTATATAAGCCGGAGGGTTTAGTCCGTAGAGGCTATCAAAATTCTCATAGGCTAGACAGCTAGGGTTTAGCCATTATGATCTCGAGGTAGATCAACTCTTGTAAACCCCTATACTCATTGAATACAATCAAGCGGGACGTAGGGTTTTAGCTCCTTTAAAGGGACCAAACCTGGGTAAACATTGTGTCCCCATCATCCCTTATTACCATTGATCCTCATACGCACAGTTCTGAACCCCCTACCCGAGGTCTGCCGGTTTTGACACCGATATTGGTCCTTTCATTGAGAGTTTCGTTGTGTTGTCGATAGAAGGATCGATGGCTCGCCTCATCATCAGCAACGACGCTGTTTCTGGGGAGACCTTTCTCCCTAGCCAACTCTTTGTGTTTGGCGGCTTCACGCTACGTGCCAACTCGACCGGCCACCTTGAGTAGGTCGACAGTTATGCCCCTAGTCATCAGTTCAGGTTTGGAAGCCTGAATTATGCCGCCGACATCCGAGGAGATCTGATCTTCGAGGGGTTCATGGCCTCGGCCGCCGCTCCCCACCCATACGAAGAAGGCCCTATAGATCCTTCATCAAATCCCATTCGGGGATCGACTCTCATGCCTGCCCCGGCCTTAGATCCGGAGTAGACCGCTCCGTCCGAACATAGGAGGATAAACCCCGCCGGATTCTCTCCCATTACGGAGCTTCCTGCCGGAGACCCAGATGCGACCATGCCTTCAGCGGGCCCAGAGTCAAACGGTACTCTCCCTGTCATCGGGAAGCCGGACTCATCTCTGGTTGTCAACTCTAAACTCTCGAGGTCTACGTCCATCGATCTCGGCCAAGTAGTTATTACTGGACCTAGCTTTGCAGGTCCTGGACACCCGTCCAGCTTTCGCTCTTAAACGAAACACTGGACCTAATGTGATCTCTCGCCATCGCGGAAGTATCACCTCTGAACTACGCCCAGCTTGAACTGGGGGCTAAGGGTAGGGAATTTCATGTCCCACGCACCACCCACTTAATAGCCACTGTCGAAGACTTAACCGACATGCTAGACTATGCCTCCGAAGACATCGATGGCATGGACGACGATGTCGAGGCCGAACCAGGCCAAAATCCACCCGTCACTGGGCGTTGGACGGCCACTTCTACTTATGATGTATACATGGTGGACACGCCTGAGAAGAAGGACGACGATGGCACTCCAAACCCAGATGAAGATAAGCCCGTCGATGAACCACCAAAGCGCTGGCGTCAGCGGCGCCGCTCATGCTCGCGTCGGACAAGGGAAAGCAATACGAACACCAGAGATAATAACACTCTGGACAATGCTGAAGATCCCGATCACCCCGTCGAGCCTATGTTTGAGCAGGAAGAAAGGGAAGAAGGTCAATACAGCCCCGAACACACCGATCATGAGGATTCGGAAGAAAGTAACTACTTACCTGCTTCCGAAGAGGATGTTAGCCTCGGCAATGAAGATTTCATCATCCCAGAGGAACCCCTCAAACAAAAACACTTCAAGCGACACCTCATCACCACCGCGCGAAGCCTGAAAAAGGAACAACAACAACTTCAAGCCGAACAGGATATGCTCAACGACAGATGGACCAAGGTCCTGGCCGCCGAAGAATATGGCCTCGAGCACCCGCCAAAGAGCTACCAAAAACGTAGGTTGCTACCACAATTCGACAACGAGGCCTTCGAGCCAGTACCGTCAAAATACGATCACACCGATCAACAAGACCAACCACCAAGTGGGCGGGACAAAACGGCTACTTATGCCGAATACCAGCTCGTGCCCCTCGCCGTAGAGGCAAGGAGACAGCGGCTCCGGGCTACACGTACGACCTACATAAGTACCTAAACAATAGAGCCGATCAGACTTGATCAATCTATGGATCAAGAGGACGTGCTCCAGCACGAGATGATGGCCATCAGGCCTGGCACGACAAACATAATCAAATCCGGGGTCAGCCCCGAACTCAAATGTCATCCGAACTCCATCGCGATGTTGCCTGGTATAGAGGTGCCGCACACCCCATGTGCTTTACCGATGAGGTAATGCAGCACCAATTTCTAGAAGGGTTTAAACCCGTAAACATCGAGCCATACGATGGAACGACAGATCCCGCTGTATGGATTGAAGATTTTCTTCTCCACATTCACATGGCTCGCAGGGATGATCTTCACACCATTAAATACCTCCCTCTAAAGAAAAAAGGACCAGCACGACACTGGTTGAATAGCCTCCCAGAGAACTCCATTGGCGGTTGGGAGGACTTAGAGGACGCTTTTCGAGACAACTTTCAGGGCACTTATGTCCGGCTACAGGGCGCTGATGGCGTGAGTCACATAGTCCAGCAACCCGGAGAGTCAGCCCACAAACTTTGGACTCGGTTCTTAATAAAAAGAACCAAATCGTCGACTGTCCGGATGTTGAAGCTTTAGCGGCATTTAAACGCAGCGTCCATGCGAATGGCTCACCCGACACCTCGGTGAGGAAAAGCTGAAGACTATGGCAGCTCTTACTGCACTTATGACCTGCTTTTGTGCGGGCGAAGATATAGTTGGCCCGTAGAAGCAACAGTACCAGGGACCCCGGCACCTCTGAGGCCAGGGATGGCAATGGAAGGCCACGACGCAACAAAAATAAGTGTCGGAACAACAACAAAGAAATCGAGGATATGGCGGTAAATGTCGGATTCAGCGGCTCTAAACCTAGTCAGCAAAAGAAGCCGTAATAGGGACGGTCCATCCAATTTGGATAAAATACTGGATAGGCCCTGCCAGATTCATGGCACCCCT
Source organism: Triticum dicoccoides (assembly GCF_002162155.2). Taxonomy (NCBI): domain Eukaryota; kingdom Viridiplantae; phylum Streptophyta; class Magnoliopsida; order Poales; family Poaceae; genus Triticum; species Triticum dicoccoides. The sequence goes on from NC_041392.1 coordinate 412,596,338, forward strand.
GACAAGCTTGCCAACCACACCAACAGAAATTGTTGGGTTTTTAAACAGGCTGGTAAATTAAATACTGAACATAAGGGGAAATGACCTCAAAGCGAGGACGATGATGAGCTCCGCCCTCTAAACACCGGGGATAGAAAAAAAATTCCCCCGAGGTGAAAACAGTGAACATGATATATGTCACTCACATCCCCAAGAGGGAGCGCAAATGCGCATTAAGGGACGTCTACGCCATAGAGCCTGTCACCCTAAAATTCAACCCATGGTCGGCTTGTCCGGTCACTTTTGATCGCAGGGACCACCCAACCAGTATCCATCATGGAGGTTCGGCGACCCTGGTGCTCGATCCCATCATCGACGGATACCATCTCACCAAAGTTCTAATGGACGGCGGCAGCAGCCTCAATTTGACCTATTATCAGGATACTATCCATAAGATGGGTATGGACCCGTCATGAATCAAGCCTAGTAACACTACCTTTAAAGGAGTGATACTAGGCGTGGAGCCCCGCTGCACGGGTTCCTTAACACTTGAAGTAGTATTCGGCTCTCCAGACAACTTCCGAAGCGAAGAATTGATCTTCGACATCGTCCCTTTCCGATGTGGTTATCATGCACTGCTTGGATGAACTGCTTTTGCCCACTTCAATGCAGTCCCGCACTATGCTTATTTGAAGCTCAAGATGCCCAGACCGTGTGACGTCATTACAGTAAATGGAAATATGGAGCGCTCCCTCTGTATAGAGGAGCACACCGCGGCCCTAGCAGCCGAGGTACAGGGCGGCCTCATCAAGCCGAACAACTCATCGGTCATCAAGACCCATGACACCGCTAAGCGAGTCCGATTTGCTTTATAGCACGACAGCTCCGTAGATCCGGAGCTTGAATAGCAGTTCAGTCTCCGCCATTCGCCCCATGAGGTTGCGGCATATGTACCACGCATGCATAACTATGCACTTAAAATACCTTGGGCGGGGCCGGAGGCCGCGGAAAAGGTCTATAGTACGGCTTGACCCTATTTGGACCTTAACATTTTTTTCACCGCAGGTTCATTAAAAACCTACCTACTCTACGTTGTACAGGGGCTCTTTGCCAGGTTCCCCTTTCTTGTAGACGACCATCAACTCCTCCTCTCAAAGGATTTCCATCCAAGGAGAAACGGTGCAGACGTGCAGCAAGGCATCATTGGGATCTTCAATCCATTGTTTTTTACAAGCCCTGTATAAACCTTTCCCTTGTGTAAACTTTCGATATGTAAAATGGCCTTGGCTTTCCGGCATTATCTGTAATAACACGTCTCGACGTATTAATCAGGGTATAAAGGAAACAGTTGATCGCCACTTTTGTTTGGTACTGATTTATTTCATATCATCATCTATATTCCCTCCTTACTTCAGACTGCCACACGTGCTTTAGTCCGGCCTTAACACCAGGGGTTGTATTCGGCTCTGCACGTTTTCAAGTCTGAACACCTATAGGTACTCTTCGGCATCCCTGATATTGCATTATATGCATCGGCTCCGAGTCATGTCTTTGGTCCATAATTGGGTTGCCCGGCTCCTGTGCTTACCACCTTACGTTCCGCTCATTCGGGTAAGGTAGTAAAGGGAGAACTACTGTGATTGTATTTCTTTCGTCTCGTCAAGTACCTCAGTAGACAAAGCCAAAAACTGACTGTCATGATAAGTGAGAGCTGGTCGGTGATTCGGTGACTTACTACAGATCGTTCGTGATTCACTCCGTGTTATACGAGGGGATGGTCTTCGTCCAGCCACGTGGAAAAGGCACCATAGTCCGGACTGCCGCACACGCACTAGGGGCTAGTACTTATCCCCATAGTTAAACTCCTATGGCTAAGTGAAAGTAGTAAAGACGCATAATCTGACTGCCTTCTTCACCATGCGGGCACCTCCTTTACGGACCAAGACGTTGTATAAAGTGTGGTCATGCGTCACAACGAACACCCCATGTAGCACACCCTCATAACATCTACATGGGGGCTGAAGCCGACGACTAGCGACTTTTATAAGTAAAACGACCACCCAAGAGAAAAAATCGCTTGAAACAAAAGGCGCAGCACATAGATATGTTACAAGCATGGGTTCATAACATAGTGTTTACAACCTGAACACATCTACTCAAATATGATGTCCTTAGAACATTGGCCCTCTACTATTCGGTCCCCTTCTAGGACGTTGTCGAAGTATCTCTCCGGCTTCCGAAGAACTTTGCCTTCGGGCGGGCCTCCGGTCGCCACGTCGGTGGCCTTCATCTTTGCCCATTGCATCTTGATGCGGGCGACGGCCATCTGGGCAGCTTCTATGTAGGCCGAGCGCTTCACAGCATCAGTCTGAGGCAGCGCGTTGACGAGTCGCTTCACCAAACTGAAGTAGCTACTGGGAATTGGTTCGGCCGGCCAAAGCTGGACTATTAGATCCTTCATGGCCAAATCTGCCAGCCTATGCAGCTCCATCAGCTGCTTCAGTTGGTCGTTCAGAGGCGTCGGGTGCTCCGGCGCAAGAAACTGTGACCAGAATAGCTTCTCGGTCGAGTTCCCCTTCTTGGGCTTGGAAGAACTGTGCGGCATCGGCGGTACTCCACGGAAGATCCGCAAATGCATCTGGAGAACTCCCCACTCGAGTGAGTAAAGCATATCTTTAACCTCCAAAAATACTCCGCAAAAGAAAGGCTTTACTGGCCGCTATCTGCCTCACCTGACGGATCACTTCACGAGCACTCTGGGACTCAATTCACGCCTCTTTAGCCTCTTGGAGAGCTTTGGCGAGTTCGGACAATTGGGCCAAAGTCTCCTCCTCCAAAGCCTCGCATTTTCCGATGGCATCCTTCAGCTCCTGCTCGACTTCGGCCACCCAAGCTTCGTGTTGGCAGCGGGAAGCCTGCTCGGTCTTCAGTTTTGCAGCCGCTTTGTCAGCGGCTGCCTTGTTTGCCTTCGCCTCTTTCTGGGCTTGGGCAAGGGCACCTTTGAGGGTCTTGACCTCGGCTGCACCAACTATGCTCATAATCAAAGCATTACATGAGTTAAACCTCTAAACATATATATCACTTTTGATATACCACTAAAGCTTTTAAACATTATATGCATACCTTGCGTCTCGTCGAACCTCTTGTTAGTGCGGTCGATTTCTTCATCAGCCACCTGAAGCTTCCGGTTGAGTTCGGAAACTTCTGCGGCCTGGGCGGTCGCCGCCAACAGGGAATCTTGTTACGACAACAGAGCAGTATGTTAACTCTCTCGAATACTATGTGGATCCTCTGTCCGGTTTCTTTCAAACCAGACAGAGCCTCAGGGGCTACTGTTTGTACATAGGTATATTCCTCTATATGAAAGTTTTTAGAACATTACGTCGCATACCTCAAAGCCCATCAGTAGGCTGGTGAAGGCTTCATTCAGTCTGCTTTTAGCAACTGAACCTTCTCTACCACCGCACCCATCAGGGTGCGGTGCTCTGCCATGATGGAAGCACGTTGTAGTGCTTCCTCCAGGGCGTTCGTCACCTCAGATTAGTGGAGGCCGCCGGTGGAGCTGATGCTCCTCCCCCTCCTTCAAAGGGGGCTGCTCACCCGATCCCGGGGCGTGTTGGTCTCTGGGATGGTGTCCGACTGGGCCCGGATTGTTGGGGGTTCCCATCATCGGTTGTCATAGGGGTCGCCTCCCCTAGGTCTTCGGCAACCGAGGTATTAACCTCGGGTGCTCTCTCGATGGCCTCCCCCCCCCCCTCGACCAGGAGAGGTCCTTCGGGATAACACCTCAGCGTCATCCATGGTGATAGGCGAGGGGGCTCGGGGCGGCATCTCGCTCTCTGCCATCTCGGGCGGCAAAGAGTTCCCCTCCAATAACGGAGTTTGCGAGAGCTCGCGGGGAGGGCTGAAAGGCAAATAACAAAATAACTTGCATAATGGAAACAGGAAGGTCGAAGATAAGCGGTGAGTATCTGAATACTTACGATTCAGCCAGGAGCTTCACCCTGGGAGGTTTTTTTGGGACCAGTTCGGCATCTGAGTCCGAACTATCCTGGAGGATCACCTTCCCTTTCTTGGGCGCCTCCCCGTTTGGGTCTTTGGAGGCCGCCCTCTTCTTCTTCCTCCCCTTAGAAGGGGAGTCGCTTTCCACCTCCTCCTCCTCTTCTTCTTCCTCATCTCCCTCATGGGAGGAGAGGGCTTCAGTCTCTCCGGACATTGTGTCTGAAGGACCCTTGTGGCGGGGGCCTCCTTTGGCCTCCTTTCCCTTCTTCTTAGCCTTCTTATCTGGCGCCTGATATGGTGCCGGGACCAGCATCTCCATTACCTGGGGTGTGGTCGGGTTCTCCGGCAGCGGCGCCGGACAGTTGATCCGCTCCGCCTTGGTCATCCATCCCTGTATGGAAGACATGCGATATAATCTTCACTATAATTGGAGTATTGACCGGATAAGTACGTCTTCGGAAAGACTATGCTTACCGTTGAGGCCGGGTTCTCGATGTCGAGTCCGATGTCCTCAGTCTTCATCGGCCAACTCTTCTAGGCCTTGAAAAGCTGCTTCCATATATCTTCGTGTGTGGTGCCGAAGAAGCGCTTCAAGGTCCCTGGTTCTTCCAGATTGAACTCCCACATGGGGGAGGCCCGGAGTTGGCAGGGAAGGACACGGCGGAAGAGCATCACTTGAATCATGTTTGTGAGACCAGTGTTTTTACCCAACACGTTGGAGATGCGCTTCTGCAGCATCATCACCTCTGGTTGGGACCCCCAATCAAGGCCCTTGGCGGTCCATGAGGTGAGTCTCGTGGGGGGGCTGGATCTGAAGTCAGGCGTGGCCGCCCACTTGGCGTCGCGGGGTTTGGTGATGTAGAACCACTCTTGCTATCACACCTTGACACACTCGACAAATGCCCCTTTGGGCCAGACGGCGTTGGGGAGCTTGCTTACCATAGCCCCGCTGCAGTCCGCGTGCTGACCGTCGACGACCTTCGGCTTCAGATTGAAGACCTTGAGCCATAGGCCGAAGTGTGGGGGGATGCGAAGAAGAGTCTCACACACGACGATAAACGCCGATATGTGGAGGAAGGAATTTGGGGCTAGATCATGGAAATCTAGACCGTAGTAGAACATGAGGCCTCGGACTAAGGGGTGAAGGGGAAATCCTAGCCCTCATAGGAAATGGGGGATGAACACGACCCTCTCGCCAGGCTCCGGGGTGGGGATAACCTAATCTTTGTCAGGGAGCCTGTGCGCGATGTCCGTGGACATATAGCCCGCGCTCCAGAGATCCTTGATGTCCTTCTCGATGATGGAGGAGGCCTCCCACTTGCCCTTGGAACCGGATCTGGTCATGGCTGGGGAGGGTGGTGGCGGTGGGAAAGATTGAAGTTTTGGGCGCTGGAGCTCAGAGGTGGGAAGGCGGGAGCTATAAGAAGGTGTGGGGAAAGAAGAAGAGATTTTTGATCCTCTTATAGGCGGTGAAATACCAAATGCCCCCCCTCTCAATCCTTAAAACTCACCTATTCCCAAAGAGATTGTGCAAAAGGCATGGTTGGATTAGCCCAAACCGTATTGTTGAGAATCCCGCAACGGGCAGGCATGATCTCTGTTTTGACAAGACGTGCCAATGGAGGCTAAGCCTCGAAACACGAAACGGGGGGCATGAAAACGGTTCGAAATGTTAAAAAGCCAAGTGTGACGCTTCGCAGAAAAATTGTCAGTAAAAGACACTGTTTTATTTTGACATCTTGCCTTCATGGCTAAGGGTTGTATTAATTATACAAAGCCAGATATAGTTCCTTTGTGCAGGGAGTTATCCTAAAATATTCAGGAGAAGGAACCCTCCTTGCAATGCCGAAGACAATCTGCGTGCCGAACACATCGTCATCGAAGACTGGTTCAAGGGCTACTGAGGGAGTCCTAGATTAGGGGGTCCTCGGGTGTCCGGACTATTTGATATGGGCCGGACTGATGGGCCGTCAAGATAAAAGTAGAAGACTTTCCCCCATGTCCGGGTAGGACTCATGGAAGCGTGAATGGAAAGTTTGGTGACTGGATACGTTATTTTCTTCCTCCATAAACCGAATCTGTACAACCCTATGCCCCTCCGGTGTGTATATAAGCCGGAGGGTTTAGTCCGTAGAGGCTATCAGAATTCTCATCGGCTAGACAGCTAAGGTTTAGCCATTACGATCTCGAGGTAGATCAACTCTCTTAAACCTCTATACTCATTGGATACAATTAAGGAGGACGTAGGGTTTTACCTTCTTTAAGAGGGCCCGAACCTGGGTAAACATTGTGTCCCCATCATCCCCTGTTACCATTGATCCTCAGACGCACAGTTCAGGACCCCCTACTCGAGATCTGATAGTTTTGACACCGACAGGGGGCGGCTATTTATAGTCGGGGAGCATCCCAACATGATAAGACATAAATGCCCCTAACGATATGACCATTATGTGGATAAGATATTTGGGACAGCTGGCGCGAAGCACAGCAATAGTCGGAAATTTGAGCTCTCAAATTCCTCAGGGCTATCATGTTCCTCACTGTAGGCAATTCGAACTAGCGAATTCCTAACTCCTCGGTTCGAACAAATTCCTGAGAGACCAGAAGAACTTCGTCTCTATCACTGAAGAAATTGATTGAACTGTATGAGATTTCCAAAGGCTTCACTATAAGGATTGGGTATGTGTAGGCTTTGATATGAGCATCACTTGGAATTTTTTTCCTTAGTATTACCTCGACCCCCTTAACAGTATGGTGTTTCCTATGACTCAAGAAAGGAAAATGAAACTACAAAAATAGAAGTCTTCATGCTTCATAATCCTCGCATCAATATAAAATATCTTCAAGGTCACACCAATTTCCTCATTTTCAAAGTCTTCAAGCAAACCAAAGTCTTCAAATGAAGACATTCATTTTTAGGGGTCGACTTTCTTCGGAAATATCAAACTATTCATAAAAATTATGCAAATGCATGCCGACATCTTCAGAAGCAGAGCCTCCAAATTGGTCTTGTTAAGCCACAGAGGCTAGGTTCAGTTTAATCTCATACTCCGCGCTACATCATCAGGTTGTGCAATTGGTTCATGCATGAAACTATTGCTAGGACCAGCAAAGCTTCCAAGATTATGAGCCATAGTAATCTTTTGGGGTTTTCTACTGACAACACTTGCAACAAAAATTAAACTAAAATTGAAATAAAAACTCTAACACAAAGACTAAGCACACAAATCCTCCCCGGCAATGGCGCAAGAAAAAGGTTTGATTAGTCCCTTTAGTGAGCCGGTAAAGGAGTAGAAAGGATTCTCGCTTTTTTCCTAGAGGTGACTCTGAGTTATCGAACCCACGAGACGAAGGCACCTTTGAAGTCAGAGGTTTCTACCAAGATTTTGCAAGAGTATTAATTCTAGATTTTGACCAGATCAAAATTAAGTTGAGAGTGAAAACACTTATAATAAAATTCGGCATGGGTATGAGGACTTTTCTTACATATATTTGTGAACATGATCATCATGATATTAATTTGCGCTCTGAAAGCCATTCATTGATATGTGCTCGCAATGTATTGAAGTGTGGGATGTGTCCAAATTACGTTTGTACCGGAGCGTGTCCTTCATCAAAAGTCAGTTTTCCAACCATAAGGCCCTGTCCGTCATGCGGGGGTTGCCCCGGTAATTAAGATAGAAATCAAACAAAAGCATTAGACTTTTAATGACTACACCTCTTGTATCCCCAAGGATAGGATATGTGTTGTCATACTGAACCTTTATGTCACTGGTGTTCAGAATAACACTTCAGGGTCTCCCTACCCTTAGCCTCTCTGTGGCTTGCTCTCCATGATCCTGGGTACCTGCAGGGACAAAGAACGTGGATGAGACAATAGACAACTACGAAGCAATTTTATGTTACACACACGGGACATTAATTCAAAGCACTTCTATCAATCCCTTAACAAGTACATCGAGTTGCAAGGCTATGCCTGAACCCATGACCTTATCAAATTACTCACACATGGAGAGCAGGTCATAAGGAGAAACCATTGAAGAACATATCATGAAGATTGATTGCTTGATAATATGTCTCACAATAGTTGTTGGATGTGATACACGATTACAAAGTAAGACTAGTTGGATGAATGCTATGGTGGTGGAGATGGTGGTGACTATGGAGATGGAGATGTGAAATGGCGGTGGCTAGGGTTGCTATGGGTGACGAAGATGGAGGCCTCAACTATTTCCTGCTGCTCTTCTGGTGTGGGACCCTTTATAAAGTTTGTTTTGGTGGATTAGGGGACGCCGTTGGAAGTCCATACGACCGCTCATACGAGCGTGTGCGGTCATAAGGAACACCCTCTTGCGCTCTGTTTCTTCTGGTGCACCTCCCACTTGATATTCTATATCTCCTCTTTACTCCTTCTCATGTATTGGCTTGATTTCGTCCATAAATAGCCCATTTCCCGTGGAAAAAAAATAAGGATAGGATATTTGGAATCCTTTGCATTCATTAGTCATTAGTAGCAATATCGGAGTGGATATCTCGGTTTTATGAAATAACTCGGTTTAAACGCTGGTTTGATGAGCATAAAAACATCACTCATCATTGGGCTCTATTGTCAGCGGAATGGAGTGGGTAGGGGCATGCCATCCTTGGCAATGGACCAAGTCAAACAGGCCCAGGCAGAACTACCTCGACCGGCTCGTGGCAGTTCTAATGGTGTGAGGCGGTGTGAGGGGTCACGCCGCCCTCGTCGCCATTGTGCTTCTGGTTACAGGACACCGTGGTCGCGTAAGCCGATCAAAGTACTCCTTCGTTTATTTTTAGCCTGCATATAAAGTTTGGTCAAAGTCAAGCTTTGTAAAGTTTGACTAACTTTATATTAGAAAAAAATCAACATTCACAATATGGAATCAATATTATCAGATGCACCCTGAAATGTATTTTTCATACTAGTATATAGTTTTAATATTGTAGATGTTCACATTTTTTTGATATGAATTTGGTCAAACTTTGTGTAGTTTGAATTTGACCAAATTTTGTGCGTGGAGTAAAAAGAAACGGAGGGAGTATGTTTGCGAACCTAGGAAGCCTAGGGAGGAGGCAACCACTAAGCTCCCATCATGTATTCACCACCAAATTATGGGAAGGGCTCATTGAGCAGCCACTGCCCTCATTGTGACGCCCCCGATTCAATCGTACACTAATCAAACACGCAAATGTGTACAATCAAGATCAGGGACTCATGGGAAGATATCACAACACAACTCTCGACACAAATAAAATAAAATAATACAAGTTTTATATTACAAGCCAATGGCCTCGAGGGCTCGAATACAGAAGCTCGAAAGCACAAGAGTCAGCAGAAGCAACAATATCTGAGTATAGACATAAAGTTAGACAAGACTGCCTTAAGAAGGCTAGCACAAAAGCAACAACCATCGAAGAGGCAAGGCCTCCTGCCTGGGACCTCCTAACTACTCCTGGTCCTCGGCGGACTCCATGTAGTAGTATCCGTCGGCGGTGGCATCTGGCTCCATGGATCCACCATCTGGTTGCAACAACCGGAAATAAAAAAGAAGGGGGGAAAGGGGTAGGAAAGCAACCGTGAGTACTCATCCAAAGTACTCTTAAGCATCAGATCTATACTAAGTATGCATTGGTATCAAAGGAAGGGTTGTATCTGTGGACTGAACTGCAGAATGCCAGAATAGAGGGGAAGGCCTAGCCTATCGAATACTAGCATCTTCAAGCAACTCCAAGCATCTTGCAGCATGTATAAGAGTATAGAATAGCAGTTTATAATTAACAAGCATGTTGTAACATTAACGCCCAGAGATCCTTCCTCGACTCCCTGCGAGAAAGCAATCCCGGAGCCAACATATCCATCACATGTCTTAAGTAACCAGTTCTAGTTGTAATAGATCAGGATACAAGTCTGAGCGTCCATTACCATGGACATAGTATTCGAATAGATAACTTCCCTCAAGGGGTGCACCACGTTACCCAACATGCTTGATTAACATGTCGCAGCCCTACCTTGGAAGATCAACATGTCGCAACCCTACCTAGGCTTAGCAGAGAGGTTCCCGCCAGTCTACATCCTAAGCATTTCAGGGTCTTGGGCCCATCGCCTGTTGCACTTTGGGTCATTGCGTGCAGGGTGATCCAGGCCACCTTGTCGGCGTTTTGGGAATGGGGGTCCCCAGACTTGCCTACCTGCAGCCCATGGCGTGGCTGGGCTGGCAGGTCTGTACGGACCATCATCATCAACAAGGCATTCAAGACCCTCGCGAGGGGCCAAGCCTCGTGAGGCGGATGACGCAAGACCTCCTCAGGAGCGGCCTCACCAGGCTGCCTCGCAAGGAGTGGAGATATTAAGGCGGGGCAAACCTCGCGAGGCTCTCATGACGTGATCCATGACGATCGAGACCAGGCGGGCGCCAGGCGGGCGTCAGCATGCGCAGTGTCCTTGCTTCCTCTTTGGTGCTAAGGGGCAAGCGCAGGCACGGAGTACCGAGGCATCAGGCAAAGGTTTCCATATCAGTGCAACGAGACCAAGACCCGCAGGACGGAGGTCACCATGGAGCCCAAGACGGCGTCATCACCAGAACCTTTGGCAGGTGAAGACCACCTTTTGTCAGGATAGCTTGTACTAGTTGTCCCCTTTCAAATTGGCTGCCATTGTTGGCTCCCTTCCCGCTCAATATTTGGGAAGAGGACCAGGGCCTCTATAAATAGGACTAGCCACCGCCAAAGGGGGCAGCTTGACGGGATCATATCAAGAGCCAACCTTTAGCCACACCGAACATAAGAGCACCTCAACCTCAGGAGGCTGTTCTTCCCCTTGTACTATTCATCATCCGCCCAAGAGGCAATCCACCACCACCACACTAGAGTAGGCTATTACACCACAACGGTGGCCCAAACCAGTATAAATTTTGTGTCTTTGTGTTGCGAGTGCGTCGAGTTCATCCGCGAGACCTTAGCGAGCTAGGGCATAGATTGGTAGGAGGGAAAGAACTTCGCGTGCACCCCAGTGTTCGAACCTTAAGGGTTTGCCGGAACCCAAGATCCAACATTTGGCGCGCCAGGTAGGGGTGCGCCGTAGCTCCTCTCCACCGGCCTACGCTCCGTGTCACCGCACTTCGCCCCCATGGCAGGTGCCATGCCACCGGCTCCAACGACCGGTGCTGACGACGGGGCCACGGGGCTCCGAGCCCTAGCCCCCGCCTGCGGCAGGTGCGATGGCCACCAAAGTTCAGACCGGAGATGTCGCCGCGCTATGACGGCACGGTAGACCCGTCGGCTTTCCTGTTGGCATACGCGGAGGCCATCCTCGAGGCCGAGGCGACGACAAGGTCATGGCCAACTGGCACCCCATGGCCCTTGCCGGTGAGTCACGCGCCTGGCTGCTCAACCTCCCAGGATCCATGGTGACATCCTGGGGGGAACTCTGCGACCTCTTCACTGCTCGTTACGCGGTACCAGCGCACGCAGTTGCGGCCCTGTTGGGCGGCTCTCAAGCACCGCCTTCAGATCACCACGTCAAGCAGTTCCTCCGCCAGATTGGTGTCGCTTCCAAGCGCCCGGGGGCTCCGCCGGGCTGGGCTGCACCGGAGGCCGACCTCACCTTCGGCTCAGAGGACAACCCCGACTCCACCGCCGGCTCGGGCATGCTCCCAATGCTCTGCACGCCCACCATCTGCAACGTGGTTGTTACCAAGACCCTCAACGACGGTGGTGCCGGCCTCAACTTGCTCTCCGTGGAGGCCTTCAGCCTTCTTCACGTGCCACTCGGGAGGCTTAGCCTCAGCAAGCCCTTCTTAGGAGTTGGTGGTGGCACTGCCTGCTCTCTGGGACAGATCTGCCTTCCTGTCACCTTCGACACGCGTGACAACTACCGCACCGAGCTGGTCGACTTCGACATCGCCCGCATAGGCCTCCCGTACAACACCATTCTCGAGTACCCAGCTCTGGCCCAGTTCATGGCAGCGACTCATCCGGCCTACAACCTCATGAAGATGCCTGGGAGCAAGGGCGTCCTCACTATTGAAGGGGACGCCAAGGAGGCCCTAGCGGCGCTCAAGCTCGCCCTCAAAACCGCCGCGGCGGCACAGCCTGCCGACGCGGGCACCTCCGAACCCAAGGGAGCCATACCGACCAAGAAGAAGCAGTTGTTCACACAAGACAAGGCAGAAACCAAGCAGGTGCGAGTCAATGAGGACGGGCCCCTAGGAGCCACCTTTACCATAGGTGCCAGCCTCGACCAAGGTCAAGAGGAAGCATCGGTGAAGTTTTTGTGCGCAAACAAGGATATATTCGCGTGGGAGCCCAATCATCTGGTAGGAATCCCGAGGGAAGTGATTCAGCATCATTTAAGGGTATTGCCCCAATGTACGCCCTGTGAAGCAGCGCGCGAGACGGCAGTCCACTAAGAAGCAGGCCTTCATCATCCAAGAGACCCGCAAGTTGGAGGCAGCGGGTGCCATTCATGAGGTTTGGTATCCCGAATGGCTGGCGAACCCCATCGTAGTACCGAACAAAGGCGGGAAGGAATGGATGTGCGTCGACTTCACCAACATTAACAAGGCCTTCCCCCAAGATCCATTCCCGCTCCCACGCATCGACCAGATCGTCGACTCCACCGCCGAGTGCGACCTGTTGTGCTTCCTCGATGCATTCTCGGGATATCACCAGATTAAGATGGCGGTAGAAGATGTGGAGAAGACAGCCTTCCTGACCCCATGTGGGTGTACTGCTACACCTGCATGCCTTTTGGATTGCGCAACGCGGGCGCAACCTTTTAGCGACTGATGCACATCGCCCTGGGGTGGCAGCTCGGGAGAAACACGGAGGCCTGCCTCGACGACATTGTGGTGAAGTCTCGGGAAGCAAGGACCTTGATTCAAGACCTGGAGGAGACCTTCGCGAGCCTGCGCCAAGTGAACTTGCGGCTTAACCCGGAGAAGTGTGTGTTTGTCGTCCCTTCCCGCAAGCTGTTGGGCTTCCTCGTGTCCCATAGAGGGATCGAGGCGAATCTAGAGAAGATCAAGGCCGTTGAGGACATGAGCCCGCCGAGGACCCTTAGGGAGATGCAGAAGCTGGCTGGTCGGGTAACTGCGTTGGGACGCTTCATCTCCAAGCTAGGGGAACGCGCCCTACCCTTCTTCAAGTTGATGAAGAAGAAGGGCCCATTCGAGTGGACCCAGGAGGCCGACCGAGCTTTTCAAGACCTCAAGAGATACCTGACCAGCCCTCCGGTGATGGTAGCGCCACGACCCCTCGAGCCCCTAGTACTCTACCTCGCTGCTACCCCGTACTCCACAAGCGCAGCACTGGTGGAGGTTCGGGAGGGGCACCAAACCAAGGGCACGCTGCGTCGGGCTACAACTGAAGCAATGCAGGATCAGGAAGGCACCACAGGTGTCGGTGTTCTGGGAACGGGGGTCCCCAGACTTGCCTGCCTGCGGCCTGCGGCGTGGCTCTAAGGGGGGCCCAGCATGGCCCATCTTCACCAACACAAACCCAAGACCCTCGCAAGGGGCCAAGCCTCGCGGGGCGGACGACGTGAAGCTTCCTCAGGCACGGCCTCGTCAGGCTGGCTCACGAGGAGGCAGAGAGATCAAGGCGGGGTACCTCACGAGGTGCCCATGACGCAAGCCATGACAACTCAGGGCGCCAGGCGGGTGCCAGCCCGCGCAGCGTCCTCCTTTCCTCTTTGGTGCAAAGGGGGCAAGCGCAGCCGCGGAGTACCGAGGCATCAGGCAAAGGTTTCCATTTCGGTGCAACGAGACCAAGACCAGGAGGACTACGAGACGGAGGTCACCATGGAGCCCAAGACGGCGTCATCACCAGAGCTTTGCGCAGGCGAAGACTACTTTTGTCAGGATAGCTGATACTTGCTGTCCCCCTTCAAATTAGCCCGCCATTGTTGGCTCCCTTCCCGCTCAATATTTGGGGAGAGGACCAGGGCCTCTATAAATAGGACCAGCCACCCACACAGCAAGGGGGTCGGGGAAAAAAAGGAGAGCAGAGAGAGAGAGAAAGGTGGCTGAACTCCTCCTAGCAGTTCATCGCCTCAGCCAAGAATAGACCCTCGCGAGGTTGTTCTTCCTTGTATTATTCATCATCATCAGCCCAAAAGGCAATCCACACACCACACACTGGAGTAGGGTATTACACCACAACGGTGGCCCGAACCAGTATAAACCCTGTGTCTCTTGTGTTGTTCTTTCCTTAGTTTAGATCCTAGCATGGTGGAGGGGTGCAGGTAGGTAGGAGGCGAAATCTCCGCGCGCACCCCAGTGTTCAAACCTCAAGGGTCTGCCGGAACCCGAAATCCGACATTTGGCGCGCCAGGTAGGGGTGCGCCGGAATTCATCTTCCACCGCTCCGTGCCCCGTCGCGTCGTCATCACCATGCCCGGCGACCAGGAGGGCAACCCAGACCCATGGGCGGCATGGCCCGCCCGCGTAGATCCGCTCGCCTCAGGTGACCTCGTGCCCCAGGCAGCTCGCGGTTCGCAGGGCGCTGCGGGCCGCGGGCGACGCGGACAGGCTTCGACAGCTCTCACACCGCGGCAGGCGCGGTCGGCAGCAAGGGCCTCCAGTCACGCCGCGACCACAACACCGTACACTCGTCGAGAGCAAGTGAACTCGAGGGCCGCGCTCACGGTGGCTCGGGAGCTGCTACAGTGCAGACTGCTGGAGGGCGGCCGCGACGTGCTGCTGGAGCGGGTGGCAGAGCTCCTGGGCTTCGCCGCCTCGGGGGTTCACCCCTTTTGCACCCAGCTCCCATCTCCAACCCAGGGCGGCCCACGCGGGGGCTCCGCATGCGCCCGTGGGCTCCAAGGCTACACCAACACCAGCGAGGCTGTCAGCACCGGACTGGCAGCGGCGCAGCCCCCGCTCCTAGTCCGTGAAGAAGAAGGGCTCGACGTGACCCGCGGCCCCAGTGGACAGCCGCGCTGCCACCCCACGATAGGCGCATCAGGCAGGACTACGTGGCGCGCAGAGCACTACAGCATGGCCTTCGGGGTGGCAGTGCCAGAGGAATACGTGCCCCACATGATGGATCAAGGACCCTCACATGAGGGCGAGCTAGGCTCGCTCCTCAGCCCGAGCCGGGGGATGAGGCGCCAGAAGCTGAGCCCTTCCAGGAGTCTTGGGACGGTCCCACTGGGCACGCTGGAAGTAGCGATTATCGGGTACCGCTAATTCTTCAGCAGGCATACGCTAACCATGGATCGCAGGAGGTGCAGGTTGCCGCAGCGGGCAGCTGCCCCACTCCCACAGCCTCCTACCCCTCAGGAGGAGGACGCAGGGGGCTGCAGGAGAGGGGCAGGGATTCGACATCACCACCGCGGCTTTAGAGCAAGGTGTTCTCAGGAGGTAGGCCCTTCGCTGGGGAGGTGCCCCAGGGCCTGCCCCCGGTGGAGGACCCGTGGTCGTCGGGGGAACCGCTGGCGACCGCTTTACCCCATCGGCGGAGTCCTGGTTTCCGGTTGTCGTTGATGGCACTAGAGTGTGGCGCAAGGCGGGGCCCTCATCTGGCGATATGAAGCAAGGCCAGTACCTGTGAAGAAGGCCCAGTGCCTGTGAAGCTCGCCGCCCCGTGACACTCTCACGTAATAATGAATGGGGTTGTACACGCCCCGGAGTCTCAGGGATACCGGCCTCAGGCCCTGGGGCTCCCTCCCACACCCAGTGGCAGCACTTAGCTCCGCGCTGGTGAGAAGACGTCCAAGACTAGACTAGGTGTCGGACGCGGCCTTTTGTTTGCTTTCGTTGCTCTTCCCCTTGGTTGTCGCTTTTCCCCGCTGGATTCAAGTTGGATTCGAATTTGAGATTTGCGTGTGTTCAGGGAGGGGTGCTTAGTCTCGTTCGAGTAATTTCTCGCGTTTTGGTTACCCCTTCGCCTCAGCCGCCTCCCCTCGCGAGCCCCTCGCGAGCCGGGTCAGGCCTAGCTTGCGCGCAACCCAGACTACCGCCGTCGCGTCCTCTCGGGAGGGTGTTTTACTGCAGATCCTACAGATTCAATCAGGGGACACCCAGGACACCACAACCCCCGCGGCTGCCTCAGGGCCAGCGCGGAACAAAGGTATACTAGCCGACCAGCGCGTCGCTTAAGCCAGCCACTTGGCGTGGGTGCATGGGCGATGTGGCTTCTACTGATACGATAAACACAAGTTTTACATGAGGGCCCCCCCTCCAAAATGCTCTCACTGTCATCAGGCCTAAACCTGAGTTCTATTCATGCAGGGTAAGGAAGCAGGAACGATGTATAGTCAGTCGGACGAATCCCCCAATGCGTCCTCAGGAGCACCACCTGGGCCGTTGCTGGCGCCGCTGAACTCGCCATCGTTGTTCGCGTCGCCGCCAGCGGCGTCAGGGCCGCCCATCGCGCCGCCCTCGTCGGCCGCCACGATCGCATCATCATTGTCTGAGGCAAAGGCCCTGATAAGAGCGTCCATATGGTCCTCCACCCAGTGCGCCAGGTCGCCTCGGACAGCCTGGGGGACTGGGGCGATGGCGGCATCAAAATCAAAATGGGGATCCATGTTCCGGAGGTGACTGAAGACGCGGGAAAAGGCGCGCCTGAGCAGGGCGCGGCTCCTCTCCTCCACCAACCTGTCAGCCCTGGTCGACCACGCCTCCAGCTGCGTCACCACATCAGTGAAGAACTGGAGATTGCCCGCATAGTTGATTGCATGCGGCTCACCGACGGCCTCCTCGCAGATGTTACCCAAGGCCGCGTTGGCTCTCTCCCGGAGAGTGGTGAGCATGGGGCCGTGCTCATGCTCCAAGATCCGCCGCTGACGTATCTCGTCCGCATTCTGACGCACGACGGCCTCAGCCTCCTCCACCCGCTGGCGAAGAAGGAGCACCTCAGCCTGGGAGGTGGTTAACTCACCTCGCGCCACCTCAAGGTCGGCCCGGGAAGCATCGGCCTGCCGCACCGCCTCCTCCAGCTTGGCCCTCAAAGCGGCAGTCCTGCCTTCAGCTTCGGCCCGGATTAACCCCAGCTTCTCTTCGAACTCGTGCTCGAGGTTCAAATGTGCCATCGCCACTCGACGTCTGACCTCCTCTAGGACGCGGGCTTCTTGTGCAGAAACATCATCCTCCGCCTACGTCACCAAGCGCTCCCTCGTCTCCAGATGCTCGTACTCGCGGGTACGTTCGGCGGCTTCTAGTGTCAGCGCCTCCTCACGCCTCTGGAGCTCTGCTGATTCGCCAGAGGCCACCTTCATCGACGCGAGAGCTGCCTCGCGCAGCTCCACCTGCTCCTCCAGCGAGTGGCACCAGGCCAGAAGCTCCCGAGCCCGCTCCTCCGCAGCCGTTCGCCGCCGGTCAGCCTCCCGAGCCTCCTCAGCGGCCCGATACCAGGCCTCCCGAGAGGCCACCAACAATGCCTTGGCCTCTGCTTCATCAAGATCACGCTCGCGGTGCGCAAGGGCGATGGTGCCCTCCAGCTCGCGCCTCTCTGCAGCCAGGCGCAGGCCCTCGGCCTCAAGGCACGCGTCTTCATCAGCAAGCTCCTCACCAAGCAGGCTCACTGCGTCAGTCGCCCTTTGAAGGAATCCTTGGCGGAGAGCGCGACGCTCCCGAGCGCGCTCGAGCATGTCTTCCACACCATCATCCGCCCCAAGCAAGCGCCGGGGGCCGCAAGTCAGCACCCCCCCTCTGGGATGGGGGCTGGGGGCTGGCACCCTCGCGACGGCCGGGCATGCCGCGTCAGAAGCCCGGCCTGGGGCCAGCCCATCCTCAGGAGAAGAGCGCAGGAAGCGCCTCAGCCAGTCGCAGTTCACGACCAGGCGAGAGGCCCATGGCAGGCTGGCTATGCCACGAGAAGGCCCGCAAAGGAGGATCGCGAGGTGCGCGGGGCCGCGGTGCACCTCGGGATGGTTCGCCTCTTCGATCGCCCTCACCACAAGGGCTCCGCTGCTCGGGGCGCTCGAGGAGGGTGGAGGGGGCGAAGCCAAGGAGGACGGCTCCTCAGCCGTCTCCGCAAGCTCGGCTGGAAGGGGCCTGCGGAGCAAGGGTCAGTACAAGTAACAGAAGGATCGGGAATCGGGAAAGGAAAAGGCTTACTCATCAGTGGCGAAGTACTTCCTACGCTTCAGCAGGCGACAAGGGTAATCGTCGCCCAGGGCCTCCCTTCTCTTCCGGAGAGCCTCGAAGTTCACGCGAAAGCGGCCCAAGAGTTGGGCGCATGGATCAACCTTCGACGAAGACGGAGCGGCAAGGCGATCTGTGGCAGAGGCGCCTGTCCGATGTGCGCTGCCAATCGCCTCGCCAAGAGACGCAGCTGGAGCCTTAGGGGCCCCAGTCGCAGGCATTGAGAGCAGCTGCTCGCCACCCTCAGCCTCAGCGGCACGGGCCCCAGGAGCTGCTTCCTCATGAGCCTCGCCCGGCGCTGTCACCGCGCCGGGAGCCCCCTCGGCCTCGGGCGCCTCGTGCCTCCCTGCTCTGCCACTCGAGGATGAGTCGCCTTGGCCAGCTGGTAGGGCAGTCACCACCACCGGGTTCTCGTGAGGCCCCTGAAGGCCGGCGGGGCGCGGCCCTCACTCATCAAAGATAGGCATCTGCTTCATAAAGTCGCCCCTGCTCTGGCAGAGGTACAACAAGGCCCCTCCCTGCCGGACGCTGCCGGGGTTGGGGTCCCCAGCCAGGGTCAAGAGCGCCGTCCTCAGCACCTCAGGAGTCAGGTCCTCTTCCTGGAGCCTCATACGATCCTCACGCCCATGGAAGGCCCACATCCGGCGAGAGTGGCGTTGAAGAGGAGCAACGCAGCATAGCAGGAACTCCTTCACCACCTTGGGCGCTGTCACGCCAAGCGACCTCAGGAGCGCGAAGCGGCGCCAGACGAAGACGAGCCGGGGGCTCTCAAGCGTCTCCTGGCCCCAGCCCGAACTGGGGACAGCAGGCGAGGTTGGCTCCAATAGCAAGGGGCTGGGCACCCCTGCGTCCACATACAGCCACCGCTCGCGGAACCCGATCGTGGGCAGGGGAGCTTGAAGTCAATCCCAGAGGCCGCCGTCTCAGGCGCGGCAACGAAGCTCACACAAGCCCAGCATTGGGTAGGGTCGACAAGATGCAACGAGAAGAAGTGGCGCAGCAGGGCAACCAAAGGAGGGATGCCCACCATAGCTTCGCAAACAAAGGCGAAGACCGAAAGGAGGGTGATGGATTCAGGACCCAGATGCATCATGTGGATCTGATAGTGGGAAAGCACGGCGTTGAAGAAATCAGAAAAGGGGGGAACCAGACCCGCCCACAGGGTGTCGGCAAGATACGAGACCTTGGTGGCTGTCCTGTCGATGGAGAAGTGGGACGCGGGCCATGCCATCGTCCTCCCGCATTCATTGAAGATGGTGGCCAGAGCCAAGTTGACCTTGCCCAAGCCCTCGGCGGGGGCCGCCGGCGGCGGTGGGCAAGGCGGAGACACATGTTTCTTCCCTCTCCCCTTCTTCATCAGAGCCATGGCGATGGGAAGGGGGGAGGCTCGAGATTGAGTTGAAAACAGAAGCCGGAGTTCGAGCGAAGGAAGGATAGAGGGCGCTCGAGCGATAAAAGGGGAACAGCTGTGTACGACTACGGGTCTGCCTAGAACGGCGCAAGATAAGGAGGGCGTGGGGAACAGTGCCGCCCACGTCCAATCAACCGCCACGCGGTGCCCAAGGCCGCAGGCTGTTAGGGCCCGCGGCGCTTCGCTCTTGTCCTTCCGCCTCCCTGCATGGCCAAGTCCGGGTGCGCCTTGGGCCCGGGGGCTACTGTCGGCGTTCTGGGAACGGGAGTCCCCAGACTTGCCTGCCTGTGGCCTGCGGCGTGGCTCTAAGGGGGGCCCAGCACGGCCCATCTTCACCAACACAAACCCAAGACCCTCGCGAGGGGCCAAGCCTCGTGGGGCGGATGACGTGAAGCTTCCTCAGGCACGGCCTCGTCAGGCTGGCTCACGAGGAGGCGGAGAGATCAAGGCGGGGTACCTCACGAGGTGCCCATGACGCAAGCCATGACAACTCAGGGCGCCAGGCGGGTGCCAGCCCGCGCAGCGTCCTCCTTTCCTCTTTGGTGCAAAGGGGGCAAGCGCAGCCGCGGAGTACCGAGGCATCAGGCAAAGGTTTCCATTTCGGTGCAACGAGACCAAGACCAGGAGGACTACGAGATGGAGGTCACCGTGGAGCCCAAGACGGCGTCATCACCAGAGCTTTGCGCAGGCGAAGACTACTTTTGTCAGGATAGCTGATACTTGTTGTCCCCCTTCAAATTAGCCCGCCATTGTTGGCTCCCTTCCCGCTCAATATTTGGGGAGAGGACCAGGGCCTCTATAAATAGGACCAGCCACCCACACGGCAAGGGGGTCGGGGGAAAAATGGAGAGCAGAGAGAGAGAGAGAAAGGTAGCTGAACTCCTCCTAGCAGTTCATCGCCTCAGCCAAGAACAGACCCTCGCGAGGCTGTTCTTCCTTGTATTGTTCATCATCATCAGCCCAAGAGGCAATCCACACACCACACACTGGAGTAGGGTATTACACCACAACGGTGGCCCAAACCAGTATAAACCCTGTGTCTCTTGTGTTGTTCTTTCCTTAGTTTAGATCCTAGCATGGCGGAGGGGTGCAGGTAGGTAGGAGGCAAAATCTCCACGCGCACCCCAGTGTTCGAACCTCAAGGGTCTGCCGGAACCCGAAATCCAACAACAGGAGCCGTGGCAGCGCCGACAGAAGACCAAGCTCAACAGGACGCCGCCGCCAAAATTCCCGCAAACAATCAGGCGTCAGGAGCCCTGTCACCTCACGAGGCATCTCAACTCCCACAAGACACGAGCCCAGACACCGCGCCAGCCCTCGTCGAACACCCGGTGTATTTCGTTAGCACCGTGTTGCGGGATGCGAGGGCGCGATATCCCATGCCTCAGAAGCTTTTGCTCGCACTCTTGGTGGCCTCGCACAAGCTGCGGCACTACTTCTAGGGTCACCCCATCAAGGTTGTATCAGCCTACCCATTGGAGAGGGTGCTTAGGAGCCCCAATTCTACTAGAAGGGTCGCTGAGTGGAACATCGAGCTGCAAGCATTCCAGTTAGAGTTCAGCACTACCAGGTGCTGGGGAACGTAATAATTTTAAAAAAATTCCTACGCACACGCAAGATCATGGTGATGCATAGCAACAAGAGGGGAGGGTGTTGTCCACGTACCCTCGTAGACCAAAAGCGGAAGCGTTAGCACAACGCGGTTGATGTAGTCATACGTCTTCACGATCCGACCGATCAAGTACCGAACGCACGGCACCTCCGAGTTCAGCACACGTTCAGCCCGATGACGTCCCTCGAACTCCGATCCAGCCGAGTGTTGAGGGAGAGTTTCGTCAGCACGACGGCGTGGTGACGATGATTATGTTCTACCGACGCAGGGCTTCGCCTAAGCACCGCTACAGTATTATCGAGGTGGACTATTGTCGATGTCAAAATCGGCGGATCTCGGGTAGGGGGTCCCGAACTATGCGTCTAGGCGGATGGTAACAGGAGGCAGGGGACATGATGTTTTACCCAGGTTCAGGCCCTCTTGATGGAGGTAAAACCCTACGTCCTGCTTGATTAATATTGATGATATGGGTAGTACAAGAGTAGATCTACCACGAGATCAGAGAGGCTAAACCCTAGAAGCTAGCCTATGGTATGATTGTTGTTCGTCCTACGGACTAAAACTCTCTGGTTTATATAGACATCGGAGAGGGCTAGGGTTACATAGATTCGGTTACAATGGTAGGAGATCTACATATCCGTATCACCAAGCTTGCCTTCCACGCCAAGGAAAGTCCCTTCCGGACACGGGACGAAGTCTTCAATCTTGTATCTTCATAGTCCAGGAGTCCGGCCGAAGGTATAGTCTGGCTATCCGGACACCCCCTAATCCAGGACTCCCTCAGTAGCCCCTGAACCAGGCTTCAACGACGACGAGTCTGGCGCGCAGATTGTCTTCGGCATTGCAAGGCGGGTTCCTCCTCCAAGTACTTCATAGAAGATTTTGAACACAAAGGTAGTGTCCGGCTCTGCAAAATAAGTTTCCACATATTTCCATAGAGAGAATAATATTTACACAAATCTAATCTGCTGACGTATTCCGTAGCGTGACATCACACAACGGCCAAGTCTTTATTCGAATCGTTTTACTGTTCCACCTCAGCGCGTTTAGCGAGGTGGTTTTCTTGGCACGTCTTGTTAAAGCAGAGATCGTGTCCCCTTATTCCGGGATTCTCATCAATACGGGCGTGGGTAACCCAACCGCACCCATTGGTATGTTTTCTCGATCAAGGGCGAGTCCCAAACGGTCACGGGGAGGGCCCTTGGTATTCAACCTCTTAGAAAGAGACCAAGGCCCTACTCCTTTCTTTCAATCTCAAACGAGTTCGCCCTTCGCCTCGAGTTCCAACACCCAAGGCTCCAGATTTCAGGTGCTTTGGACTTTCGACAATGTCCGGTTCCGACCTTCGAGGCTGATGGATGACGGAGGAGGACGTGCTGAAGTTGAGAGAGGCCAGGTTCTTTACCGGCAAAATCGCGCATAGGCTGCCTGCTCAAGGGCATGTCATTCCCTCTCCCAAGCCTGGTGAGAGTGTGGTGTTCATGTCTCACTTCCTTCGGGGGCTAGGCTTCCCGACGGATCCCTTTGTGAGGGGGCTCATGTTTTATTATGGGCTGGAATTTCACGACTTAGCTCTGTAGTCCATCCTCCAGATTTCCTCATTCGTCGTCATGTGTGAAGCCTTCCTCCGTATTACTCCTCACTTCGGACTATGGCTCAAGACCTTCAAAGTAGAGCCGAAGATGATCGAGGGATGGCACGCGGAGTGCGGAGGTGCTTTTATAAGCAAGAATGTTGGTGCTCCATGGCTCGAGGGCTCTTTTCAAGGAGAGTCCAGCTTATTGCAACGAGAGTGGTTTTATATCACAGCTCCCAGGAGCACCAAGTGGGTGGCGCTGCCTGCTTTCCGCTCGGGTCCCCCGCCACGACTGGTGTCATGGGTCAATAAGGGGCTGGACTGGGGGTCGTCAAAGGACATGCCCCTGTTGCAGGGCCGCATCCGAGATCTCCTAGAAAGAGACATCAGTCTGGTCGTGGTGACGCAGGTTATGTTAATTCGCCGAGTTCTGCCCTGCAAACGTCGCCCCCTCCGCCTGTGGGAGTTCAACCCGGAGGGGCCACGATTTCTCCAACATTTTCTTGGTATGACACCCGTGGAGATGTACAAATTGTTCTACGGACCACAAGTAGTGTGTCCGGATTCTACGGAGGATGCAGGTCTGAGCTGCAATCGTCCGGATACTCAAGTAAGTAGCCTTGTGCCCGGACTCGCTATCCATATATTTATCATAAAATTGCCCCTAAAAGAGTTGTCCTTTAAACAGGAGTGGATAGCGAAAGCAAAGCTAATCAGGTGTCCGACCCCCCTCCCCGAGACCACGCTGGGTCCCATGCTAGTCAGGATGTTGGAGGTTGTGCCTTCAAAGGAAAGCGAGGGAGGGGACAAGGAAGCTGCGGCCTCCTCGAAGGAGGCTGTTTGGAAGGGAGGAATCAAAAATTCCTCTCCTCAGGGGAAGAAGAGGACCGCCTCTGATGACCCGGAGACCATGGCCTCAAAGCGGGGGAAGAAATCTTCGCCAGAGGGTCCTGTGCTGGGGGATACTTCGGCCGAATTATGCCCTCAAGGGGATCAGCCCTCCACCGAGCCGTAAGTAGAGAGG
Organism: Triticum dicoccoides; assembly: GCF_002162155.2. Taxonomy (NCBI): domain Eukaryota; kingdom Viridiplantae; phylum Streptophyta; class Magnoliopsida; order Poales; family Poaceae; genus Triticum; species Triticum dicoccoides. The sequence continues at coordinate 412,620,053 of NC_041392.1, forward strand.
AGTTTTCTTTTTAAGAAATGAGAGAAATCCTTGCTTTATATCTGAGAAAAGTAATCGAAAATTTACCTTGTAGCTCGGACCTTAGCCCTTCTCAACAGAGCTCGTCTTCGGGGGATCTTCTTCCGGAGATGATGGAGAGCGGAACGCCTCCCCCTGCCGTACCGCCATGCGAGGCGGGCGACCCTGAGGTATCGTCGTGGAGGGTTTCTCCGAATCCGGCAGGGCCGGAAGGTAGTCATATGGCCCCCCAGAGCCCTTCGCGTCCGGCCTTCGAAAAGGGCCATCGGACGAGTCCGGCATTGTCTGGTGCGCGGTCGAAGGAGCTAAAGGATCTGCTAGGGCGAGCATCTATCTCAGAGGAGCACCGTGCATTGATGGGTACGGTGATTGAGAGGATTTCATCCGCGGAGAGCGGATCGCACGAGGCCGTCAGGAGTTTACTGACAGGTTTTGAGGTACGCGAAATAATGTACCCTTTATGGACAGTTGCGCATAAATAAGATGTGCCCTGTGTAGATAGTAGCCCCTGAGACTCTGTGCATTGTCGAAAGTGATGGCACGCAGAGGATCATAATCCCAGGTCTAATATGCCGTCTTCATACATAGGTGGCGAAGTGTCCGGTGGCCAACGGGACTGATGAAGTTGTCGCGCTAAAGCGGCAACTTGACATGGCAGATGCCGACATCGCGCTTGTCAACAAGCGGCTTGATGAGGCACAAGGTATTTAATTCCTCCGGCGGCACCTGGTAAGAGGAGCTTTATGCCAGTATCTGACAATGTGTGCGCTTGATGCAGATGGTGCTGCTGCCATGGAGAATCTTCGGGCAGAACTTGCCCGAGCCAAGGAGCAAGCCAGGAAAAGTGATGCGGCTTCCTTAAAGGCAATTGAAGAGCTGAAAGCCGAACATGCTGCTCACTACCGAAGCAAGAAGGAAATGGCTGAGATGGTCGTGAAGCTGAAGAACGCTGCTGACCGTTGCAAGCTTCTTGAAAAAGAAGATCGGGCAGAACAGACGGACCTGGAGAAGGGCGTTGCCGATGCCAAGGATGCTCGCTCTGCGATGAGAGCTATGAAGGAGGAGTTGCGTCAGGCCGGAGAGATCGCGGCTGGAAAGCTCTTTATGCTGCGGAGGAAGTTCTGTGATCCTAAACATGCTCCGTTAGACCGGATGTGGAGTACGGTGGATAGCTATCTGGATTTGGCAGCGAGTGCCACAGATGCGGCCGAACACTTCCGAGATCAAGAAGATCGCGAAGTGGAAAAGCTCTTTTGGTCGCAGTTCCACAATCCGGAGCGTCCGCGGTCATTAGCCGATCGTTTGGCCGAATCGGCCGAGCTAAATAGGTTGTCCGGACTCTCCATGAAGTATCTCATGAGTCATCTGTGGCCAGAGAGGCCGGAGCCGAAAAGTTATTTCAACTTGGTGCAGCAGTTCCTTGGTGCGGCGCCGCATATCAATGCGATGAAGAGGTCAGCGTGCATAGAGGGTGCGCGGATGGCTCTTGCCCGTGTCAAGACATACTGGGTGGAAATGGAGGCCACTGCTGTTGCATCCCCAGACTCAGATGGAAGCCGAGTACCTGCCGAGCACTATTTTCAGGAAGTTCTACAAGGCGCTCGTTTAATAGAGATGCAGTGCTCGAAGGATACTATATTCGAATAGCATATATTATTGTAAAACAATATTTTGATAAATTGCAGAAGCTTTTTATACTTGTGCCTGCAAGTATTGTAATACCTCTTATGCGGCCGTTTAACATATATGTATATATAATCTGAAAGATGGCAGTCGTCGACTTCAGCCCCCACACACATAATGCGGGGGTGTTCGCAGAAGGCGCATTTTCACACTTAATCCAACGTCTTGGTCCTACAAAGGAGGTGATAGCGCAGCAAACTAGGCAATCGGACTATGATGCTTTATCACTTTCACTTAGCCATAGGAGTTTGACAGTGAGGCTACTTATATAGCCCCTGGTGGCGCCTGCGCTCGCCCAAACTCGGGGCGCATATGTGCCTGGCCGGGAAGCGGCCCTTCGTTAATGCGGAGGAATCCTAAAGATTCTGGTAAGTCATCGAGTGGTTGACCAGTCTCACGCTATATCATGATAGTCGGTTTTCGGCTTTCTCTACTGAGGTGCTCGCCTGGCCGAACCGGGGCACAATCGCAGTAGTTCTCCTGGTGCCGCCTTAGCCGATAGAGCGGAACGTAAGGTAGCAAAACACGGGAGCCGGGACCAAAGACATGATTCGGAGCTGATGCATATAAGGCCAAACTCGCGACGCCGAACACTCCCTAAGGTATTCAGTCTTTATGAAGGCGGGCGGGATAACGCCCTTAGTAATAAGCCCCTAGTGTCCAGGTACGCGCAAAAACTCTGACGTGGCCACATGCCAAAACGCCAGCCTCCTCCTTGGTTATACCAAGAAACCAGGGGATGTGTATCAACAAGAGACAGTAAAAAAGGTTTACGCAGGGTCTTAATCTGAAAAGAATCCTTGGAACGGGTCCCTGCTGCACGTCTGCACATGTGTCTCCGTTGTGCCGTATCCTGGACGGGCGTAGCACGGTGTTCATCTGTAAAAGAGAGGAACTTAGTTAAAGAAAGATCGTGCCGAACATGGGTTATACTAAATAAACGAAGTATAAATCGAAATGGGTAAAATTGAGCTTTATTGTCTCTTGCTTTATATGCGCGGAGCCCCTAGTACAGGGGCATACGGCTATTAAGCCTTTATCAATTGTATGTTTATGCCGGACTCGTCTAGCCGTGTCCATGGTCTTGACGACCTGTTTAGGTGCTTTGGCTGGTGAAGCCGCTTTATTGTGGGGCTGTCAAGGCAGCCGCACTGTCTTCCGTGCGGGGGGAACACTCAATGTTTTCCCTTTAAAGAGATGATGCCTCGTGGACCGGGCATCTTAAGCGTGAGAGATGCATAATGCGGTATTGCGTTAAAGCGGGCGAAAGCTTCACGTCCCAGTAGTGCTTGATAGCTACTTGAGAATGGGGCGATGTGGAAAGTTAGCTGTTCGCGACGGAAGTTATCGGGGGAGCCGAACATAACTTCTAGCCGGAGAGAACCCATGCAACGGGCATCCGGGCCTGGCGTTACCCCTTGAAAGGAGGTTTTGCTATGGCGAATTTTTGTTGGGTCTATCCCCATGTTGCGGATTGTGTCCTGGTATAACAGGTTTAGACCACTGCCGCCGTCCATCAGGACATTTGTAAAGTGGAGTCCGCCGATTATTGGATCTAATACCAAGGCAGTCCAGCCTGCGTTCCGGATACTTCTAGAGTAATCCTGATGGTCAAAGGTGATCGGTTTTAACGACCATTGGCGAGACTCCTTTGGGATAGGCCGTGTGGCGCGTATCTCTGTTGGCGCCATTCTATTCGTCATGTGAAGTAAGTTTACTGTTTTGACTTCTTGTGGGAAATCCTTTTGTTTCCTGGTGCTCTGCTTGTGGGGTTCGTTATCGTCCTCACTTGGTGTGTCGAGCCCCTTGTGTTCGGTGTTGAGTTTGTCGGATTGCTTGAAAACCCAACAATCTCTGTGGGTATGGTTCGCAGGCTTCCCGGGAGTACTGTGTATTTGACATATCTTGTCCAGGATTTTGTTTAAGTTGGATAGCTCGTCCCTATTATCCTTCAGGGGCGGCTTTCTCTGATTCTGCCACGAGATTTTGAATCCGGCGTTGACCGCCGTGCTCTTTGGGTTGTTTCTCTTATTCCGGCGCTGGTCCTTGTTGCATCGGGGTTTTCCGTTTCCATCCCTAACTTCGGATGTACTTGGGTCGCTGGTGCTACATCTTGCCAACCAGCTGTCCTCTCCTGCGCTAAAGCGGGTCATGAGGCTTGTCAATGCGGCCATTGTTCTTGGCTTTTCTTGGCCGAGGTGTCTGGCGAGCCATTCGTCTCGAACGTTATGCTTAAAAGCTGCTAGGGCTTCGGCGTACGGACAGTCGACTATCTAATTCTTTTTAGTAAGAAATTTGTTCCAGAATTTTCGGGCTGACTCTTCGGGCTGTTGAGTTATGTGACTGAGATCGTCTGCATCCGGAGGGCGGACATAGGTCCCTTGAAAATTTGCCCGGAAAGCATCCTCAAGCTCTTCCCAACTTCCAATGGTGTTTTCGGGAAGGCTTTTGAGCCAATGCCGGGCTGGCCCTTTAAGCTTGAGGGGTAAGTATTTTATGGCGTGGAGGTCATCTCTTCTGGCCATGTGTATGTGGAGGATATAATCCTCGATCCAGACCCCAGGGTCTGTTGTTCCGTCGTACGCCTCTATGTCTACGGTCTTGAATCCCGCTGGAAATTCATGGTCCAGCACCTCATCGGTGAAACATAGGGGGTGTGCGGCACCCCTGTATTTGGGTGTGCCGTGATGTTCGGATATTTGTTGTGTTGCATTGCTTACTAGAGCTTGCTTTCTTGGCCCGTAGATAGATCTGGCTGGGTCATCTTTTTCATGCGGATCCTTTGGTGGATCGCGTGCCGGCTTGTGTGCGTCGCCGCTTGCCGCTCCATGCTGGCCATGCGGTCGTCTATTCGACCGAGTGGCTTTCCTATTTTTTGATTGCGGGGGCTCTAAGGCCTCCTTGTCAAATTCAGGCAGTAGCTTTAGCTTTGGATAGCTTTTTGTGCGGCGACTGCCACCATATTTGTCTGCGGTGTTGCATACTTTGCTCCATCTGATTCTGAGTGCATCTTCCGCAGTTTTGAGCTTTCGCTTCTGCTTTTTCAGGCTACGCGCAGTAGCGACGAGCCCTTCGTGGAGGTTATTCTTCTCCATGAGCCTATCCGGCATAAGGTCGTCCGGACTGTTGTTTTCGCCGGGGACGGGGTGTTCGGTTCGTTTATCCAAGTTGCCTTGTTTAGACGGTTGCTCGAAGGCATGTTCGTCGTCCGCCGGCTCGTCCTGCTCTATGGCTGGGTCTGTATGGCTGCTGTCTCTGTCGAGGCGGGGCTTGGAGCGGCACTTACGTCGCCGCTTTGATTGCTTTTCAAGTGAACGATCCCTCGTTGCATCCCTGTGTTCCTCGCCGTCGCTTCCTTTGGGTGTTTCCACCATGTATACATCATGAGATGAGGTGGCTGTCCAGTGCCTTATAGGCGTTGGTTCATGTTCATCTCCTACATCGTCGTCCATACCGTCGATGTCTTCGGAGTCAAAGTCGAGCACGTCGTTTAAATTATCAACAGTGGCTACGAAGTGGGTGGTGGGTGGGCTTTGAATTTCTTCATCATCCGCATCCCAACCTTGTTGACCATAGTCCGGCCAGGGCTCTCCTAATAAAGAGAGAGACTTTAGTGAATTCAGAATATCGCCAAAGGGCGAGTGCTGAAAGATGTCCGCGGCGGTGAACTCCATGATTGGCGCCCAATCGGGTTCGATCGGTAGGGGCGCGGAGGGCTCGGAGTCTGGAGAGGAGTCCGGCTCCTTGGAGTCATGGGCTTCGCAGAGAATAGGGCTGGTGTTCGGCTCGATCGCCGTAGAGATTGCAGCCCCCGAGGCGGTGTCCAACCACCCATCCTCGATTGGCGTAGTTGGCTCCGAATTAAGGGTCGGAGCTGATGCGGGTGCGGCCTCCAGGGCACTGTTCGGCGGCAGAGCTAGATCATGCCCATCGTGACAGTGTGGCGCACTCGGCTGCGGCTCAAATCCGTTGAAGATCAAGTCTCCGCGGAGGTCCGTTGTGTAGTTTAAACTTCCAAATCTGACCTGACGGCCAGGGGCGTAGCTTTCGATCTGCTCCAGATGGCCAAGCGAATTGGCCCGTAGTGCAAAGCCGCCAAATACGAAGATCTATCCGGGGAGAAAAGTCTCACCCTGGATCGCATCGTCGTTGATGATCGGAGGAGCCATCGGGCCTAAAAGTGACGACACAAAGGAACTCTCAATGAAAGCACCAATGTCGATGTCAAAACCGGTGGATCTCGAGTAGGGGGTCCCGAACTGTGCGTCTAGGCGGATGGTAATAGGAGGCAGGGGACACGATGTTTTGCCCAGGTTCGGGCCCTCTTGATGGAGGTAAACCCCTACGTCCTGCTTGATTAATATTGATGATATGGGTAGTACAAGAGTAGATCTAACACGAGATCAGAGAGGCTAAACTCTAGAAGCTAGCCTATGGTATGATTGTTGTTCGTCCTATGGACTAAAACCCTCCGGTTTATATAGACACCGGAGAGGGCTACGGTTACACAGAGTCGGTTACAATGGTAGGAGATCTACATATCCGTATCGCCAAGCTTGCCTTCCACGCCAAGGAAAGTCCCTTCCGGACATGGGACGAAGTCTTCAATCTTGTATCTTCATAGTCCAGGAGTCCGGCCGAAGGTATAGTCCGGCTATCCGGACACCTCCTAATCCAGGACTCCCTCAACTATGGTGGAGGGGGGCACCGCACATGGCTAAAAGATCAAACGATCAATTGTTGTGTCTCTAGGGTGCCCCCCTGCCCGTGTATATAAAGGAGCAAGGGGATGTGGCCATCCAGGAGAGGGGGCGCGCCAGGAGGAGTCCTACTCCCACCGGGAGTAGGACTCCCTCCCTTTTCATAGTTGGATTAGGACTTGGGGGGAAGAGGTGGAGGAGAAGAAGGAAAGGGGGCGCCCCCCCCCCCTCTCCTTGTCCTATTCGGACTAGGGGGGAGGGGCGGGCGGCCCTTGCCCTGGCCGCCTCTCCTCTCTTCCACTAAGGCCCACTATGGCTCATTAACTTCCCGGGGGGTTCCGGTAACCTCCCGGTACTTTGGTAAAATCCCGATTTCACCCGAAACACTTCCGATATCCAAACATAGGCATCCAATATATCAATCTTCATGTCTCGACCATTTCGAGACTCCTCGTCATGTCCGTGATCACATCCGGGACTCCGAACAACCTTCGGTACATCAAAACATATAAACTCATAATATAACTATCATCCAAACGTTAAGCGTGCGGACCCTACGGGTTCGAGAACTATGTAGACATGACTGAGACACGTCTCCGGTCAATAACCAATAGTGGAACCTGGATGCTCATATTGGCTCCCACATATTCTACTAAGATCTTTATCGGTCAGACCGCATAACAAGATATGTTGTTCCCTTTGTCATCGGTATGTTACTTGCCCGAGATTCCATCGTCGGTATCTCAATATCTAGTTCAATCTCATTACCGGCAAGTCTCTTTACTCGTTCCGTAATACATCATCCCGTAACTATCTCATTAGTTGCAATGCTTGCAAGTCTTAAGTGATGTGCATTACCTAGAGGGCCCAGAGATACCTCTCCAATAATCGGAGTGACAAATCCTAATCTCAAAATACGCCAACCCAACAAGTACCTTCGGAGACACCTGTAGAGCACCGTTATAATCACCCAGTTACGTTGTGACGTTTGGTAGCACACAAAGTGTTCCTCTGGTAAACGGGAGTTGCATAATCTCGTAGTCATAGGAACATGTATAGGTCATGAAGAAAGCAATAGCAACATACTGAACGATCGAGTGCTAAGCTAACGGAATGGGTCAAGTCAATCACATCATTCTCCTAATGATGTGATCCCGTTAATCAAATGACAACCCATGTCAATGGCTAGGAAACTTAACCATCTTTGATCAACGAGCTAGTCAAGTAGATGCATACTAGTGACACTCTGTTTGTCTATGTATTCACACATGTATTATGTTTCCGGTTAATACAATTCTAGCATGAATAATAAACATTTATCATGATATAAGGAAATAAATAATAACTTTATTATTGCCTCTAGGGCATATTTCCTCCAGTCTCCCACTTGCACTAGAGTCAATAATCTAGATTACACAGTAATGATTCTAACACCCATGGAGCCTGGGTGCTGATCATGTTTTGCTCGTGGAAGAGGCTTAGTCAACGGGTCTGCAACATTCAGATCCATATGTATCTTGCAAATTTCTATGTCTCCCACCTGGACTAAATCCCGGATGGAATTGAAGCATCTCTTGATGTGCTTGGTTCTCTTGTGAAATCTGGATTCCTTTGCCAAGGCAATTGCACCAGTATTGTCACAAAAGATTTTCATTGGACCCGATGCACTAGGTATGACACCTAGATCGGATATGAACTCCTTCATTAGCTGCTTCTGAAGCAGCTATGTACTCCACTTCACACGTAGATCCCGCCACGACACTTTGTTTAGAACTGCACCAACTGACAGCTCCACCGTTTAATGTAAATATGTATCCGGTTTGCGATTTAGAATCGCCCGGATCAGTGTCAAAGCTTGCATCAATGTAACCATTTACGATGAGCTCTTTGTCACCTCCATAAACGAGAAACATATCCTTAGTCCTTTTCAGGTATTTCAGGATGTTCTTGACCGTTGTCCAGTGATCCACTCCTGGATTACTTTGGTACCTCCCTGCTAGACTTACAGCAAGGCACACATCATGTCTAGTACACAGCATTGCATACATAATAAAGCCTATGGCTGAAGCATAGGGAACATCTTTCATTTTCTCTCTATCTTCTGCAGTGGTCGGGCATTGAGTCTTACTCAACTTCACACCTTGTAACACAGGCAAGAACCCTTTCTTTGCTTGATCCATTTTGAACTTCTTCAAAACTTTGTCAAGGTATGTGCTTTGTGAAAGTCCAATTAAGCGTCTTGATCTATCTCTATAGATCTTGATGCCCAATATATAAGTAGCTTCACCGAGGTCTTTCATTGAAAAATCTTATTCAAGTATCTCTATGCTATCCAGAAATTCTATATCATTTCCAATCAACAATATATCATCCACATATAATATCAGAAATGCTACAGAGCTCCCACTCACTTTCTTGTAAATACAGGCTTCTCCAAAAGTCTGTACAAAACCAAATGCTTTGATCACACTATCAAAGCATTTATTCCAACTCCGAGAAGCTTGCACCAGTCCATAAATGGATCGCTAGAGCTTGCATACTTTGTTATCTCCCTTTGGATCAACAAAACCTTCCGGTTGCATCATATACAACTCTTCCAGAAATCCATTCAGGAATGCAGTTTTGACATCCATTTGCCAAATTTCATAATCATAAAATGCGGCAATTGCTAACATGATTCGGACAGACTTAAGCATCGCTATGAGTGAGAAGGTCTCATCGTAGTCAATCCCTTGAACTTGTCAAAAACCTTTCACAACAAGTCGAGCTTTATAGATAGTAACATTACCGTCAGCGTCAGTCTTCTTCTTGAAGATCCATTTATTCTCAATTGCTTGACGATCAACGGGCAAGTCAACCAAAGTCCACACTTTGTTCTCATACATGGATCCCATCTCAGATTTCATGGCCTCAAGCCATTTTGCGGAATCTGGGCTCACCATCGCTTCTTCGTAATTCGTACGTTCATCATGGTCTAGTAACATAACTTCCAGAACAGGATTACCATACCACTCTGGTGCGGATCTTACTCTGGTTGACCTACGAGGTTCAGCAACAACTTGATCTGAAGTTTCATGATCATCATCATTAACTTCTTCACTAATTGGTGTAGGTGTCGCAGAAACCGGTTTCTGCGATGAACTACTTTCCAAAAGGGAGCACGTACAGTTACCTCATCAAGTTCTGCTTTCCTCCCACTCACTTCTTTCGAGAGAAACTCCTTCTCTAGAAAAACTCCGAACAAAAGTTTTGCCCTCGGATCTGTGATAGAAGGTGTACCCAAAAGTCTCCTTTGGGTATCCTATGAACACACATTTCTCCGATTTGGGTTCGAGCTTATCAGGTTGAAGCTTTTTCACATAAGCATCGCAGCCCCAAACTTTCAGAAACGACAACTTTGGTTTCTTGCCAAACCACAGTTCATAAGGCGTCGTCTTAGCGGATTTTGATGGTGCCCTATTTAACGTGAATGCGGCCGTCTCTAAAGCATAACCCCAAAACGATAGCTGTAAATCGGTAAGAGACATCATATATCGTACCATATCTAGTAAAGTACGATTACGACGTTCGGACACACATTACGTTGTGGTGTTCCGAGTGGCGTGAGTAGCAAAACTATTCCGCATTGTTTCAAATGAAGACCAAACTCATAACTCAAATATTCTCCTCCACGATCAGATCGTAGAAACTTTATTTTCTTGTCACGATGATTTTCAACTTCACTCTGAAATTCTTTAAACTTTTCAAATGTTTCAGACTTATGTTTCATTAAGTAGATATACCCATATCTGCTTAAATCATCTGTGAAGGTGAGAAAATAACGATATCTTCCATGAGCCTCAACATTCATCGGACCACATACATCTGTATGTATGATCTCCAACAAATCTGTTGCTCTCTCCATAGTACCGGAGAACGGCGTTTTAGTCATCTTGCCCATGAGGCACGGTTCGCAAGTACCAAGTGATTCATAATCAAGTGGTTCCAAAAGTCCATCAGTATGGAGTTTCTTCATGCGCTTTACACCGATATGACCTAACGGCAGTGCCACAAATAAGTTGCACTATCATTATCAACTCTGCATCTTTTGGCTTCAATATTATGAATATGTGTATCACCACTATCGAGATTCAAAAATAGACCACTCTTCAAGGGTGCATGACCATAAAATATATTACTCATATAAATAGAACAACCATTATTCTCTGATTTAAATGAATAACCGTCTCGCATCAAACAAGATCCAGATATAATGTTCATGCTCAACGCTGGCACCAAATAAAGATTATTTAGGTCTAATACTAATCCCGAAGGTAGATGTAGAGGTAGCGTGCCGACTGCGATCACATCGACTTTGGAACCATTTCCCACGCGCATCGTCACCTCGTCCTTAGCCAATCTTCGCTTAATCCGTAGCCCATGTTTCGAGTTGCAAATATTAGCAACAGAACCAGTATCAAATACCCAGGTGCTACTGCGAGCATTAGTAAGGTACACATCAATAACATGTATATCACATATACCTTTGTTCACCTTGCCATCCTTCTTATCCGCCAAATACTTGGGGCAGTTCCGCTTCTAGTGACCAGTCTGCTTGCAGTAGAAGCACTCAGTCTCAGGTTTAGGTCCAGACTTGGGTTTCTTCTCCTGAGCAGCAACTTGCTTGTTGTTCTTCTTGAAGTTACCCTTCTTCTTCCCTTTGCCCTTTTTCTTGAAACTGGTGGTCTTATTGACCATCAACACTTGATGCTCCTTCTTGATTTCTACCTCCGTAGCCTTTAGCATTGCGAAGAGATCGGGAATCGTCTTATCCATCCCTTGCATATTATAGTTCATCACGAAGCTCTTGTAGCTTGGTGGCAGTGATTGGAGAATTCTGTCAATGACGCTATCATCCGGAAGATTAACTCCCAGTTGAATCAAGTGATTGTAGTACCCAGACATCTTGAGTATATGCTCACTGACAGAACTATTCTCCTCCATCTTACAGCTGTAGAACTTATTGGAGACTTCATATCTCTCAATCCGGCCATTTGCTTGAAATATTAACTTCAACTATTGGAACATCTCATATGCTCCATGACGTTCAAAACATCGTTGAAGTCTCGGTTCTAAGCCGTAAAGCATGGCACATTGAACTATCGAGTAGTCATCAGCTTTGCTCTGCCAGACGTTCTTAACGCCGTCAGTTGCATCAGCAGCAGGCCTAGCACCCAGCGGTGCTTCCAGGACGTAATTCTTCTGTGCAGCAATGAGGATAATCCTCAAGTTACGGACCCAGTCCGTGTAATTGCTACCATCATCTTTCAACTTTTCTTTCTCAAGGAACTCATTAAAATTCAACGGAACAACAGCACGGGCCATCTATCTATAATCAACATAGACAAGCAAGATACTATCAGGTACTAAGTTCATGATAAATTTAAGTTCAATTAATCATATTACTTAAGAACTCCCACTTAGATAGACATCCCTCTAATCCTCTAAGTGATCACGTGATCCATATCAACTAAGCCATGTCCAATCATAACGTGAGATGGAGTAGTTTCAACAGTGAACATCACTATGTTGATCATATCTACTATATGATTCACGCTCGACCTTTCGGTCTCCGTGTTCTGAGGCCATATCTGTTATATGCTAGGCTCGTCAAGTTTAACCTGAGTATTCTGCGTGTGCAACTGTTTTGCACCCGTTGTATTTGAACGTAGAGCCTATCACACCCGATCATCATGTGGTGTCTCAGCACGAAGAACTTTCGCAATGGTGCATACTCAGGGAGAACACTTATACTTTGATAATTTAGTGAGGGATCATCTTATAATGCTACCATCAATCAAAGCAAGATAAGATGTATAAAAGATAAACATCACATGCAATCAATATAAGTGATATGATATGACCATCATCATCTTGTGCTTGTGATCTCCATCTCCGAAGCACCGTCATGATCACCATCGTCACCGGTGCGACACCTTGATCTCCATCGTAGCATCATTGTCGTCTCGCCAATCTTATACTTCTACGACTATCGCTACCGCTTAGTGATAAAGTAAAGCATTACAAGGCGATTGCATTGCATACAATAAAGCGACAACCATATGGCTCCTGCCAGTTGCCGATAACTCGGTTACAAAACATGATCATCTCATACAATAAAATTTAGCATCATGTCTTACCATATCACATCACAAATTGCCCTGCAAAAACAAGTTAGACATCCTCTACTTTGTTGTTGCAAATTTTACGTGGCTGCTACGGGCTTAGCAAGAACCGTTCTTACCTACGCATCAAAACCACAATGATAGTTTGTCAATTTGGTGATGTTTTAACCTTCGCAAGGACCGGGCGTAGCCACACTCGGTTCAACTAAAGTTGGAGAAACTGACACCCGCCAGCCACCTGTGTGCAAAGCACGTCGGTAGAACCAGTCTCGCGTAAGCGTACGCGTAATGTCGGTCCGGGCCGCTTCATCCAACAATACCGTCGAACCAAAGTATGACATGGTGGTAAGCAGTATGACTTATATCGCCCACAACTCACTTGTGTTCTACTCGTGCATATGACATCTACGCATAAAACCTGGCTCTGATACCACTTTGGGGAGCATAGTAATTTTAAAAAAATTCCTACGCACACGCAAGATCATGGTGATGCATAGCAACGAGAGGGGAGAGTGTTGTCCACGTACCCTCGTAGACCGAAAGCGGAAGCGTTAGCACAACGCGGTTGATGTAGTCGTACGTCTTCACGATCCGACCGATCAAGTACCAAACGCACGACACCTCCGAGTTCAGCACACGTTCAGCCTGATGACGTCCCTCAAACTCCGAACCAGCCGAGTGTTGAGGAAGAGTTTCGTTAGCATGATGGCGTGGTTTCGATGATGATGTTCTACCGACGCAGGGCTTCGCCTAAGCACCGCTACAGTATTATCGAGGTGGACTATGGTGGAGGGGGGCACCGCACACGGCTAAAAGATCAAACTATCAATTGTTATGTCTCTAGGGTGCCCCCCCTGCCCCTGTATATAAAGGATCAAGGGGGGTGCGGCCGGCCAGGAGAGGGAGCGCACCAGGAGGAGTCCTACTCCCACCGGGAGTAGGACTCCCTCCCTTTTCCTAGTTGGATTAGGACTTGGGGGGAAAGAGGTGGAGGAGAAGAAGGAAAGGGCCCCCCTCTCCTTGTCCTATTCGGACTAGGGGGGAGGGAAGCGCGTCCCTTGCCCTAGCCGCCTCTCCTCTCTTCCACTAAGGCCCACTATGGCCCATTAACTTCCCGGGGGGGGGGGGGTCCGGTAACCTCCCGGTACTCCGGTAAAATCCCGATTTCACCCGGAACACTTCTGATATCCAAACATAGGCTTCCAATATATCAATATTCATGTCTCGACCATTTCGAGACTCCTCATCATGTCCGTGATCACATCCGGGACTCCGAACAACCTTCGGTACATCAAACATATAAACTCATAATATAACTGTCATCGAAACGTTAAGCGTGCGGACCCTACGGGTTCGAGAACTATGTAGACATGACCGAGACACGTCTCCGGTCAATAACCTATAGCGGAACCTGGATGCTCATATTAGCTCCCACATATTCTACGAAGATCTTTATCGGTCAGACCGCATAACAACATACGTTGTTCCCTTTGTCATCGGTATGTTACTTGCCCGAGATTCGATCGTCGGTATCTCAATACCTAGTTCAATCTCGTTACCGACAAGTATCTTTACTTGTTCCCTAATACATCATCCCGCAACTAACTCATTAGTTGCAATGCTTGAAAGGCTTAAGTGATGTGCATTACCGAGAGGGCCCGGAGATACCTCTCCGACAATCGGAGTGACAAATCCTAATCTCAAAATACGCCAACCCAACAAGTACCTTCGGAGACACCTGTAGAGCACCTTTATAATCACCCAGTTACGTTGTGACGTTTGGTAGCACACAAAGTGTTCCTCCGGTAAACGGGAGTTACATAATCTCATAGTCGTAGGAACATGTATAAGTCATGAAGAAAGCAATAGCAACATACTAAACGATCGACTGCTAAGCTAACGGAATGGGTCAAGTCAATCACATCATTCTCCTAATGATGTGATCCCGTTAATCAAATGACAACCCATGTCAATGGCTAGGAAACTTAACCATCTTTGATCAACGATCTAGTCAAGTAGAGGCATAGTAGTGACACTCTGTTTGTCTATGTATTCACACATGTATTATGTTTCCGGTTAATACAATTCTAGCATGAATAATAAACATTTATCGTGATATAAGGAAATAAATAATAACTTTATTATTGCCTCTAGGGCATATTTCCTTCACCAGGGTCATCAAGGGAGCCGCGCTCGCTGATTTTGTGGCGGAATGGACGGACGTCCCGACACTTGAAGTAGGCGAAGACCGGTCTACCTCGCCAGGGAGTGAGGCACCGGACGGTTGGGTCATGTACGTCGATGGTGCCTTCGCGCACCAGGGCGCGGGGGCTGGAGCAGTACTCATCTCGCCCACTCAGGATAAGCTCTACTACGCCGTGCAGCTCTGCTTTCAGCAGGGCGAGAAGGTCTCCAACAACATCGCGGAATACGAAGGCCTCATAGCTGGCTTGAAGGCCGTGGCAGCTCTGGGGGTGAAGCGCCTTACCGTTAGAGGCGACTCACAGCTCCTCATCAACTTCTCCAACAAAGTATACGAGCTGAAGGACGAGCATATGGAGGCATACCTCACGGAGGTGCGCAAGATGGAGAAGCAGTTCTTGGGCTTGGAGCTGCAGCACGTGCCCCGGGGCACCAATAAGGAAGCCGATGACATCACCAAGAGAGCCTCCAAGCGGCAGCCACAAGAGCCCGGTGTCTTTGAGGAACGGCTCTTCAAGTCATCGGCGACACCACCACTTTCAAGCACAGCTTAGCCTCGGGAGGAGCTCCCACAGCCTCCTGCCACAGGAGCCCCGGCCTGTGGCCCGACCTCAGGAGCTTGCTTGCTCTTGGCGCTCGAACCTCAGGAGGGATGCTGGACCAAGGAATTCAAGGAATATCTGATGCAAGGGGTGCTGCCAGAGAAGGAGGAAGATGCAGAGTGTGTGGTTCGGCAAGCCACGGCGTACTGCATCCAGGATGGTGAGTTATACAGGAAGCGGCCAAATGACGTTTCCCTGCGCTGCATTTCCAGGGACCAGGGGAAGGAGCTGCTAACTGACATACATGATGGGGACTGCGGGCACCACTCGTCATCACGGACCCTTGTCGGCAAAGTATTCCGCAGCGGGTTCTACTGGCCCACTACGCTCAGCGACACAGCTGAGCTGGTGAAGTCCTGCGAAGCCTGCCAGTTCCACGCCAAGCAAATTCATCAGCCGGCTCAGGGCCTCCAAACCATTCCGCTCACGTGGCCGTTCACGGTCTGGGGGCTGGACATCTTGGACCCATTCCTCCGAGCTCCTGGGGGCTACCGCTACCTCTACGTCACCATCGACAAATTCACCAAGTGGGCGGAAGTGGAAGCCGTCCGTACCATCCCACCTGGCTCCACTGTCAAGTTCATCAAGGGCCTCGTGAGCCGCTTCGGGGTCCCCAACCGCATCATCACAGATAACGGCTCACAGTTCACTAGTAACCTCTTCAAAACCTACTATGCTAACCTTGGAACGCAGATCTGCTACGCTTCGGTGGCGCACCCAGGAACAATGGTCAGGCCAAACACGCCAACATGAAGGTCTTGAGGGGCCTTGTCGGTGTCAAAACCGGCGGATCTCGGGTAGGGGTCCTGAACTGTGCGTCTAAGGCGGATGGTAACAGGAGGCAGGGGACACGATGTTTTACCCAGGTTCGGTCCCTCTTGATGGAGGTAAAACCCTGCATCCTGCTTGATTTATTCTTGATAATATGAGTAGTACAAGAGTTGATCTACCACGAGAGCAGAGAGGCTAAACCCTAGAAGCTAGCCTATGGTATGATTGTATGTTGTCCTACGGACTAAAACCCTCCGATTTATATAGACACCGGAGGAGGCTAGGGTTACACAAGTTCGGTTACAAAGGAGGAGGTATGCATATCCGTATTGCCTAGCTTGCCTTCCACGCCAAGTAGAGTCCCATCCGGACACGTGACGAAGTCTTCAATCTCGTATCTTCATAGTCCAACAGTCCGACCAAAGGATATAGTCCAGCTGTCCGGAGACCCCCTAATCCACTCCCTCAGTAGCCCCTGAACCAGGATTCAATGACGATGAGTCCGACGCGCAGTGTTGTCTTCGGCATTGCAAGGCGGGTTCCTCCTCCGAATACACCACAGAAGAGTTTGAATACAAGGATAGTGTCCGACCCTGCAAAATAAGTTCCACATACCACCGTAGAGAGAATAATATTTCTACAAATATAATCTGCTGACACGTTTTGGTAGCATGACATCACGCCATGGCCCGGTAATTATTCGAACCGTTTTTCTTTAACCAGCCCCGCACATAACGCGAGGCGGTTTCTTGACAGTCTTGTCAAAGCAGAGATCGTGTTCCCCTTATTACGGGATTCCCATCAATACGGGCGTGGGTAACCCAACCGCGCCACCAATTATGGCGCTTGGGGGATAAGCAAGTTTTACCAGGCTGGTGGGGGCGCATAGTTCCGTCCGCCCTTATAAAGGGATAGGGTTTCACCTTTTTCTACCCATGCCTTCTTCCTCCTTGCTCATCCATTCTCGCGCACTCGAGCTCCAACGCCCAAGTCCTCATCCTTCTCCTCAACTCTCTCCAAACATGTCCGGAGCGGGAGGCAAGTGGATGGCCTCCTCCGTCACGGAGGGACACATCAAAAAGCTACGTGGAGCCAGATACTTAGCCGCGGATATCGCACACCGGCTGCTAGCCGCGGGGCAGGTCGTCCCTACCCCGGAACCTCACGAAAGGGTGGTTTTCCTCCCCCACTTCGTCCGCGGACTGGGGTTTCCCCTCCATCCATTCGTCCGCGGCCTTATGTTCTATCATGGGCTGGACTTTCATGATCTGGCCCCGAATTTCATCCTCAACATTTCGGCGTTCATCGTCGTGTGCGAGGCTTTCCTCCGCATCCGGCCCCACTTCGGCCTGTGGCTGAAGACCTTCAATATCAAGCCGAAGGTGGTTGGCAGCTAACAAGCAGAATGCGGCGGAGCCATGGTGGGCAAAATGCCCAACGTTATATGGCTCCAGGGCTCCTTCGTGGAGACCATAAAGGGGTGGCAATCAGGGTGGTTCTACATCACCGAGCCGCGCGACACCAACTGGGTGGCGGCCCCCGAGTTTCGATTCGGGATCCCCACGCGGCTTACTTCCTGGAAGGAGAAGGGCCTGTCCTGGGGTTCATCGGTGGAGTTGGACGGACTCCAGAAGTATATCCGGAACATGATAAGCAAAAAACTTAAGCTTGTCAACATAGTCCAGGTCATGCTCTTCCACCGGATCCTCCCGTGTCAACAACGGGATTTCAACTTATGGGAGATTGACCCGGCCTGGCACCAGACTCTACATGAGCTCTTCGACACGATGCATAAGGACGTCTGGAGGGTGTTGTTCAAGGGCGTCGAGGTCCCTCCTTCTCTTACCGAGGACCGCGGGCTAAGCGCGAAGCGCGAAGCGTCCTACGAATTCGGTAAGTTCTGTACATCTGGTAGGATATTTATTTCCCATAGCTTAACCATGTGCGGGGTCTGAGCTCCCATGCCTTTGACAGGACTGGGTGGAGACATCGGAGCAGATTAACTGTCCGGCCCCTCTGCCCGAAGACCCTGCAGACGCTCTCCTGACGGAGATGCGGACTCCGGCTCCTTATGAGGTGCCGGAGAAGACCAAGAAGAAGGCCAAGGGAACCCCAAAGAGTTCCCGGCACCAGGTGGTATCGGACTCATGTCCGATAACACCGATACGCACTCCTCCCGTGAAAACGAGGAGAAGGAAGATAAAGATTCTCCCCCTCCAGCCGGGGGAGACAAGAAAAGGAAGGTCGCCCCAACCGGGGAGGCCGAAGGGTCCAAGAAGGGAAGGACTCTCCTTCCGGACTGCTCCACCGCCGCCGCCGACAGCGAAGACGAGTGGCTGCTCAGGGCCAAGCCCCTGGCGAAGTCGTAAGTATTCAGATACCAGAGTAACTCATAGCAAACCTTTGTCGCACTGCTTCTCCTAACGTCGAATATGATTATGCAGTCCGCCCCAAGCCCGTATCGACGTACCATCGTCGGACGGTTCCTTGGACTCGCCGGACATGAATAGTGATACACTTCCAACCGCCTCCTCTCCTTGCCCTACGGACAATGCCGAGGCATTGTCTCAAGGGGCACCGAGCCGGGGGGAGACAGTCCCGGAGGCGCCTCAAGGCGACCTCCGGACTCCAGGAGCAAGGCTCCCGGGGGCTCCAAGTTTGGCCCTCAGCCGAACACCGCGTCGGAACCTCCAGTGGTTCCGGACTCGGGCAGGCGGGCCCCTTCCAAAAGGGCAAGCCATCCGTGCCGGTGACCTCTGTCCATCCAGAGGCACCAGACGACCCGCTGGGAGCGCTTCGCGGCACTTCCATCGATGAAGAGCACCGCACTATTATGAGTGCGGTGATCAAGAAGGTTCAGTCCGCCAAGAGCGGACTGACTGAAGCCTATGCCAGCCTTCTAACAGGCTTTGAGGTAAGTATTTAAAATATAGGAAAATATTACCGCATAGACAGTAGCCCCTGATGCTCTGTTTGGTGTTCACAAAGAAAAGCCGAATAGAGGATCAAATAATATCTGCAGGAGTCTAATATAAGTATGTCTGTATGCGTATGCAGGCTTCGCTGCTTACCTCTGCCGCACTAACCGCGGAGGTCGCCGCACTGAAGCAGGACCTCGAGCGGTCCGAGAAAGAGCTCGGCCTTGCCAAGAGGCAGCTCGAGGAGAACAAAGGTAAGTAATACCTTGTCTATATAAAAAAGAAAATGTGGTTGCTAAATGACAGGATCGTCATGAATGTGCCAGGGGCCACGACCGAAGTGGCGACCCTGAAGCAAGCACTGTCCGAGGCCGAAAACAAAGTAGCCGAGGAGTGCACCGAGCGGGAAAAACAAGAGGCACGGGTGGGCGAGGTGCAGCAAGAGCTCCAGGCTCTCGTGAAGAAGCATGAGGCTTTGGAGCTTGACTCGAAGACGCTAGAGTCCGAGCTTGCCGCGGCCCTCGAGAGCACAAAGCATGCCAAGGCTGAAGCTCAAAAGGCCCTCCAGGAAATTGAGGCGATGAGGAAGATAGCGGCGGGTAAGGCATACAATATGCAAAGCAAGCATGTGAAAGTAAATTACTTGTTACTTACCCGAGTCCGGAGCTCTCCAGGAGCATTCGCAGATTTGCCCCGCAGCGTGTCGGATGCCGCGAAGTATTACCAGGCCGAGGAGGGAAGCTCGACGGAGAAGTTGTTCTGGTCTCAGTATACTGGGACCGAACACCTGATGCCTATGAGCGACCAGCTGAAGCAACTGGTCGAGCTGCACAAGGCGGCCGAACAGGCCATGAAGGGCTTTATAGTCCGGATGTGGCCTGGCGACTCCCTTCCCAACAGCTACTTCGGCCTGGTGAGGCGGCTTATGGATGCCTGCCCACGGCTGGAAGTCATCAAGCGGTCCGTCTATATTGAAGGTGCTCGTCGGGCTTTTGCCCGTGCAAAGGTGCACTGGGCCAAGATGGACGCCGAGAAGCTGGTGAAGGAGGGTCCACCGCAGGGCAAGGAGCCTTAAATCATGGAACCTTAAATCATTTTAAGTAGTACTAGCAAAAAGGCTCGTGCGTTGTTAGAAGGGATAGAGAGGGATTGGTGGAATAATTGTTTGTTGTATTGCTTGAGCCTCGTGGACATATATATAAGAGTACAATGATCTACTTGGAGTACAAGACAAGTCAGAACAAATCCTAGTCTATTTCGTCTTTCCTAATAATCAATATACTCAACATCCCCCCGCAGTCACAACGGTAGCGACGTAGACGGTGAGACTGGAGAAAAATTCAAAGGCAAGTCGACGCACCCCCCACAGTCATAACGGTCGATGCATCGCAGAGTTGTGGCTGGAGTGGAAACCGACGAGGTTGCTCAAGCAAGGCGATAGCCCTTTGTGTCGTTGTCGAGGTAGCCGAGAGCGTGGGTGGTGGAGCCGTGGTCGTGGTAGCCGTATGGAGAATGTCGTGGTCGATGTTGAGTCAGGGTGGCCGGTATCGAGGAAGTCGCCATGGAGGCGTGGGCGCAAGGGGGCACCGAGTTAGCATGGGCGCAGTGGTGTCGAAGTAGTGGTGCGCCGGGAAGAAGATGTTGTTGACGACGCGTCGCGGTGGGTTTGCCAAGCCCGGGGACACATCATGGACGAAGGCAAGCATCAGTGTTGCCAGCACCGCGCATGCGTAGACGGACGAAGACGAAGTTGACGAAGCGCCGACCAGGCTTGCTAGGCCCGGGGACATGTCGTGGATGAAGACACTCATCGGTGTTGCCAGCATCGGGCATCCATAGACAAGGGACCTGCACGAGCTGTACACCATGTTGAAGAAGTCGGAGAGGCCAGTAGAGAAGAACTCGACGATGATTGCGGCGTCCATCGGCGCGGGGCCAATGTCACCAAAGGTGGTCGGAGTAGACGAAGTGGTCGGGGTATATGACGGCGACGCTGATGATGGGCTGGTGCTGGACGAAGACAAAGGAGGTGGACGGGCGACTACCGCGACTACGGGGGTAGCGGCAGCGACGACCAAAGAAGAGCGGCGACGACGACTAGGTTAGGAGCGCGGCGGCGGTGCTCGAAGTAGGCGAAGAACCCTGACAACGTGACGAAGACCGGCGTGGACGGTGGCGTTCCCACGCCAAGGGAGATGGCGCGGCGCATACCACGGGAGGTCGACACGCGATGATGGCGGAGTGGACTGCGGTCCGCGGTGCTACAACCTGAAGGGGCGACGCAGAGGCGGCGGGCAGGTCAGGACAACGACGCGAAGACCTCGGGGCGGCGGTAGGGACCGCGGGCCGCGGCGCTACAGCCCGAAGGAGCCGGCGCAGCGGCGGTGCGTGGGTCGGTGCAACCGCGGGGATGGCCTCAGGGCGGCGGCGCGAACCGCGTATGATGAGGACATCAATACCATTATTACACCCATAGCCCCTGCTGCTATACATACTGGACCAATTACTAGAGCTCGTGCACGCCAATTGAATTATCAGGTACTTTCGTTTCTTGGTAATGATTCTAATGTTCATGAGAATATAATGCTGCCTAAATTGGATACATTTGTTTTGCTTACAAATGAAGGGCCTAGCTTGGACAAGAAAGATGAACCTTGGAGCAAGTTCAAACATGAAGATGATGGCATGCGCAAGGGGAACAAGAATGGAGTTACAAGTGATGATTCCAGGACTTTGAAGCCACCATAATGAGTGCATGAAGCCTTGGGCGAAATATACAAGATGCCACTTCATAAATTTCATCCAGAGGCTATTCTAGGTGCTGCGTCACCTTATTTTTGGGCCGGTCCCATGTAATTTCGAAATACTTGATTATAGGCAGTTTTTAAAGTCCGTATGTGTGGGGAAACAAGAGTTAGGGTTGGTTTCGGACCCTCCTCCAAGGGCCACGAAATTCCCCCCTCTCTCCTCCATATAAATAGCCCTTAGGGCATCGTTTAGACTTTGGGTTTTGTTTAGATTAAAAGTTCGCCATAGCTGCAACTTCGCGTACTTCGTTTGTGTTCAACGACCAGACCAAGACGTCACAGACCCCCACCTTGATCAATAAAGCTTTCCTCTTATATTCCCAATATCCATATTGCAATTTTAGTTTCTTGCTTGTTCTTCGTTTGTCTGCAGGAAACAGACCTTCGTGGTCAGGTTGATCGTGCTCTGGCGTGGTCAATAACCTCTCAGAGTTGGTTTAACGATTGCTAAGGCGCGACGTCCTCACACGTTCGTAGTCGGATCGTCAAAGTCGACTTCCTCCAAAATGATAGCCACCATCTCATCGAAAGACGGGACACCTTTGCCTCTATCAGCGTATCGCGGCACTACGGCCCGAAGGGGCGACGCAACGGCGACGCACGAGTCGATGCAGCTGTGAGGAGAACCACGGGGCGGCGGCACTGCGGCCCGACGGGGCGACACAGCGGCAGGCCGATCCTGGATCGGTGGAGAGGCACGCGGTACTCGGGGCGATCTTCACGGGACCTGCGGAGGCACGCGTAACCGACGGGCCAGGTCGGTCGCACGGCGTAGGTGAGACGGATCATGGCGGCAAGCGGGTGATCAAGCCGATCGCGCGCGAGATCAGGGACGCCGCTCGATGGAGGCGTGGTTGCGGCGGAGTCCGGGATGAAGCCGGCGACGACGGACGGCGCATGACATCGTGCGGACGAGCGCGTCAGCACCGGCACCCGGGCTGCCAAAGCAGCGCCGGCGTCCGGGCAGCGAGGCCCGAGTGACCAACGTAGCAGCGGGGCCCGAGCTGAGGCAGCCGACGAGACTGGCGTAGTCGGCCCGACGCAGCCGGGGACAAGGTCGGCAAGGTAGACCGTCGGGCCGCCGTGCAGACGCGGCGGAGGTGGGTGACATGGATCGATGGGCGGGTCGGGGCACGAGCGACGGCTATGATTGGTCGGCGCATGACGCGAGATAGCCGGGTCGGGCGATGCAGGTTTCCCGGTCAGAGTAGGGCGGTGACGGTCGGCGCAGGAGAGGCCGGTTGGTCGCACCGGGGTTGGGGTAGAGACGCACGGGGGTCGACGGCGGCGGCGGGCGACGCAAACCGATCAAGATTAGATCGGAGAACAAAAATAAAAACGCCGATCAAAACGACCGGCAACAGAGCGAAAAACCCGAAGCAAGGGCTCGGGAAAAAGACTCTCTAGGGCGGCCGACCAACACGACCGGCGGACGAACCCTAAGTACGGGCGACGCGGCCCCCGACAACGGTCATGGAGGCCGACCGCCCCAGGGGCGGCGCGCGGATGCGGAAGCGGCGGCGGCTAGGGTTTACTGATACCATGTTAGAAGGGATAGAGAGAGATTGGTGGAATAATTGTTCGTTGTATTGCTTGAGTCTTGTGGGCATATATATACGAGTATAATGATCTACTTGGAGTACAAGACAAGTCAGAATAAATCCTAGTCTATCTCGTCTTTTCTAATAATCAATATACTCAACGGGAGAAAAAAATCGACTCATATCTCTAGCTGGGTCAATTGGACAAACTGTGTGTTGCCGGTTGACAGGTTATGAGATCGAACCCTCCCATTAACAATTTTATTTTTCTTCGGATCTGAGCCACAGTGCGCCGTCGGATGGGCTTCCTCCGTTGGGCCAAAACGGGTGGCAAGTAACGAAACCAAATAGCGTATGTAAAATTAATTGAAGCGGGACCAAACAAAGTAAGATGAAACCAAAAATATCACCCCCTTTAAGATATAGATATAGATAGAATACAGATAGAGATAGATATAGACAGAGATGAAAATATACGGATGGAGTAGTAGAGATAGAAATATAGTATTTACGTATTAACTTTATTAGTATAAAATTGTAGAAAGTTGGAACATTTATTTTGATATAGAAGGAGTACTAGAATGAAACTCGCAGACGGGCCTATGTGCAAAGCGCATATGGATTTAGCAAAGCGGCATTTTCATCACCTGAAAGGAAAGAAAGTATGATGTATTATTCTGAGAAAAAAGAAAGTACTGTGATGTAAAAGAAGAAGAAGACGCCGTTTATTTGCTTGCGTCCATCCGTGCGTGCGTGCGTGCGTGCGGCGTGACAAAATCGCATCCCCGCTGCGAGAACATGTGAAGAAAGGAAGAACATGTTTTGCAAAGGTGTGGGGATCGCCTACGCTTTCCGCTGCCCTGTTCCAGTTTCATTTCATCACCTCGCCTGCCCTGCCTGGTCCTCACCCTCTGGCTCTAGCCCTCTTTCTCACGCACGCACGCACGCACACACCGCACACCAGCCCACCACCCTCCCTCTGTCTCTGTGCAGCATGAGTAATAAATGGCAGTGGCAGCGTGGCTGAGGCCTGAGGCGGAGCTCTTCCCTCCTACTGGTCCACACCCGCCCCGCCCCGCCCCGCCCCTTGCTCTTCTTCTTCTTCTTCTTCTTCCTCCTCGTTCTCCCCTTCCTCCCTCTTTGCTGCTCGCATTCGCCATTTCCCAGCCGCCCACAATGCACTAAACCCTCGTAAAACCTCCCACCCCATCCCACCAAACAACGGGCTTCGGGGGATACCCCTGGGGGGCGGCGAGCCAATTTCTTCTTGATCTTCTGTCGATTTGGCTTCTACTGTCGCTGAACAAGTCCCTTGGGGAAGAAGATCCACACCCACCCCTGGTTCCTCTTAGTTTTTCCACCACCTATAAATCCCCCAGTTGGGGATTATTTCTTTGATCCTTTCCGTTCGCCCCCAAGTTGGGGAAATTTTTCGATCCATTTGATCGTTTGAAGTGAAACAGGAGGAGGGGAGGGGAGGGGAGAGGTTCCCTCTGATGAGCAGCAGCACCGCCGCCGCCTGTCGATGACTGAGCGCTGCCACCGATGCTTTCGGGGTGCTCGGTGTCCAGTCTCGCGGCGAGGTTCGCCTTCTTCCCGCCGGACCCGCCCACCTACGCCCTCCGCAAGGACGAGGCCACGGGCCGCCTCGTCGCCTCGGGCGTCCCGCGGGACAACGCCTTGGATGTGCTGCTCCTCGACACCACCAGGGGGACCAAGGTCGTCGCCTTCTACCTCAGGAACCCCTGCGCGCGCCTCACCCTGCTCTACTCCCACGGCAACGCCGCCGACCTCGGACAGCTCTACGATCTCTTTGTGCAGCTCAAGGTCAATCTCAAGGTCAATCTGATGGGGTTAGTGGTGCATTGTGCTGTGATTTCGCTTCTCTTCTCTTCTCTTCTCTTCTCTTCTCTAGGAGGATCCTACTTTTTTCTGCTTCTCTTCTACACGGAGGGAGTAGGAATTATTATTTGACATGTTTTTTCAGTCCTGCATTTCCTATCACAAATGCTGGTACGTACGACATCAAGTAGATTTGGTTATTGGGGCAGATGTTTTGCGGGAACACGGGACGGGATATCTGCAACCTAACTAGTACAGTATATACTATTTATTATTAAGTGGGAGGAAAGCAGTGCCTGACGATTCTCTAAATAGTAGTACTACATGTATATAATAATCAGTCCGATTAGCTGATCTTGAATCCTCCTCAGTTACAACCATGCCAGTTTTTTTTTCGCCAGTTTTTTTTCTTCTTCTGTTGCAATTTCAACGTGGTCTGGAGGTACACAAGATTTGCTGTGCAGAAAAGCCTGACGTGATTTACTTTTTAATTTTATAACTGCAGATATGACTACTCGGGGTACGGAGCATCTACTGGCAAGGTAATAACTAGTTACTCATTTACAGTAACGTTTAATCTCAATTTTACCGTCGACTCTACTGCGGGTTCATTGTTTGGTGAATACTTACTGCATATAAGGTTGCTTAGATGCCATGGGGTAAATTTTAGTTTCCTTACTTGACTAATGTAGGCATGGATGATAGTACTACTACCAACAAGCTGAATTAATTAAGATACCTCGAGAAATGTGGTTCAGTTTCAGTTTCCAAGAACAGGCTGCATTTCTACAACTCAACTGAAGAAGGTTTGGCCCATGCCCCCGACTGGTGCCTTCCAGTCATATCATGGCCATTATAAACCTTTTATATGTCTGCAACTTTTGTCCTCAGCCACGCATGCCATTGTAAACTTCAGGCTAAACAGTAATTTGAGCATGCCTTTTATACATTTATCCTAAAGG
Source organism: Triticum dicoccoides (assembly GCF_002162155.2). NCBI lineage: Eukaryota > Viridiplantae > Streptophyta > Magnoliopsida > Poales > Poaceae > Triticum > Triticum dicoccoides. Next base: position 412,646,263 of record NC_041392.1, read on the forward strand.
ACAGATAGAAATGTCTGTATCAACTATCTATGCATTTACTCAAGTTCATTTATTGCGGCTTTATCCATTGAAACGGAGAACATGTTAGGCTGGTCATAGTGGGAGTAACTTAGACTAGTGTCATACATATGACACTAGTCTATGTTACTACCTTCATAGTGCAAAGTGTCATAGAAGTAGTATCATATATGGTTGCATTTATTAGCTTATAGACTCAACATTTCTTGGGAAGCGCTATGTGATGGTAACATAATATGTTACTCCAAACACCTCTCTCCTCATTAACTAGGTGCCACATAAGCAAACTTGTTTGGGATGTGTTATGTTACTAGCTAAGTTACTCCCACTATGACTAGCCTTATGTTGATTGTTTCTGCTGTCTATTTTGGGGGCCCTGCATTCAAATGAAGTGAGAATTTTCCTTTTTTTTGTTCCATACTATCCAACATGGACCAGGTTCCACTATCATCAAGATAAAGGAACAAACAAAATGCTACAGGTGGTGGTATTTGAAAAAAAAAATTGCCCTACTGGGAGTTACTAGATATTAATGTCTCTGAATCCTGTATTTCCTTATTTGAGCTAAATCATATGGCACTTTCACTTTGAATTACTGTTACCTAATTGGCATTTCCACTGAGCATGCGCATGTCCATATTTCTCTTCTCCCTCAAGGAATGCGTTTTTGTGGAAGGATTTTTATGCTTGTCTTTTCAAGTGCAGCCAAGTGAAGAGAATACATATGCAGATATTGAAGCAGTTTACCAGTGCTTAGAAACCGAGTATGGAATCAGCCAGGAAGAGCTTATCCTGTATGGACAATCTGTTGGGAGTGGGCCCACATTGCATTTAGCATCTCGTTTACCAAGATTGCGTGGTGTGGTTCTTCACAGTGCTATACTGTCAGGCCTCCGTGTTGTTTGCCATGTGAACTTTACTTTTTGCTTCGACATTTACAAAGTAAGCATCTCTAATTGATTATTCCATTTCGGTCTGTACCTTTTGTTCCTTTAGAGTAGCTTTTACTAACGTCCAGCTAACTTATTCTTGCAGAATGTCAAAAAAATAAAGAAGGTGAAATGCCCAGTGCTTGTTATTCATGTAAGTCTCTTTACTAAAAAAACTAGCAAAGTGCCCCTGCATTTTAATGGATCTAGAATAGAATCAACTTGTGCCCACAGGAAAACATTATAATGTAGTTTTTTCTTTCTAACATCCTACTCCCTCCGTCGGGTGAAGAGTGTACGTTTGGGTTTAAAATTTGTCCACAAAAGAGTGTACTTCTATCTTCCCAATGCACTTTAAAGTATTTTCTTTCATCACACGGTAATCAAGACCAATAGCATTCTATACATAGTCTTCTTAATTTCTACATGCACTTAGCTCATTGGGGGTTGGGTAATTAAAGAGGAGAGAGATGGTGGCTTGCATCTTCCCAATGCATTTTTTACTCCATTCCATAATTTGTCCTAAAATTTCTAGATGTACACTTTTCACCGGACGGAGGGAGTATGTTACACTTTTTTTTTCATTTAAGATATGTTTTGTCTCACTTCAGATTTATTTCCCTTGTTCCGCTACACATTAATAATCCTCTCAAAAGAGAGCAGTATAAAACTAATCCAATCAGGAAAGAAAAAAATTGAACGCTTACTTTCGAATCTCCTTTGTCTGCATCAGGGTTGTCCAGAAGAACCAAATATCATGTATATCATGTATAAATTAAATGTGTTTATAACAAAATTATTTCATGTTAAAATTTGCTAAATAAATAATTATTCTAAATCATGTTAAAAATTAGGCTCACAAGTCACAAGGAAATTCCCAGCTCCCATTTTTAGGATGAGACCCAAATAAGGACCTTTACATGTTGTAGCCACAGGCTAAAACAGTTTTGCAAGTAGCCAAACAGCACTAAAAAGTATACCTATCATATAGACACATCTACTGGAAAGTACACACATGCCTCTCCTATGGCGACATCAAGTCAGACCCATTCTTGTCTTTGCCTATCAGTGTTGTTTTCTTAGCTCATCTTAATCTTCTGCTAGTATACAAGTGGTGAGGAACTATATATTGTCACCAGCATTTGGCCATGCTGTTTAGTACCCTGATCTCAGTAACATAGTCATCTAGAGTACACCACGACCCATCTGGTTCAACTTCAAATGCCTGCGCAGAGTCAATTCACAAGAAGCAGACTATTTCGTTGGGGTATCACACCGATTATTTCATTTAATAACACCTGATTTACTCTCAGGTCAGTGGACCTAAAGGTCAGAAAATGTGGAAACAGCAAGTGCAACTTGCAGCCACCGCAGCCACCTTTAGCAATTGGAACTGAATTATGAAGAAACCAGTCGATATAAAAGAACAGAGAAGGGAACATGAGGGCACTAGATGCTCTCCAAGTTTCAGTCAGATGTGATTAAAATGAATTCTTCATAAGCTTGGTAATGTGTTTATTATGCATTAAGACAAGTGAGCCATTTTCCATTAAATTTATCTTGCAATTCTGTTGGTATAAAATCCAGCAGCTCTATGTTAAACATGTCAGAATATATATCAATACATTTAATCAACTGAAACTTGTACAGAAACTTGGACGATTTGACAACACGTGTATATCAACCGAGCATTGATAACCAGAGTATGAGTTTTAGCTAAATTGAAATTGAAGAATATGAACATCCATAATGTACAGATTTGAGGTGTGCAAACATTTCTCTTTGTTTTTCCAGAGCTTAATGAACCGATTTGTTTCAGCCTTTTGCTACATAAAGGGAAAATGATGCTTTCCAAGAAGGAACAAAAAATATTTCCATAGGAGGCTTACTGAAATCAAACACATCGAATCAAGCCAAACTGCAGCCGTAGTTACATTCAGGAGATTGCGTGATCTGGTGCGCTCAGCCCTACAGCTATCTCGCCCACGCTAGGCTACATACCACCTCTTGACCGAGAGGGTCTCGTGGTGCAACCACATTATACTACACCAGCATCCATTTCGGTGCAGCTCGACACCTAATCACCGATTTCACCCGCACAAACCAACCAAATTAGTGACTCATATTGTGACATTGAACGTGTCTTAATGGCTGTTTGGGGAGGAACAGAGGCCCGCATTAGAGCATGCTAAAGAAGCAGAAGCGGTTGTAGGAGTGGGTTCCAGGTCGTTGTGCCGCTGCGATTGGGAGCGGGTCGCCTTCCACGGCAGCAGACATGTGATTGCAATGCTGTGAGGGAGAGCTAGGGTGATTTAGGACATGGCATGGTGGAGAGCAGATGGCAGCGAGGGCGCGCGCAAATCCGGCAACTGCGGGATGGTGTGGCAGTGGGATCTGGACGAGGACCTCCGTATTTTAAGCAGTGGCAGAGGTGGGTAAATATCTGCTACATACGGTGGCATGGACATGTCCCTATGCACGCACCTGGCTCTAGGTCGGACCAATTGTGCTTGTCTTCATCCCAGCCGTGCGTGTTAGATCAAACGGCTGACAAACCATCATCACCAATTTAGTTTTTTATAGGAGTAGAGATATAGATATCAATACTTGCTGTGTACTCGCACAGTTTATTGCAGATTCCAGCATCTTCTGAGAAGCTACATTTAGTACTTTGGAACACTCTGCTTAGGCATTGTCATTGCTGCTCCTTGTTGCAGAGTCTGATAAATAGTGCAACTACTTCTCTGAGTGATATGTGGACCATGTATTCATGTAATAACCCATCGAAAGGGTGTTGCTGTTGCATAAATGTTCATGCAGAAGTATTGAGGTAAGGAATGCGGGAATGTAGAGAAATGAATCATCCTTCATGCTTCAATAATTTTATAGGAAAGTTTACTACTCCCACACTTCTTACAGCCTTGGGTTAATGTGTAACCATCCAACATCCCACACTTGTTCTTTAGAAGAGAATGTTTGATCTAAGATGTGCCATTGGACACCTGATACACTGATCCAAACACAAAGGCCATTGAACACCAGCACCTCTAGTGATACGGGATGTGCCGTTAGCAGTTCTAACTTCTGACTCACTCTATAAACATTACGAGCTGATTTGGTTTGATTCAGTCTGCTGTAAAATTATAATAGGCACTGGTAGGCCTTGAATGGCTTGACTTCCATTATTCTGCTCTTTGGCCGAGCCCAATAAAATGTGTAGTGTAGCCACATAATCAGGCTTTTTGTACAAGTCTAACTAAATCTACAATCTAGTATCGTCATTTCTGTTTCCTACACTTATCTCCTACAGGTTTCTTTTTCTTTTGCCTGTTTTGGTTTTGGTTTTGGTCAGAGGCCACCTTTGGTGGTACTCCCTCCCCATAATACAAGATGTTATTACAACCGATATACACATATTGGTTGTAATAACATCTTATGTTATGGGATGGAGGGAGCATGTACTGCTGCACCTTCTTTGGTTGTTTTCTTCTAATACACAACTATGCGTGTTCAGGATTTTTTTTTTAGAAATACCATAGTTCCGGATCAAATGCATGTTCGAGAAATAAAGACTAGAAATGCCATGGTTCTGGAACAACACCACTTTATTGGTAACTGCCCAGTTTCCGCTCTTTTACTATCACTTAGCCTGTCAGTCATAATTTGATCACTACAACTCTATAAGTCGACTAATTTCATTGCTCCTACAATATCGGTGGTATCAGCATGTGTTGTCCATAGCTCTTACTGAGATGGTTTCACATCCTATATTCCTGTTCCTAGCTGGGACTGCTTGTTATTACAAAATATTTTGAACCTTGCGGCTGTAGTATCTTTAGCTGTGCCTGAAGACTCTTAATTGAGAGATCAGTGAGGATAAATTAGCTGCTACTTTCAAACTTTTCCCTTGTGTATAAATAATACTCCATCCGTTGACAAATAGGGATGTTTTGGATATTTCAGTATGGACCATGAGTGCTAAGCCCTGTTTGTTTGATCTTCAGGGATCATGTTCAGCTTTGCCAGTGAAACTGAGTCTAGAATCTGAAACAAACAACTCTTTCGTTTGAGATTCAGGGGCAATCTGGCAAAGCTGAATCTAGAAGCTGAAACAAATAGCTATTTTGAATCAGCTTTGCTAGTGAAGCTAAATCTGGATTCAGGCCATTTTCAGTGCAATTGCCTGAAGTATACTAAAGCGGCGAAGCTGATTCTGTGAATCAGCTTTTTGCCAGTGAAGCAAATCCACATGTGATTCGAATCCAATCAAAGTCAAACAAACAGGGCCGCAGAATCAGCTTTGCTAGTAAAGCAAGTCCACATAGGTGATTCGAATCCAATCAAAGCTGAAACAAACGTGTCTATATACATCGGATTCAGAAAAAAGTTAGAACATCTCAAACTGAAACGTCATATTCTTGAAAACTTTCCTTTTGTAGTTCTATTTGTTTGAAATGTATATGGATAAACCGCTTCGTAATCAGAGTGTACCACGTGTTGCTTGATGTGGTCAAGGTGGGCAGCATTTTAATGGGCCACAGCCCACATGCCAATACTACATTTCCTTAGTCAAGGCCGATGAGGAAAACATGAATGGCTCCCATAGTTCTCTGAAGTGATTTTCTGTTTTTGACTAACCATTTATGTAATGAATTGATCCATTATGTGTGCACTTTCCTTCTCTAAGTTTTTCGTATGCACCAACTTGATGGTGTGTAGAAGTGTTGTTGTTAATTATGCACGTATTGACGTTTGCAGGGGACCGATGACGATGTTGTGAATTGGTCACATGGTAATGAGCTGTGGAAACTGGCAAGGGAGCCGTATGATCCACTATGGATCAAAGGAGGCGGTCATTGCAACCTGGAGCTGTACCCTGACTTCATCCGCCACCTCTCCAAGTTCATCCGTGAAATGGAGAGTGTGACAACGAAAACGAGGCTGAAGAAGATTCGGCAGTCCCTTGAGCCGACAAAGACAGCATATCGAGTGAACACAGCAACGACCACCACCTTCACCGCCAACTGTTGCTGCCGTATTCGAGTTCGCAAACCGAGCTGCAATCTCAGCTGCAGCTGCTGCCACGCCCTGAGGAAATGCTTCACATTTGGTGCATTCAAGTGCCCAGCCTGCTGCAGCTGCTTCAAGTGCTGCTGCTGTGGCCGATAACGCCGATCTCTATGTGCGTGCGCGTGTGCGTGTGCGTGTGCTTGTATAGGAAAAGGAACGGTCCGGGAGATATCTTCTAACCCTCTGAATGCTCTACCACTAGGACTAAACGTAGATTTGTCAGTTGGAAAAACATGTGTCCCCCATTCTCCCATGTAGTTGCTCGACCGGTTTGTGTAATGATGGCATAAGCTGTTGGCTGTCGAGCTTAGAACAGTCGTGATGCTGTGGATTGATTTGGCCATATTTCAGCTCTTGTGGTATGTTTCCCGTCCATGAACCCATGACATCTCTGAGTTTGGATCTGGTTCGTAGCCAGCCACACCTGAACTGGACTGTTGAACAGGTAACAGAATGCAGCTGCTGGTCTCATTATCTAGGCCCGGATCAGGAACAGGACAGATGGTCGTCGTCGAGACAGGTTAAGGCAAAGTGTCTTGGACAAGACAAAGATTTCGAGGTTAAACCGTGGCAACATATATGCACTGACATATTATCAGAAGGTGCAGCAGTAGCAGTAGCAGTACTCCAGTCCAGTCCAGTCCAGGAGGACCACACGCAGGCCGACTCTGAATGAATGAATGGAAGAAAGAAATGATGCACCCCTCATTGATGCGTGCAGATTCAGAAACTGGGCTTATGCGTGCCGAACCCAACTGCTGAATAACCAACCAACCTCTTCCTTACAACCAAGGCATGTGAGACTGCGTGACTGAACCAACAACACAGGATCAAGCAACACGGCAAGGCAATGATGATTGCAGCACAAGAGCTGCGGTCCTATCGAATGCAAGAATCACTGCTCATCCAAGTCCTCTTGTGCTTGTTCCACATAAAAAGAATGCACTGTTTAGAATCGCGGTCGATGAGCAATCACTGTTTCAAATTGGGACGAGATGAGCATCCAAGGTTACGTACGTAGACGTAGGTGGTACACAAATGGTGAGCAACTACACACATATGACATGGCATTGTCGTAGGCTTCTAGTGTTGATATTTGTACGTATTTATGCATGGTACACTAGCACCAGCCAGTGGTGAGCTGGGCATGCATTGGCGTCAGCTTCAAGGACTATTGTCCTGTACCTTTCACCATAAGAATCTACCCAACCTAATCATATAGTATACTCTAGTTTTCCTTCCATTCCATCCAAGGTTCCACTAGGCACTAACCCAACCTAATTATATGCGCTACACATTCTTTAGTCGGTCCTGGTATGTGGCTAGCGTAATGGCAGAACATGACGATGCACCAAGATCCTGGCGAGACTAAGACAGGATTGGACTGATTGGCAGTTACAATTGTGCCATGGATGCTCACTCCTCACTCACTCTTCATCTGTATATCAGCTACAGTACGCTGTACTATTACTAGTGCTGTACCAGTAGTATTCTTAGCAGTAGCTCAAGTGTCTCAGTACACTGGTCCATGCACGGCAGCCAGTGTGACGTGTGGGGGCCAGATGATGGCGAAGCCCTAGCTTGTTTGCATGCTCCGTTTTGCTTCTCCAGCCCTTCAAATTACGATTTTACTGTGTGGTTTTTCTAGGTCATCATGGGTGTATGTATACAATATTAATTTTTTTTTTTTAGAAAAGGAGGATGACCCCCGGCCTCTGCATCTGGGAGATGCATACGGCCACTTTATTGATTATTCACGAGGACCGTACAAAGTATTACAACAATGTGTCTGAATCCACCATCTTGGCAACATATGCCGCTACTCCTATCCAATATGATGAAGGGGTGCTAGCTGGGCCACTACCCAGACCACTCACCTAAGCCTAACATCAAAAGCCGGAAGCCGAAACTCATTCGGACTCCCCAGCCGAGCCACCTACCAGGACAATCTGGTCAGACGCACTCGTGTGTCGTCGCCGCCATCTTCCACAGGTCTTCAGATCATATTGAGGCTTCTACACTGTCTGGCCACTCTGCCATCGACGTCACCATGACGCCAGATAGCAACCTCCTCCTGCGCGAGCCCATCTCCGCGCATCGGACGTCGAGTCTCCACAGCGCCATGCCATCGATCTCCGCCGCCATCAATGTGTGCGATGAAGCACCGCTCCACCATCCCTCCAGCCAGCACTTGCTCCAAAACGATGCCCCCAGCAGGGAAAGCGATAAAACGCCATCATCATCCGATCCGGAAGACCCAGATCTGAGGTTTCCCCCTGAGCACCCCGAGCCTGATGGCGCAGACTGCCGACGATGCCTCGACCATCGGCAGTAGCTCCACCAAACGAGCGTCGCCTACGTCGCCGCAACCTCCAGGATGAAGCTGACCAGAATGCATGTGTCGACGCCGAACCGCCACCACTTCCACCGCCGCTTGAGCAGCCCCCGAGCAACGCCTTCAGGAAGGAGCACGCCACCTTGGTGTCGTCGTTGCTTGGAACAGGGGGGTCTGAGATTTTCACCTGAGCTCCTGGGAGGGGTAGAAGAAAGGAGTTCCTCTCCGAAGCCTCCAACGAGGAAAGCAACACCCAAAGGCACTGCCATCGGAGTGGCCGCCACGCCGGCCAAGAGATTCCCCCGGAACCCTTCCAGCCACCGGGTCTGCAAGGCCAGCACCCATGAACGGTGGCCGAAGCCACCAAGGGCCGGATCCGATACAGATCGGAGTAGATCGGGGTCGAGGACGAACATCACCATGGCCACCAACATCCAGCGAAGAACCGTCGCCGCAGCCGAAGCCCACCACCGCCCCGCCATCCACATGGCCAGGGAAGTGGCCCACCTGCCCACGCCGGCGCCGCCCGCTGAAGCTACGCCGCGTACCACCAGCCAGGGCCGCCGCCATGGATCCGAGGCTCCCCACGAGGGGCGAGCCCGACCAGCGCGAGCGCCAGTCCCGCCGCCGCCGACGACGAACGCCGACGACGAGCGCCAGATCCCGCCGACGGGCGCCGCCATCACGCAGCCCGCCTCGTGCAGCCCTCCACGCCAGCCACCGTGGCAGCCCAGCGTCGCAGCGTCCCGCACAACGCCGCGTTCCGGCCAGGGTAAATCGCCCCACGGCGATCCCGCCTCGCGAGAAGGAGAGAAAGCCCCGCCGCCGCCCATGCCGGGCGGGCTTCGCCCGCCGACACGCCCTGGCGGCGGCGAGTGGAGGGATGGGGAGAGGGTCGCGGTTCAGCGGCGGCTAGGGTTTCCTCCCCTGCCGCCCGTGGGAGCGCCAGAGGAGGGAGGGTCTGCGTTCGGCTCCACAAACACATGCGTGGGCCACAATATTAATATAAGTTGATTGATTCTGTTGTTGTCTATTCTTGCGACCTGGCTGGCAGATCTTGTTCTGTTGCGCGGCCTGCTTTGGTTGGTTGGTGCGTCTATTTAATCATCGATCGCATTAAACTAAACTAATCACGTGATTTGCTGTTTGTTTAATCCATGTTCCAAATTATCAACGGGAGGAGAATCAGGGTGAATTTTTTCCTGCTATATCATCATGAATAAAATTATCTTTAATTAAAAACGGGAGGAGAATCAAGGTGCATTTTTTTCTGCTATATTATCATGAATAAAATCAGGTTAGGGTTCCCGTTCGTCTGGGCCTGGCTCTGCTTGCTTGCAGCACATGAATTTTGCATGATTTTGTTGTGGGGATGCTTTGTTTATTTGAAGGCATATGCTTTGCTTTATTTTCTCAGCTGCATTATTATGGCCAAATCTGTGGTTCACTGAATTTGCGCATTGGGTGTGCAGTGGTGGTGGTGGGGTGGGTAGCTGGGGAGTCCCCTTACACCTGTGGGGCCCACGTGGATAGATATGAACATGCAGCAGGGGGCATGTTGCATCAGTATAACTCGTTACTAGTATGGTTTTTATTTTATTTGCGGATCTTTTTATCTATTCATCAATAGTCATGACAGTACAAAGAACATCAGAAATAAGAAAAATTACATCCAGATCTATAGACCATCTAGAGGCAACCACAATCACTGAAGCGAGCCAAATGGGCGCCTCCGTCATCATCCCTCCCTTATTGGAGCTGAGCAAATCTTGTTGTGTAGATAGTCGGGACGTTCTTGTGCTAAGGACCAACAGGACCAGCACATCACAACAACAACCACCGATGAAAAGAAGTATAGATCAAAAGTATTCAACGTATATAGACACAGAAACGCAGACGGACGAAGACAGATTCAAATAGATCCACCGAAGACAAACACGGGCCGAATCCTGAGAGAACTCCTGGCATACGCTCACCGACGACGCTAGACGCCGCCCGTACAGGATTTAACCTAATTTATTCTATCTCTTGTTCCTTTTGCCGATTAAGTATTGGAGCATGTAGAATTATACGAAGAAGCGCATGATTGAGCTGAGCTTTGGAATGTTTTTGTGCCGTGAGTGTAATGATTAGTAGCAAGGCCAATTATGGAATGGTGTAATGTAGAGTGGAGCTAGCTCTGGGTATTTTATTTACAATGACCCCGTCACCATCAGGATGCATGGGGAGCTTTGTGTCAGAGGGAAACTGCCTCTGATGGAGAAGAGATGCAGATGCAGATACAAACAATAGAGCAATTACAAGAGGAAGACAGTGGCGAGTGTAACCGTATGATGTACTCCTAGCTAATTATTTAGTGTGAGCAAGCTATGTTGTACAGAATGTGAATGTGATGTCTCATCTCATCTCTGCTTTGATAGAATTAATGGTGCCCGTCCCCCGCGTCGTCCGCTCTCGGGCGACTCGGGGCCAAACCCTAGGCGCCGCCGGTCCCCCGCCTCCCTTCTCCTCCTCCCCCGTCGCCGCCGGCAGCCGTCGTCGGGTTTGCCTGCGCGGCGTTAGGCAGCGGCGGGGGCTTCCCCGCACCTGCCTCGACCTTTGGAGAGCCCTCCACCCCGCATCGGGCGCCGCCGCCCGCTTCGCCGGCGTTGTCGCTCCGCCAGTCAGATCCGGCCGCCTTGGCCCTGGGATCGGGGCCATCTCCGATCCGGCGGCTGGTGGGCCGGGGTTCACCGGATCCGCCGTATCTGGCCGGCGTGGCCTTGCCTCGTTGCCCGGCTTGGGTGTTCACGGTGTGGTGCTCCCTGGTGGCGGCGGTGTGGGTCGTTCTCCATGTTTTGACGGGATGTGTGCGGTGGGTGGATGCCGTGGCGGCGGCCTCGGGCGGTGTGGACGGCGTTGCCTCTTCAACGGGCGACGGCCGTGGGTGTTGGTGGTCCGCGACTTTGGCCGTGCGGGCGGCGAGGTCTCGGTGGACGTCTACTACAGTGGGTCAGGGTGCCCTGTCACCTGGCGCGCCTACTTCGATGAAGTCCAACGCCTTCTTCGGGTGCGTGCGCTTCCCTGGCCAGGTCTTTGGCCGGGTGGATGGGATGGGGACGGGACCGGGGGAAACCCTTGGCCGTCGGCGGAGGCCACGACAATGGCGGCGCCTTTCTGGGCGTCGGTCCCCTTCTTGGAGGCCTTGTCGAGGTCCTCTCCTGTCTTTCACTGTGATCTTTCTTTGGGCGAAAGCTCTAGTTCCCCTTGCGGGCGACGGCGTCGTACCCTCGTCGCGCTCCTTCTTGAAGGCGTCGCCTGGGGTTCCCGGAAGCATGGTGGGCACTTTGCGGTGCGTGTGAGGTGTTTGGCGGCGGCAATGTGTGCGGCGTTTCACCTATTCTCCGCCGGTCTTCGTCCTATGGTAGCGCTCCTTTTGCTTGGAGATGGACTAGCGTAGATGGTGGTCGTCGTTTGGCGTCATGATGACGTTGATGTCGGAGGAACCTGCGAAGGTTGGCACCTCAATATGCTCTGAAGATGGACCAGTGGGAGATGGCGGTGACGACACATGTGAGTGTGTCGGACCGGATTGTACCTCGGACCCAGTATGTGGCTCGGTCGGGGCCTCCGGTTTTAGATGTTAGGCTTAGGTGAGAGGACTGGGTAGTTGGCCCAGCTTGCACCCCTTCATCATATGGTTAGGAGTAACGGCATGTGTTGTCAAGATGGCGGATTCAGGCATATTATTGTACTACTTTGTAAGGTCCTCGAGAATAATCAATAAAATGGCCACATGCATCTTCCAGATGCAGAGGCCTGGGGTCATCCTCTTTTTCTAAAAAAAAATATCAGCTCTGGTTTTCCTTTTTTTATGGTCAGGGAATGCCTCGCCTAATGTTTATATGTATGTAAACAATGACGAGTAGTAGTACGTCACTAAACAAGGACGGTAACTAAGTGGCAAATGGTGGTGCACACCTCGGTATATATGTTGTGCACACATTGATGGTGCTCATCAGGTTGGTTGGATATAAATAATGGTAAACGAAAGCAGTGCTAGAAAGAATGGAAGGAATCATGATGATCACTTGTGAAATGTGTTGGCGAAGGGCCATGTTTGAAAAGGAACAAACTCCTATCCGAGTATATGCTGACTGCCTCAAGAAGAAAGAAAGTGTCATGAATCGATCATGACGATAATGATGCGTCACGTCGTCGTAATCGGTAATCGGCGAGTTAATTGCGTGTTGAGCTAGGCGGCCGACGCAATCGGCCGACTGTATAGGTAGATAATAAATAAATAAATAGTGTTTTGGCGAGTGAGGAGCGGCTTTTTGCGTGCTTTTGGGTTGCCCCGGCCGACACGAGGCCGGAGGGAGGAGAGGCCATCGTGCGACTGACTATAGTAGCTTGTTTCTTGGTGCTGGATGGGCCATTTTTGTCAATGCCGCACGGTCCGCTTGGTTGGTTGGCCCGTCCATTCCCCCAAATACAGCAGCAGCATTGGTCAATGATGCGTTGAAAATTTAACCTCGCCTCCCTCCCTCCCTTCCTGTCGCATACAATTGTTGAATGTTGATGCTTCACACACACACACACACACACACACTCTTTCTCACTGTTGGTTTGGGCCCACACACAGGCGGGGCAGGAGAGCTAGGTCGCTAGCCAATCATGGAGCTCCAGCCGACACGCAATGGCAATGCTCTCTTCTTCCTTTCTCTGTTAGGCTTGGAGGAAGGAAGTGGGGATGATGAATCTATACGCAGGCTCCATGCATGTGATGAGATGAGAGAGAGTCTGTGTGACGGTGCGTGCGTGCGAGTGCGAGGTGTACCCAGGTGCCAAGTCGTGCGGCATTGTACTACTCCATCTCCAGTAGTCTGCTGCAACGCGCCAAGGGGTGGCGGGGGCATGGGGCAGCCCAGTCCCACGTAGTTGAAGCCGGCAGCGCGCTTACAGCAGGCCAAAACCCACGATACAAAATCACCACCCCTCGTAACGGCCTGCACCGACAACATATATTCCACTGTTTTGTTTTTGGGCGTCTCGTCTCGTCTCGTCTCATCGGGGCGACTGCCGCCTAAAACCTTGACCCTCCTCCCGTCTCCAGCACAGCAAAGTGGTCAAAAGACGATAATAAATTAAGTAATCTGCAATCATGCATCTAAACGTAAGCTTGCTGGTAGTGCCGTAGTGCGACTCGTTTTCTTTCCCAAACCGATCGACCCACCGACTGAGCTCATTCAGCACCATCGTCACCATGCATGCATGCATATTGGAGAATCTCTAGTGAGTAGTGACTACGGAATGCTAGTCGGACAAGCACATACCGTACTACTAGGCAGTGTAGCTTCTAGTGAGAGAGATACGCACATCCACACAAGACACTCGAAGCGTGCAACGGGACCATTTAGATGAACCTAGGTAGCTACGATGGCACTGCTAAGCGTGGCTCCATCCACATCGGCCGCCCAGGAAGGAAAGGTGTTGCTAAGCTAGCGCCATTCGTGTAACGAACGAACCAATACAATTACGTAGTACTCCCTCCGTTTCGAATTATTTGTCTTAGATTTGTCTAAATACGGAGGTATCTAGCACTAAAATGAGTCTAAATACATCAGTCTAGATACATCTGTATCTGGACAAATCCAAGACAATTAATTCGGAACGGAGGGAGTAGTATATGCGATTCGTGTCGCGTCAGTTGGTGGCAACCTTAGCTAGTAGTTAGCGGTATGCATCTCCTGCTAACTGAGACGAAACGGACGGGTGGATTGCAACGATCGGCGGATCCATGGACCTGTAGCCATATAATTGATCGGTTGTCGGTCCGACCGTGACTGAACCAGCAACTACATGCATCCGGTGTGAAACTGTACATGGTATATACTCCTGGTATTCCATACAGGTACGGTGCGTCTGCCAATCCAGGCTCAGGCACGCACTAGACCAAGCAAGCAAGACGTGCACATTAACAGGCGTGAATAACGCACGGGTGACACGCGCGGTCTCTGCCGTGGAACAGCAATGCCGCAACCAACCCGATGGATGCGCTGCGCTGCGCTGCGGCTGAGCTCCCTCGGTCGGCGTGGGCGCGCGCGGGCAACGGGGCGTGACATGACATTCCCTGCGACAGCAACGCCGCAACCGCCGCGCCCCCACACGCAACGAATTGGCGCCACGGCTCCTTCCGTTTTCCCCCCTTCCACCCATCCCCTTCCTCGGCGCACGCACGGCTGTACCGTACTGTGGGTTAACGCGGAGGAGGAGGAGGAGGAGGCGGAGGCGGGTCGGTTCGTCACGTGAAGAAGGCCGGATGCGTGCGAGGGCCGGTTCGTGCCGTGTCGGAGCCGAGCCGGGGACAAGGGCCCGCGACCTACCGTGCCCGGGACGTCATCGCCGACCAGCTTCCTCTTCTTGCGTGTGCCACTCGCTCGCTCTCGGTGGCGAGGCGACAACTCGCAGCGTGTACACGACGCGGCCAAGGACGTACGGCTCTGTCCGGATTGCCCGGCCAGTGCCACGGGGTTGATCCATCTACCAAACCCGGCGCACTCTCCTCCATCACTCCTACCACCACGTACCAGCCAACCCTGTCAGGCAGCAGCAGCAGCAAAGGCAACGCCAACATACCATTTTCTTTTTTTAGGGAACGTACCATTTTTTTCATCTACTCGTATTTTAGGGGGTCTACTGCTTGGTTGGTTAAGCGCAACCCTCGATCAATCCCCGAATCCAAAACAGCATCAGTCCGACGGTCCATGCAATTTTCTATCCCGCCGGACTGACAATACTAGTCATGTACTCCCTGATCAATGTGCCGTCGTCGCTGCGTAGACAGCCTCTGCGCCCTCCTCTGTCGCCACCATCACGTCCTCGTTCTCCGGCTCCGCCGACTAATCTTTTTTGTTGAGCGTACGTTGTACACTGCATATATATAGGATTAGGATCTGTATTTATACCGTTGTATCTCTCTCTCCTCGTATTTTTGTACATCTTGAGAGACAAGTAGAGACCGGTCCATCCTGTATCTATATATGTGCACCATGCACACGATCAATGATTATCGATTCGAGCAATCTCATTCTTCCTAACTAACATGGTATCAGTTTAGCATGCCGATCATATTCCCACCTTCCGCTCCAGCCGCCGCCGCGTCCTACAGCCGCCGCCGCCTCCCTTGCATCGCCGCCGCCGCGCCCCTTCCCCTCGCAGCCGCTGCCTTCTCCTCTGCCGCCGCTGCCTTCCTCCCCAAGTCACCGCCGCGTCCTAAAACCCTAACCCTACCCTGCGCCGACGCCACTACCCTCCTCCCACCCGAGCCACCGCATCTCTCTCCTTGCCGCTGCTCCCATGGCGTCTCCCCACTTCAGCAACTCCAACCCGTTCGCCGGACTCGTGCCCGACGCCACCGCCGTTCGTGAACTTGACATCCACACCCACGTTCCCATCAAGCTTGACCAGTCCACCTCCTCGTACTACATGTGAAAGACCTACTTCAACCTCGTCTTCCGCGAGTACCACCTCCTCGAGCACGTCGACGGACCGTGGATGGCGATCTCATGGTGGATGATCCGGACTGGGCGGCCATTGAGGCCTCCCTCATCCGGTGGTTCTACCTCACCGTCTTCCCGGACATCTTCCACACGGTCGTCTCGGAGGATGACGACGCGTGTGTCGTGTGGACCAATATCAACAATCTCTTCACCGATAACAAGTTTCAACGTCTTGTGTTTTTGCAGCAGGAATTTTTCGGGTGCCACCAAGATGATTCCTCCATCAACGACTACTGCATGCGCCTCAAGCGCCTCGCCGATGAGCTCCGCAACATCGGTGCCAAGGTGTCGGACGAGCTCATGCTTAGCACCCTCATCGCCGGCCTCAATGAGTATTTCGGCAACGTGGCCTCGAACCTCTCCCTGCTGCCGAACCCGACCTTCCAGTCTGTCGCCGCGTATTCACGCTTGGAGGAACGCCGGATGAAGATGGTTAAGGACTGTGTCCACCACACCGCCCTCGCCGCCGGGATATCTTGTGGGCAGCCGCAGCCCGCACCGCCCCAACCACGCCCGCCGGTGCCACCGGGGTACTACCCCCTCCCGCCCGCTGCACCCGCACCTCCCGCTCCTCAGCAACAGCAGCAGGGCGGGGGCGGCGGTCGCCGCAACAGGCGTCATGGGGGAGGGGGCGGCAGTCGCCCCAGCAGCAGCAGGATCCGCAGCCGGGGTACGGGGGAGGGGGGGCAACGCCAACACCAACCCTCCCCGCCCTGGGCCGTCGGCCCTAACCCGTGGACCGACGTGGTCCACGCTTACCACATGCCGGTCCCACGGGCCCCGGGCATCCTTGGGCCGCACTCGGCCGGACCTCAGGCACACCTCACCGCCGCACCCTACCAGGCGGGTGGGGGTGGCCACGCACCGGGCGGCTTCGCCCCGGGTGGCTATGCGCCTTTGCCGGCGCCCCCTCCTTCGGTTACGCGCCGCCGCCCGCACCGGTTCAGCCCGGCAGCTACCCACTTCCTCCGGCTTCATGGGATCCCGCTCTGCTCGCTGCACTTCACTCGGCGCCGTTTCCCTCCAACTACGGAGGTGGCGGTGATTGGTATATGGACACGAGGGCTACCGCCCACATGACGTCTCACCCTGGTAACCTTGCCTCTTCCTTCCCGGTCACCACTTCGAACCGCATCACCTTTGGTGATGGCTCCTCCGTACCCATTACTCATGTCGGTCATAGTTTCTTTCCGTCTACTTCTATGCCTATTAACATGACTAATGTTCTTGTCTCACCTAACCTAGTTAAAAATCTTGTCTCTGTTCGTCGCCTTGCACGTGACAATTCTCTCACCGTTGAATTTGATGACCTTGGTTTCTCTGTGAAGGACGCCCGTACGCGGATGGTGCTCCACCAATGTGACAACCCTGACGACTTATACCCGGTGCACTCCGCCTCCACCGCCACCGCCACTGCCTCCCCCGTCGCCCTCGCCGCCGGTGTCGACCTCTGGCATGCACGCTTGGGTCACCCCAACTCCACCGTCCTTCGCCAGATTCTCAAGAGTTTTTCATTTTCATGTAATAAATTCGACGAGCACACTTGTCATGCTTGCCGTCTCGGCAAACATGTTCGTCGACCGTTTAGCGAGTCAAACACTATTTCTTCTTTTCTGTTTCAGTTAATCCATAGTGATGTTTGGACATCTCCAGTTGCGAGCAACACCGGTTTCTTATATTATCTTGTTTTACTTGATGATTTCTCTCATTTTGCGTGGACGTTTCCGCTCCGCCGCAAATCCGATGTTATCGCCACCCTCACAGCCTTTTACTCCTACATCACTACCAAGTTCGGGCGCCCTATCCTCGCCCTCCAGACTGACAACGGCAAAGAGTTTGACAACGCTGCCACTCGCCATCTTCTCGCCTCTCACGGCACCACTTTGTTGGAAATATGCCCTAGAGGCAATAATAAAATGATTATTATATTTCCTTGTTCATGATAATTGTCTATTATTCATACTTTAATTGTATTATCCGGAAATCATAATACATGTGTGAATACATAGACCACAATGTGTCCCTAGTAAGCCTCTAGTTGACTAGCTCATTGATCAACAGATAGTCATGGTTTCCTGGCTATGGACATGGGGATGTCATTGATAACGGGATCACATCATTAGGAGAATGATGTGATGGACAAGACCCAATCCTAAACATAGCACAAGATAGTATAGTTCGTTTGCTAGAGTTTTTCCAATGTCAAGTATCTTTTCCTTAGACCATGAGATCGTGTAACTCCCGGATACCGTAGGAGTGCTCTAGGTGTACCAAACGTCACAACGTAACAGGGTGACTATAAAGGTATACTACGGGTATCTCCGAAAGTGTATGTTGGGTTGACACGGATCAAGACTGGGATTTGTCACTCCGTATGACGGAGAGGTATCTCTGGGCCCACTCGGTAATGCATCATCACAATGAGCTCAAAGTGACCAAGTGTCTGGTCACGGGATCATGCATTACGGTACGAGTAAAGTGACTTGCCGGTAACGAGATTGAACGAGGTATTGGGATACCGACGATCGAATCTCGGGCAAGTAACGTACCGATTGACAAAGGGAATTGTATACGGGGTTACTTGAATCCTCGACATCGTGATTCATCCGATGAGATCATCGAGGAGCATGTGGGAGCCAACATGGGTATCCAGATCCCGCTGTTGGTTATTGACCGGAGAGCCATCTCGGTCATGTCTACATGTCTCCCGAACCCATAGGGTCTACACACTTAAGGTTCGGTGACGCTAGGGTTGTAGAGATATGAATATGCAGTAACCCAAAAGATGTTCGGAGTCCCGGATGAGATCCTAGACGTCACGAGAAGTTCCGGAATGGTCTGGAGGTGAAGAATTATATATAGGAAGTGCAGTTTCGGCCATCGGGAGAGTTTCGGATGTCACTGGTATTGTACCGGGACCACCGGAAGGGTCCCGGGGGTCCACCGGGTGGGGCCACCCATCCCGGAGGGCCCCATGGGCCAAAGTGGGGAGGGGAACCAGCCCATAGTGGGCTGGTGCACCCCCTTGGCCCACCCCATGCGCCTAGGGTTGGGAACCCTAGGGTGGGGGGGGGGGCGCCCCACCTGGCTTGGGGGGCACTCCACCCCTTGGCCGCCGCCCCCCCTAGGAGATCCCATCTCCTAGGGCCGGCGCACCCCCTAGGGGGACTATATAAAGGGGGGAGGGAGGGGGCAGCCGCACCCTTGAGTCCTGGCGCCTCCCTCTCCCTCTCGCAGTATAATAGCGAAGCCCTGCTGCAGTGACCCCCTGCATCTACCACCACGCCGTCGTGCTGCTGGATCTTCATCAACCTCTCCTTCCCCCTTGCTGGATCAAGAAGGAGGAGACGTCACGCTGACCGTACGTGTGTTGAACGCGAAGGTGCCGTCCGTTCGGCGCTAGGATCTCCGGTGATTTGGATCACGCCGAGTACGACTTCCTCATCCCTGTTCTTTGAACGCTTCCACGCGTGATCTACAAAGGTATGTAGATGCAATCCGATCACCCGTTGCTAGATGAACTCATAGATGGAATCTTGGTGAAACCGTAGGAAAATTTTTGTTTTCTGCAACGTTCCCCAACAGTGGCATCATGAGCTAGGTCTATGCGTAGTTCTCTTTGCACGAGTAGAACACAATTTGTTGTGGGCGTAGATGTTGTCAACTTTCTTGCCGCTACTAGTCTTATTTTGCTTCAGCGGTATTGTGGGATGAAGCGGCCCGGACCGACCTTACACGTACGCTTACGTGAGACTGGTTCCACCGACTGACATGCACTAGTTGCATAAGGTGGCTAGCGGGTGTCTGTCTCTCCCACTTTAGTTGGAGCGGATTCGATGAAAAGGGTCCTTATGAAGGGTAAATAGAAGTTGACAAATCACGTTGTGGCTATCACGTAGGTAAGAAAATGTTCTTGCTAGAACCCTATTGCAGCCACGTAAAACTTGGAACAACAATTAGAGGACGTCTAACTTGTTTTTGCAGCAAGTGCTTTGTGATGTGATATGACCAAAGTTGTGATGAATGATGAATGATATATATGTGATGTATGAGATCATGTTCTTGTAATGGGAATCACGACTTGCATGTCGATGAGTATGACAACCGGCAGGAGCCATAGGAGTTGTCTTTATTTTTGTATGACCTGCGTGTCATTGAGAAACGCCATGTAAATTACTTTACTTTATTGCTAAACATGTTAGTCATAGTAGTAGAAGTAATAGTTGGCGAGCAACTTCATGGAGACATGATGATGGAGATCATGATGATGGAGATCATGGTGTCATGCCGGTGACAAGATGATCATGGAGCCCCAAGATGGAGATCAAAGGAGCTATGTGATATTGGCCATATCATGTCACTATTATTATTTGATTGCATGTGATGTTTATCATGTTTTTGCATCTTGTTTACTTAGAACGACGGTAGTAAATAAGATGATCCCTCATAATAATTTCAAGAAAGTGTTTCCCCTAACTGTGCACCGTTGCGACAGTTCATTGTTTTGAAGCACCACGTGATGATCGGGTGTGATAGATTCCAACGTTCACATACAACGGGTGTAAGACAGATTTACACATGCAAACACTTAGGTTGACTTGACGAGCCTAGCATGTACAGACATGGCCTCGGAACACAGAAGACCGAAAGGTCGAGCATGAGTCGTATAGAAGATACGATCAACATGAAGATGTTCACCGATGTTGACTAGTTCGTCTCACATGATGATCGGACACGGCCTAGTCAACTCGGATCATGTTATACTTAGATGACTGGAGGGATGTCTATCTAAGTGGGAGTTCATTATATAATTTGATTAGATGAACTTAATTATCATGAACTTAGTCTAAAATCTTTACAATATGTCTTGTAGATCAAATGGCCAACGTTGTCCTCAACTTCAATGCGTTCCTAGAGAAAACCAAGCTGAAAGACGATGGCAGCAACTATACGGACTGGGTCCGGAACCTGAGGATCATCCTCATAGCTGCCAACAAAGAATATGTCATACAAGCACCGCTAGGTGACGCACTCGTCCCACAGAACCAAGACGTTATGAACGCTTGGCAGACACGTGCTGATGATTACTCCCTCGTTTAGTGCGGCATGCTTTACAGCTTAGAACCGGGCCTCCAAAAGCGTTTTGTGCGACACGGAGCATATGAGATGTTCGAAGAGCTGAAAATGGTTTTCCAAGCTCATGCCCGGGTCGAGAGATATGAAGTCTCCGACAAGTTCTTCAGCTGTAAGATGGAGGAAAATAGTTCTGTCAGTGAGCACATACTCACTATGTCTGGATTACATAACCGCTTAACTCAGCTGGGAGTTAATCTCCCGGATGACGTGGTTATTGAAAGAATCCTTCAGTCGCTTCCACCGAGCTACAAGAGCTTTGTGATGAACTTTAATATGCAGGGGATGGAAAAGACCATTCCTGAAGTATTTGCAATGCTGAAATCAGCAGAGGTAGAAGTCAAAAAGGAACATCAAAGTGTTGATGGTGAATAAAACCACTAAGTTTAAGAAAGGCAAGGGTAAAAAGAACTTCAAGAAGGACGGCAAGGGAGTTGCCGCGCCCGGTAAGCAAGCTGCCGGGAAGAAGCCAAAGAATGGACCCAAGCCCGAGACTGAGTGTTTTTATTGCAAGGGAAGTGGTCACTGGAAGCGGAACTGCCCCAAATACTTAGCTGACAAGAAGGCCGGCAAAACGAAAGGTATATGTGATATACATGTAATTGATGTGTACCTTACCAGTACTCGTAGTAGCTCCTGGGTATTTGATACCGGTGCAGTTGCTCACATTTGTAACTCAAAGCAGGAGCTGCGGAATAAACGGAGACTGGCGAAGAACGAGGTGACGATGCGCGTCGGGAATGGTTCCAAGGTCGATGTGATCGCCGTCGGCACGCTACCTCTACATTTACCCACGGGATTAGTTTTAAACCTCAATAATTGTTATTTAGTACCAGCTTTGAGCATGAACATTGTATCAGGATCTCGTTTAATTCGAGATGGCTACTCATTTAAATCCGAGAATAATGGTTGTTCTATTTATATGAGAGATATGTTTTATGATCATGCTCCTATGGTGAATGGTTTATTCTTAATGAATCTCGAGCGTAATGCTACACATATTCATAGTGTGAATACCAAAAGATGTAAGGTTGATAATGATAGTCCCACATACTTGTGGCACTGCCGCCTTGGTCACATAGGTGTCAAACGCATGAAGAAGCTCCATGCAGATGGACTTTTAGAGTCTCTTGATTACGAATCATTTGACACGTGCGAACCATGCCTCATGGGTAAGATGACCAAGACTCCGTTCTCAGGAACAATGAAGCGAGCAACCAACTTATTGGAAATCATACATACTGATGTGTGCGGTCCAATGAGTGTTGAGGCTCGTGGTGGCTATCGTTATGTTCTCACCCTCACTGATGACTTGAGTAGATATGGGTATGTCTACTTAATGAAACACAAGTCTGAAACCTTTGAATAGTTCAAGGAATTTTAGAGTGAGGTTGAGAATCAACGTGACAGAAAAATCAAGTTTTTGCGATCAGATCGTGGAGGAGAATACTTGAGTCACGAATTTGGCACACACTTAAGAAAATGTGGAATAGTTTCACAACTCACGCCGCCTGGAACACCTCAGCGTAATGGTGTGTCCGAACGTCGTAATCGCACTCTATTGGATATGGTGTGATCTATGATGTCTCTTAACGATTTACCGCTGTCATTTTGGGGCTATGCTTTAGAGACTGCCGCATTCACTTTAAATAGGGCTCCGTCAAAATCCGTTGAAACGACACCGTATGAATTATGGTTTGGGAAGAATCCTAAGCTGTCATTTCTAAAAGTTTTGGGATGCGATGCTTATGTCAAGAAACTTCAACCTGAAAAGCTCGAACCCAAGTCGGAAAAATGCGTCTTCATAGGATACCCTAAAGAAACTATTGGGTATACCTTCTACCTCAGATCCGAAGGCAAAATCTTTGTTGCCAAGAATTGATCCTTTCTAGAGAAGGAGTTTCTCTCGAAAGAAGTAAGTGGGAGGAAAGTAGAACTTGATGAAGTATTACCTCTTGAACCGGAAAGTGGCGCAACTCAGGAAAATGTTCCTGTGGTGCCTGCACCAATTAGAGAGGAAGTTAATGATGATGATCAAGATACTTCTGATCAAGCTCCTATTGAACTTCGAAGGTCCACAATGACACGTTCCGCACCAGAGTGGTACGGCAACCCTGTCTTGGAAATCATGTTGTTAGACAACGGTGAACCTTCGAACTATGAAGAAGCGATGACGGGCCCGGATTCTGACAAATGGCTGGAAGCCATGAAATCCGAGATAGGATCCATGTATGGAAACGAAGTATGGACTTTGACTGACTTGCCCGATGATCGGCGAGCCATAGAAAATAAATGGATCTTTAAGAAGAAGACAGACGCGGATGGTAATGTGACCATCTATAAAGCTAGGCTTGTCGCTAAGGGTTATCGATAAGTTCAAGGGGTTGACTACGATGAGACATTCTCTCCCGTAGCAAAGCTGAAGTCCGTCCGAATCATGTTAGCAATTTCCGCATACTATGATTATGAGATATGGCAAATGGACGTCAAAACGGCATTCCTTAACGGTTATCTTAAGGAAGAACTGTATATGATGCAGCCAGAAGGTTTTGTCGACCCTAAGAATGCTAACAAGGTATGCAAGCTCCAGCGATCCATTTATGGGCTGGTGCAAGCATCTCGGAGTTGGAACATTCGCTTTGATGAGATGATCAAAGCGTTTGGGTTTATGCAGACTTATGGAGAAGCCTGCGTTTACAAGAAAGTGAGTGGGAGCTCTGTAGCATTTCTCATATTATATGTAGATGACATACTTTTGATGGGAAATGATATAGAACTTTTGGACAGCATTAAGGCCTACTTGAATAAGAGTTTTTCAATGAAGGACCTTGGAGAAGCTGCTTATATATTAGGCATCAAGATCTATAGAGATAGATCAAGACGCCTCATAGGTCTTTCGCAAAGCATATACCTTGATAAGATATTGAAGAAGTTCAATATGGATCAGTCTAAGAAGGGGTTCTTGCCTGTGTTGCAAGGTATGAAATTGAGCTCAGCTCAATGTCCGACCACGGCAGAAGATATAGAAGAGATGAGTGTCATCCCCTATGCCTCAGCCATAGGGTCTATTATGTATGCCATGTTGTGTACCAGACCTGATGTAAACCTTGCCGTAAGTTTGGTAGGTAGATACCAAAGTAATCCCGGCAAGGAACACTGGACAACGGTCAAGAATATCCTGAAGTACCTGAAAAGTACTAAGGAAATGTTTCTCGTTTATGGAGGTGACGAAGAGCTCGTCGTAAAGGGTTACGTCGACGCTAGCTTCGACACAGATCTGGATGACTCTAAGTCACAAACCGGATACATGTATATTTTGAATGGTGGGGCAGTAAGCTGGTGCAGTTGCAAGCAAAGCGTTGTGGCGGGATCTACATGTGAAGCGGAGTACATGGCAGCCTCAGAGGCAGCACACGAAGCAGTCTGGGTGAAGGAGTTCATTACCGACCTAGGAGTCATACCCAATGCGTCGGGCCCGATGACTCTCTTCTGTGACAACACTGGAGCTATTGCCCTTGCCAAGGAGCCCAGGTTTCACAGGAAGACCAGGCATATCAAGCGTCGCTTCAACTCCATTCGTGAAAGTGTTCAAAATGGAGACATAGAGATTTGTAAAGTACATACGGACCTGAATGTAGCAGATCCGTTGACTAAACCTCTCCCTAGAGCAAAACATGATCAACACCAGAATTCCATGGGTGTTCGATTCATCACAATGTAACTAGATGATTGACTCTAGTGCAAGTGGGAGACTGTTGAAAATATGCCCTAGAGGCAATAATAAAATGATCATTATATTTCCTTGTTCATGATAATTGTCTATTATTCATGCTTTAATTGTATTATCCGGAAATCGTAATACATGTGTGAATACATAGACCACAATGTGTCCCTAGTAAGCCTCTAGTTGACTAGCTCGTTGATCAATAGATAGTCATGGTTTCCTGGCTATGGACATGGGGATGTCATTGATAACCGGATCACATCATTAGGAGAATGATGTGATGGACAAGACCCAATCCTAAACATAACACAAGATCGTATAGTTCGTTTGCTAGAGTTTTTCCAATGTCAAGTATCTTTTCCTTAGACCATGAGATCGGGTAACTCCCGGATACCGTAGGAGTGCTCTGGGTGTACCAAACGTCACAACACAACAGGGTGACTATAAAGGTATACTACGGGTATCTCCGAAAGTGTCTGTTGGGTTGACACGGATCAAGACTGGGATTTGTCACTCCGTATGACGGAGAGGTATCTCTAGGCCCACTCGGTAATGCATCATCACAATGAGCTCAAAGTGACCAAGTGTCTGGTCACGGGATCATGCATTACGGTACGAGTAAAGTGACTTGCCGGTAAAGAGATTGAACGAGGTATTGGGATACCGATGATCGAATCTCGGGCAAGTAACGTACCGATTGACAAAGGGAATTGTATACGGGGTTACTTGAATCCTCGACATCGTGGTTCATCCGATGAGATCATCGAGGAGCATGTGGGAGCCAACATGGGTATCCAGATCCCGCTGTTGGTTATTGACCAGAGAGCCATCTCGGTCATGTCTACATGTCTCCCGAACCCGTAGGGTCTACACACTTAAGGTTCGGTGACGCTAGGGTTGTAGAGATATGAATATGCAGTAACCCAAAAGTTTTTCGGAGTCCCGGGTGAGATCCTGGACATCACGAGGAGTTTCGGAATGGTCCGGAGGTGAAGAATTATATATAGGAAGTGCAGTTTTGGCCATCGGGAGTGTTTCGGAGGTCACCGGTATTGTACCGGGACCACCGGAAGGGTCCCGGGGGTCCACCGGGTGGGGCCACCCATCCCGGAGGGCCCCATGGGACAAAGTGGGGAGGGGAACCAGCCCATAATGGGCTGGTGCGCCCCCCTTGGCCCATCCCATGCGCCTAGGGTTGGGAACCCTAGGGTGGGGGGGGGCGCCCCACCTGGCTTGGGGGGCATTCCACCCCTTGGCCGCCGCCCCCCCTAGGAGATCCCATCTCCTAGGGCCGGCGCACCCCCTAGGGGGCCTATATAAAGGGGGGGAGGGAGGGGGCAGCCGCACCCTTGAGTCTTGGTGCCTCCCTCTCCCCTGCTACACCTCTCCCTCTCGCAGTATAACGGCGAAGCCCTGCTGCGGTGACCCCCTGCATCCACCACCACGCCGTCGTGCTGCTGGATCTTCATCAACCTCTCCTTCCCCCTTGCTGGATCAAGAAGGAGTAGACGTCACACTGACCGTACGTGTGTTGAACGCGGAGGTGCCGTCCGTTCGGCGCTAGGATCTCCGGTGATTTGGATCACGTCGAGTACGACTTCCTCATCCCCGTTCTTTGAACGCTTCCGCGCGTGATCTACAAAGGTACGTAGATGCAATCCGATCACTCGTTGCTAGATGAACTCATAGATGGAATCTTGGTGAAACCGTAGGAAATTTTTTGTTTTCTGCAACATTCCCCAACACACTTTTCGTCTCACGTGCCCCTACACATCTCAGCAGAACGGCCGCGCCGAGCGGATCCTTCGCACCCTTAACGACTGCGTCCGCACGTTGTTGTTTCACTCCAATGTGCCCCCTCGGTTCTGGCCTGGTGCCCTCGCCACCGCCACTCTCCTAGTTAACATTAGGCCTTGTCGTCCACGCTGGAACTACACCCCCACCAACTTCTTTTTGGTTCCCCTCCTTCCTACGATGGTCTTTGCATCTTCGGATGTTTGTGTTATTGTAACGCCCCGGACACACCCGCCGGTGGTCATTACTCCTGGCGGGATCTAGATTGGCCCCACAGATCAATACTAGTCTTTTTTGCGCACTTTGTCCTCACCCGTGCTCACCCGGGAGCAACTTCCCAGTCGGTCACTCATCCTGAAATTACTCCAAGCTAAGCACGCTTAACTTTGGAATTCTGTCCGAATGGGCTTCCGAAAAAGAAGGAATTCCTTATTGATATGAGTAGTCTATCATCCTATTAAGCCAAGCTATCACATACACCCCCGCTCAGAGAACCGATGTCCTCGTCGGGCCACATGAACGTTCCCTCTTGGAACATACGTCTGTGCTTCTAGTCCAGTACATGTGCCATGCCGTGTGCCACGACCGGTCACAAACGTCATGAACAACATGACCACGCACCTGTCCGCAACCATCTGTGTAACCGCGAGGGTCGGCTCTGATACCAACTTGTAATGCCCCGGACACACCCGCCGGTGGTCGTTACTCCTGGCGGGATCTAGATTGGCCCCACAGATCAATACTAGTCTTTTCTGCGCACTTTGTCCTCACTTGTGCGCACCCGGGAGCAACTTCCCGGTCGGTCACCCATCCTGAAATTATTCCAAGCTGAGCACACTTAACTTTGGAGTTCTGTCCGAATGGGCTTCCGGAAAAGAAGGAATTTCTTATTGATATGAGTAGTCTATCATCCCTATTAAGCCAGGCTATCACAGTTATCCCAGCACCGCCTCCACCACACCACACAAACTCGCTCCTCGCTCCGTAGCATGTATCTTCCTAGGCTACCCCCCTAACACCAAAGGTTACCCGTGCTACGACCCCATCTCCCACCGTGTGTACACCTCCCGACACGTGTACTTCGATGAGTGGGTTTTACCTTTTCATCAGGTACCGCCTTCTGCAGCAGACTCGGCGCTCCATGATGGTGTCTCGGTTGCGGACTCGGTGCAGCCCCCGGCGCGGCCTCTCCTGGCCCTGGCGCGGCTCTTGCCGGCTCCTCCCGGTGCGGCCTCGGCATGCCCCCTCGCGGAGGGCCCCTCTGCTGTGGCCCCCGCCACGGGCCCCTTCGCCGCGGCCCCGGCTGCACGCCCCCAGCGCGGCCCTGCATGGCCCTGGGTGGCCCTTCGGCTACCACCCCACCGGGTGATATGGATGGACCCGCCCCGGCCGGTGCTACCTCCTCGGTTGGCCCCGCCACTTCAACCGGCTCCGCTGCGACGCCGGGCGCGACGGACTCTTCACCACCCCCGTCCGTTGCTCCCGCCGCAGCCGACCCGCCTTCCACCGGCATGGTGACACGGTCTCACGCCGGTATCCACCGCCCCAGCACGCGCTATGTTGTTGATGAGTACACGTGCGCGGTGTCGAAATCATCCTCTCCACCGTCGCCCATCCCCTCATCTGCCCACGCCGCTCTCCGTGATCCACATTGGCTCGCCGTGATGCGCGAGGAGTTTGATGCATTGCAGCGCAACCGCACATGGCATCTTGTGCCGCGACCCCCTCATGCCAACGTCATCAGTGGCAAATGGGTGTTTCGTCACAAGACCAACCCCGACGGTTCTCTCGAGCGCTACAAGGCTCGTTGGGTGGTGCACGGTTTCCGTCAGCGCGCCGGCGTGGACTTCACCGACACCTTCGCCCCGGTCGTTAAACCGGGCACGATCCATACGGTGCTTCTGCTGGCGGTCTCCCGGGCCTGGCCAGTGCATCAGTTGGATGTCTCCAACGCGTTTCTGCATGGCCACCTCATGGAGCGGGTCTTCTGCGAGCAGCCGACTGGCTTCGTCGACGCCGAGCATCTCGACCATGTCTGCCTGCTCTCTCGGTCCCTCTATGGACTGAAGCAGGCCCCTAGGGCGTGGTACCAGCGTATGGTTGGGTTCCTACATCAGCTTGGGTTTCATACAACCCGCTCCGACGCGTCTATGTTCGTCTATCATCAGGGCACTGCCACTGCGTACATGCTGCTCTATGTGGACGACATTATCCTGACGGTATCCTTGCCTGGGCTTCTTCAGCAGCTCACGGCTTGTCTTCGCGATGAGTTTTCCCTCAAGGATCTTGGAGCACTGCACTACTTCCTTGGCATTGAGGTCGTTCGCCATGCCGATGGGTTCTTTCTGCATCAGCAGAAGTACGCTCATGAGCTTCTCGAGCGCGCAGGCATGCTTAATTGCAAAACTGCGTCCACGCCTGTTGACACCAAGGCGAAGGTTTCTGCCTTGGAGGGTTCCCCTGCGCCAGATGTGGTGTTCTACTGCTCCATCGTTGGCGCCTTCCAGTATCTCACCCTCACTCGGCCTGACTTGCAGTATGCAGTTCAGCAGGTGTGCCTCCACATGCACTCCCCGCATGATTCCCATTGGACTCTGGTGAAGCGTATTCTTCGGTATATACGCGGCACTATAACCATGTGACTCACCCTGACAGCTTCCTCCTCCATCGACATGGTTGCCTACTCCGACGCTGATTGGGCTGGCTGCCCGGACACGCGTCACTCTACGTCAAGCTATTGTGTCTACCTCGGGCCTTCGCTGATATCGTGGTCATCCAAGCGGCAGCCCACTGTCTCTCATTCGAGTGTCGAGGCGAAGTATCGGGAAGTGGCTAACACCGTTGCTGAGTGCTCTTGGCTCCGTCAGCTTCTCCAGGAGTTGCTCTGTGTGGTCCCCAAGGCCACGATCGTCTATTGTGACAATGTCTCCGCCGTCTACCTCGCCGCCAACCCTGTCCATCATCGCCGTATGAAGCATATTGAGCTTGACATTCACTTCGTTTGCGAGCAGGTGGCTCTCGGGAAGGTTCGTGTTCTGCACGTTCCTACCACTCAGCAGTTTGCCGATGTCATGACTAAGGGACTACCGACCCCAATCTTCTAGGAGTTTTGGTCCAGTCTCTGTGTCTCCGGCGACGCTTCGACTGTGGGGGGGGGGTGTTGAGCGTACGTTGTACAGTGCATATGTATAGGACTAGGGTCTGTACTTATACCGTTGTATCTCCCCCCCGTATATTTGTACATATTGGGAGACAAGTAGAGGCCGGTCCACCCTGTACCTATATATGTGCACCATGCACATGATCAATGATTATCGATTCGTGCAATCTCATTCTTCCTAACTAACATTTCTGCCGATGCAACATCTGATAGCGAATGGGTTGCACGATCATTCTTGTGTTGGCATCCAAAGAGTTCACATTCAAAACATCTTGGCGTCCTCCGCATTGACGGTGATCTTTACCTTTTTTCCTCGAGCGCGGCATTCCTCTCTTCTATCATGGTCCTCCTCTCTTCGAGCTCGAGCTTCTTGTCCGTCGCCTCCAATAACAATTTGAACCTCTCTCCCTTCTTTCCACACCTTAATGCCCAAGCGCTTCACACATGTCTCCTCCTTCTTCGCCAAGATATCCTCGAACCTCCCTGTTAGCTTGGCCGCCGCACCTTCTCGCCTCCCCCTCTCCTCACACTTCTTTCCCCGTAAATTTCTTCTAACCTTTTTCGGCGGTTGTTCAGTTGGGTCGGTAGGGTCACCTTTTTTCTAGTTGACAAGGGCAGCGGTCTTGGCTATGAAAAGGTTCCACTTCGGCCGCCCATTCAACTTCAACCAATAATGCATGACGGTGAAGTTTTTCTTCTCCAACTTATTGTACACCAAACAAGCACGAGAAGGCTATAAAACAACGCATATCCGACTAGTGAGCAACAAAACAAATGCATGTCCGGCTGGTGAGCAACAAAACTATTGCATATCCAGCAAGTGAGCAACAAAAGAATGCATGTTTGGCTAGTGCTCAACTTACTTGCTCGGTGATTTGTGCACCGCTAGGCCACCGTGAAATGAGATGCTTCAAGTGCCTGCAATACTTGGACATGGCCTCTTGGATGGTGTATCATCGATGGTTGAGGGACTTCCATTCATGGTTGCGGATGACCGCGTCAGAGTAGGACACGAAATGCTTGTGTTCATGGAACCATACACGAATGTTGTTCCAAAAGGTTGTGCCCTTTTGCTCTGTGCCATGGACATGATCAAGGCTAGTGTCCAACCATGCATCGCACAACAGCTCGTCCTCCCCATGTTGAAGTTTTATCTGTACCCTTCTTCTTCGGATCGTGGCTGTATTAGCGGGATCATCGTCCTTGCCGTCCTCCCCCTCCGGATGCTGCTATCCGATGGCCCAATGCTGTTGTTGTTGTGTGTCCATGCCCGTTTGGGTATAGGACCGCTGCATGGCCATCTGGGTGTACGACTACTACTGATGGTATTTGCTGGACTGGGTGGGATCCGAGTCTTCCACCACCCCGTCCTCATAGGCCCCTCCTCCTCCTTCGCCTCCGTCATGGATCATGTCGAGTATCTTCCTGTCTCGGTCGTCGCACTTTGGCTCCCTCGCTCTAGGCATTGCGGCGAATAGTGTGCCGCCACCCAACTACTCCCCGCCCGTCGTTCTTGCCCGAACAAGCTACGACGAAGAAAACTCGAAGAAGAGCGGCGTCACGATAACGTCGGTGATGTAAGGCACCTTACCGATGGGGATTTCGAGCTGCTTGGGGGCGTAGTAGTACATAGACTTGTAATTCTCCGGCCACGACGTTGTCTGTAATGTGGGCGCGCCCATATGGCTACGTCCGCGATGACCACTGCGACCACCATGGCCAACGCCACCACCAGGCCCAATGGCAGCCAACCGCTTCTTGAGCTTCTTCTCCTTTGCGGCCTTCGCTTTGATGCCGCGAGTTTGTCGTGTTGCCGCGCTGATCTTTCGGGTGAGTCCGGCACCGCCGCCGCCTCCATCTCCGATAAGTTCTCTGATGGTTCCATGCGTGGGCGGCGGAAGGAAGGAGAGGGCAGGAGAAAAGAGCAAGAATTGGGCAGAGAGCGGCAGGGAATGGAAGAAAGAGTGGGAGATTTTGGCATGGAAACAGTGTGGGATGCTACAAAAGCCAGTCTCCGCCTTCCTTTTGGGTGGGCCAGGGGGGCAGAGAGCGATGTTTCGTGTATCCGGTCTCCCGCACCCACCCTCCGTTTGGTTCCGGTTTGCGGGAGAAAACATCCACACCGCTCGACGGATCGATACAAAACGGTGTTGGATGGCTTCCGTGGTCCGGACAGCGCGGTCCGAACGGATGCAAGCGGTTTGCCGGTTGCGGAGATACCCTAAGCGCAATGGTATGCCACCCTTCTGGTTTCTCAGTGCACCTTCCACGCAGATCACCAATGGACATCGTTAAATGTTCGTGCACACATTCGAACGCGTGTGTGAACAATTGGATAGACATCGGTTATCCAATCATATGCATGAAACGTTTGCCTCTTGTTCAACAGAGAGAAGAAAAGGAACAAATGAAAAAAATGAGTTCATGCTGGATTCGGGACCAAGTTAGTGGTGTCCGAACGTCCACACTCCTCTAAGACTCCTCCAAGTTTATTGAAGGTTTGTGGGATTCCAGTCTAGACCAGTTCGTGAACATTTGATAAATAGCGTTAGATGGTTAAGAATGTACGAACTGTCTGATCCAAACATACGAGAAAGATTTGATGAACTCGTTGGTGTGCAGCACCCAGGCCCACACAAAATCCTCTCTTTAGTTCCGCTCCAACCTCCACTCCGCTCTTCACGCTGCGTTCATGCTGATTCAGAGCAGACTTGACCGGTCACTGGCTAATGTCGGCCGAAGTTGTAGCATTCACACTGGTGCGGCGATCGAGACACACGCACCGGCCCGCTGCTCGCGTCGCGTGCTCTTGCTCTCCGCACCGTGTTAATCCCTGTCCAAAGCCAACGTGATCAGACAGGTCGACAGGATACCTTCCTATCGTATTCAAGTGGGCCGACCATTCGTCCGCCTGCCCAACATTCAAGCCAGCACGGCGAACGAGATGCCAACTCCGAGTGCATTCAAGACGTCACTCCGCTTGCTCGGGCGCTCGCTATTTAAAGACCGCCGACCACGTCACAAACCCATACCACCTCCGAGCCCCATCTCCCTCTGCCCGAGCCGCTGTCGCACCAAGTCTTCCCTTCTTCCTTCTTCGGCCTCCACGACCAATGACCAGGACCCACCGTGGGTGGTGGAAGACCCTTTTGTCGCGGCACCGCCATGAAATCATGGCTGAGGTGGACGCATGGCATGCCCATCGCGTGGCCTGCATTATATCGACGGTCAGACGACGGACTCCGACAAGGAGTAGGACGTGGGACACAAACATGCCCCGTGTCCGACGTAGTTTAGGACGTGGGACATGGGTGTGCTCATGTCCGACGAAGAGTGTATACCAGGGTCATTCACTTTTGCTATGTAAAAATAATCCTAAATGTTAATGAAAATGTTGTGTCCGCTTTTATTTGGTGCAGCGAGTGGTGACTGACTCTCCTAAAGTTTTCCGTGGACAAGTCGGGACATGTCCGTAGATATTTGGTGTGTTTTCTTGAGATATGGTGTTGGAGTGCCCTAAGGATGGCTATTATAATAGTACATTGTTCAACTTTCTTTTCTTTTATTTCTTCGTATTTATTGCATTTATCTAGGAGCACGATTAGATATAGGTTTTTACATGAGAGCCACTCTTTTTTATTTTCCCATGTCGTTTTCTTGCACATATAAACAAAAGCGTCATATATGTGTGGACTATAAACCCTTTATTATACTTGCTCTAATTAAACCGACCTATACGTGCACGTACTATGTACCGTACACATTTACTATCTTCGTTTCAGTTTACAAGTCCTGCGTGTATATCTAGGTTGTCAATTTCATCACCCTAATATAAACTATATAACACCAAACTTGTACCTATTGAAAGTAGAAACACCAAAGTTTATGTTGGTATATTTTTTGTAATATATAACTTGTATTAGGTTGGTCAAATTGACGACTTAGAGATACGCGCACGCCCTGATAAACTGAGAGAGGGGTAGTATCCATGGATGGATGGATTGATTGCAGAGATCAAATAATTGGTGTTTAATACCAAGTGCTGTTTCATAGGCTCATGCATCACCGTACACTGTATTTTCGTACGAAATGCACGCCTAGCTATAGAGTACTCCGACTTTAAGTAGAAGTTGGTTATAAGTTTGGAGCGTTTAATCACCGAGCCTTCCGAAACACTCCATCAGAGTATATATCCATCTGTCCGTTCCTCTAGTTGCCGTCTTAATTCTTGCTCCCGGATTAGTTAAAGGAGGAGTGCGCGCCATTAATGGGCGCGAGCTCAAGCTAGACCAAGCAAGGTGTACTTGCTCCTGAAGCTGATGTACCTTCTTCCCTTCCCAAGTGAAAAAGGAATTGAAGGTTCTCCAAAATTACTACTGCTTTCATCCTATAACATAGCTTACAAAAACGTTTTATATTATGGGACGAAAGGAATACTGAATAGGGTTTGGCATTTCTTCCACGGTTGGTTGAATTTTCAGTGATTTCAATGGATACTAAAATATGTTAATCTTGAAGTTTTTCTTTTGGTCAATAATTCATCAACGTGACCGTTAGAGCTCATAAGTGCCGATGCGTAAAAAACATGAAAATATTTTGAAACAGATCACTGTACGGATTGATGATCAGATTGCTTCAATCTTGAATGTCTCGTTTTTTAAAGTTTTCCCGTGTATAGTACATATATGGTGTCCCCTGGAAGTGTACTTGTAGAGAAAACTTGAGCTGGCTAGCTGGCACTTGTTGCACATTGCAGGTCACGTTTGCATTGAAAAGGCCCAGTTGTATAATATAAACATGTAATATGTCTAGCTGACTGGAAAAAGTAAAGGCTACTTGGCAGATTAATTTCTGTTAAAAGAGTACAACAACAAACAATATGTTAGGCGTCATGTACAAGACTTCTTTATCTTTAATTAAAAATAACAACAAAGTCTTCCACCAGCTCACAAAAACAGAATAAACATAACTGGTGATCTTTTCCTTCCAAAGAATCACATTTAGCAAGCAAAATTGTCAGGAAAATCAGGATCCTAGCAGAATGTTCCTGGCATATACAACCTTACATCACACAAATACTTGTTTGGTTGTCTGCATCAAAATTGTTCTCTTTGCATCTGTGACCCAATTCAGCTCGAAGAGGTAAAAACAGGCTCTGAGCCATACTCTGCAGTATCTTTGGTTGCGTGCATCAAAATTGTTCTCTTTGCATCTGTGACCCAATTCAGCTCGACTAGGTAAAAACAAGCTCTGAGCCATACTCTGCAGTATCTTTGGTTGCATGCATTAGGGCAATAATTTCCCCAGCGTCTGGTTGCCCGTATTTCGTGATTTTTGGCTGGGGTGTCTTTGCAACCGTTCACTTGTTCGTGACATGTGTCTGTCATTAACCATGTACTCCAGAAACCATTCATGAGTACACATACCACTTCATCTATCAAGATAGAAGATCAACAATCCAACCAGCAGGCAAAGCAACACAACATATGCCACAAAAGCAACATGGGCATGCATGATCATATATCCAAAAGGTAGCACAAGTTCGTCCTAACTAATGTGGTGTCATCCTACCACCACATCCAATAGAGGATGTAACCCTACCACCGCTAGTTCACCATCATCATCACGAGTTAGTATATACCACCTCGTCAAAATATACACGCAAACCGTGTTTTAAAGACCTAGCTACCAAAATGTACATCATCATCATCATCATCAACATGCACGTCGTCACCATTATCAGACCTTAGTAATAGTAGTAGTGTTTTCCCAACCAGGTCCCAAGATAGAGGATCCTATGTTGCGCTTTCGTCCCAATGAGCCCAAAACAATGTGCCATGTTGTCTAGCAGGTGGCTAAGAGCAACCCTCAAAGCCTGCCGACTGTAGGCAACCATGTCCATGGCATGTTGTAGATGGAAGGGTGTATTGGGGAACGTAGCAGAAATTCAAAATTTTCCTACGTGTCACCAAGATCTATCTATGGAGAAACCAGCAACGAGGGGAAGGAGAGTGCATCTACATACCCTTGTAGATCGCTATGCGGAAGTGTTCAAGAGAATGGGGTTGAAGGAGTCGTACTCGTCGTGATCCAAATCACCGGAGATCCTAGTGCCGAACGGACGGCACCTCCGCGTTCAACACACGTATAGCCCGGTGACGTCTCCCATGCCTTGATCCAGCAAGGAGAGAGGGAGAGGTTGAGGAAGACACCATACAGCAGCAACACAACGGCGTGGTGGTGGTGGAGGAGCGTGGTACTCCAGCAGGGCTTCGCCAAGCACCGCAAGAGACGAGGAGGGAGAGGGGTAGGGCTGCGCCAAGAAGGAGATTGAATCCGTGTGTCTGGCAGCCCAGAACCTCAAGTATATATAGGGGGAGGGGAGGGGCTGCGCCCCCATCTAGGTTTCCACCCCTAGGAGTGGCGGCCAGCCCTAGATCCCATCTAGGGGGGCGGCCAAGGGGGGGAGAGGGAGGCGCACCACTAGTGGGCCTTAGGCCCATCTGAGCCTAGGGTTTGCCCCCTTCCACTCTCCCTTGCGCCTTGGGCCTTGGTGGGGGGGCGCACCAGCCCACCTGGGGCTGGTCCCCTCCCACACTTGGCCCATGCAGCCCTCCGGGGCTGGTGGCCCCACTTGGTGGACCCCCGGGACCCTCCCGATGGTCCCGGTACGTTACCGATAAAACCCGAAACTTTTCCGGTGACCAAAACAGGACTTCCCATATATAAATCTTTACCTCCGGACCATTCCGGAACTCCTCATGACATCCGGGATCTCATCCGGGACCCCGAACAACATTCGGTAACCACATACAAACTTCCTTTATAACCCTAGCGTCATCGAACCTTAAGTGTGTAGACCCTACGGGTTCGGGAACCATGCAGACATGACCGAGACGTTCTCCGGTCAATAACCAACAGCGGGATCTGGATACCCATGTTGGTTCCCACATGTTCCACGATGATCTCATCGGATGAACCACGATGTCGAGGATTCGATCAATCCCGTATTCAATTCCCTTTGTCTAGCGGTATTGTACTTGCCCGAGATTCGATCGTCGGTATCCCGATACCTTGTTCAATCTCGTTACCGGCAAGTCTCTTTACTCGTTCTGTAACACATCATCCCGTGATCAACTCCTTGATCACATTGTGCACATTATGATGATGTCCTACCGAGTGGGCCCAGAGATACCTCTCCGTCACACGGAGTGACAAATCCCAGTCTCGATTTGTGCCAACCCAACAGACACTTTCGGAGGTACCTGTAGTGTACCTTTATAGCCACCCAGTTACGTTGTGACGTTTGGCACACCCAAAGTATTCCTACGGTATCCGGGAGTTGCACAATCTCATGGTCTAAGGAAATGATACTTGACATTAGAAAAGCTTTAGCATACGAACTACACGATCTTTGTGCTAGGCTTAGGATTGGGTCTTGTCCATCACATCATTCTCCTAATGATGTGATCCCGTTATCAACGACATCCAATGTCCATGGTCAGGAAACCATAACCATCTATTGATCAACGAGCTAGTCAACTAGAGGCTTACTAGGGACATGGTGTTGTCTATGTATCCACACATGTATCTGAGTTTCCTATCAATACAATTCTAGCATGGATAATAAACGATTATCATGAACAAGGAAATATAATAATAAGTAATTTATTATTGCCTCTAGGGCATATTTCCAACAGTCTCCCACTTGCACTAGAGTCAATAATCTAGTTCACATCGTCATGTGATTAACACTCACAGGTCACATCGCCATGTGACCAACATCCAAAGAGTTTACTAGTGTCACTAAACTAGTTCACATCATCATGTGATTAAGACTCAATGAGTTCTGGGTTTGATCATGTTTTGCTTGTGAGAGAGGTTTTAGTCAACGGGTCTGCAACATTCAGATCCGTATGTACTTCGCAAATCTCTAGGTCATATTATAAATGCTGCTTCCACACTCCACTTGGAGCTATTCCAAATGGTTGCTCCACTATACGTATCCGGTTTGCTACTCAGAGTCATTCAGATAGGTGTTAAAGCTTGCATCAATGTAACCCTTTACGCCGAACTCTTTATCACCTCCATAATTGAGAAACATGTCCTTATTACTCCAAGGACAATTTTTGACCGCTATCTGGTGATCCACTCCTGGATCACCTTTGTACCCTCTTGCCAGACATGTGGCAAGGCACACATCAGGTGCGGTACTTAGCATGGCATACCGTATAGAGCCTATGACAAAAGCATAGGGGACGACCTTCGTCCTTCCTCTTTCTTCTGCCGTGGTCGAGCTTTAAGTCTTAACTTCATACCTTACAACTCAGGCAAGAACTCCTTCTTTGGCTGATCCATCTTGAACACCTTCAAGATCATGTCAAGGTATGTGCTCATTTGAAAGTACCATTAAGCGTTTTGATCTATCCTTATAGATCTTGATGCTCAATGTTCAAGTAGCTTAATCCAGGCTTTCCATTGAAAAACACTTTCCAAATAACCCTATATGCTTTCCAGAAATTCTACGTCATTTCTGATTAACGACATGTCAACAACATATATTTATCAGAAATTCTATAGTGCTCCCACTCACTTCTTTGGAAATAAAAGTTTCTCATAAACTTTATATACACCCAAAATCTTTGATCATCTCATCAAAGCATACATTCCAACTCCGAGATGCTTACTCCAGTCCTTAGAAGGATTGCTGGAGCTTTACATACTTATTAGCATCTTTCAGGATTGACAAAACCTTCCGGTTGTATCACATACAACCTTTCCTCAAGAAAATCATTGAGAAAACAATGTTTTTGACATCCTATCTGCAAGATTTCATAAACAATGCAGTAATCGCTAATATAATTCCAACAGACTCTTAGCATCGCTACGAGTGAGAAAGTCTCATCGTAGTCAACTCCTTGAACTTGTCGGAAAACATCTTAACGACAAGTCGAGCTTTCTTGATGGTGATACTTACCATCATTGTCCGTCTTCCTTTTAAAATCCATCTGTACTCAACAGCCTTACGACCATCGAGCCGTTCTGCCAAAGTCTACACTTTGTTTTCATACATGGATCCTCTCTTGGATTTTATGGCCTCGAGACATTTATCGGAATCCAGGCCCACCATCGCTTCTCCATAGCTCGTAGGTTCATTGTTGTCTAGCAACATGACTTCCAAGACAGGATTACGTACCACTCTGAAGTAGTACGCATCCTTGTCATTCCATGAGGTTTGGTAGTGACTTGATCTGAAGTTTCATGATCACTATCATAAGCTTCCACTTCAATTGATGTAGGTGCCACAGGAACAACTTCCTGTGCCCTGCCACACACTAGTTGAAGAGACGGTTCAATAACCTCATCAAGTCTCCACCATCCTCCCACTCAATTCTTTCGAGAGAAACTTTTCCTAGAGAAAGGGCCCGATTCTAGAAACAATCCCTTATTGCTTTCGGATCTGAGACAGGAGGTATACCCAACTGTTTTGGGTGTCCTATGAAGATGCATTTATCCGCTTTGGGTTCGAGCTTATCAGCCTGAAACTTTTTCACATAAGCGTCGCAGCCCCAAACTTTTAAGAAATGACAACTTAGGTTTCTCTAAACCATAGTTCATACGGTGTCATCTCATCGGAATTACGTGGTGCCCTATTTAAAGTGAATGTGGTTGTCTCTAATGCCTAACCCATAAACTATCGTGGTAATTCGATAAGAGACATCATGGTATGCATCATATCCAATAGGGTGCAGTTATGATGTTCGGACACACCATCACACTATGGTGTTCCAGGCTGTATTAGTTGTGAAACAATTTCCATAATGTCTTAATTCTGTGCCAAACTCGTAATTCAGATATTCATCTCTATGATCATATCATAGATCTTTTATCCTCTTGTCACGACGATCTTTCAACTTCACCCTGAAATTACTTGAACCTTTCAATAATTCAGACTCATGATTCATCAAGTAAATATACTCAACATCTACTCAAATCATCTGCGAAGTAAGAACATAACGATATCCACTACATGCCTCAGCACTCATTGGACTGCACACATCAGAATGTATTACTTCCAACAAGTTGCTTTCTAGTTCCATTTTACTGAAAACGAGGCTTTCAGTCATCTTGCCCATGTGGTATGATTTGCATGTCTCAAGTGATTCAAAATCAAGTGAGTCCAAACGGTCCATTTGCATGGAGTTTCTTCATGCATATATACCAATAGACATGGTTCGCATGTCTCAAACTTTTCAAAACGAGTGAGCCCAAAGATCCATCAACATGGAGCTTCTTCATGCGTTTTACACCGATATGACTTACGTGGCAGTGCCACAAGTAGGTGGTACTATCATTACTATCTTATATCTTTTGGCATGAACATGTGTATCACTACGATCGAGATTCAATAAACCATTCATTTTAGGTGCAAGACCATTGAAGGTATTATTCAAATAAACAGAGTAACCATTATTCTCCTTAAATGAATAACCGTATTGCGATAGACATAATCCAATCATGTCTATGCTCAACGCAAGCACCAATCTCGATGGTAGAGGGAGCGTACGATATTTGATCAACCTTGGAAATACTTCCAACACATATCGTCATCTCACCTTTCGGCTAGTCTCCGTTTATTCCGTAGCTTTTATTTCGAGTTACTAACACTTAGCAACCGAACCTGTATCTAATACCCTGGTGCTACTAGGAGTACTAGTAAAGTACACATTAACATAATGTATATCCAATATACTTCTATCGACCTTGCCAGCCTTCTTATCTACCAAGTATCTAGGGTAATTCTGCTTCAGTGACCGTTCCCCTTATTACAGAAGCACTTAGTCTCGGGTTTGGGTTCAACCTTGGGTTTCTTCACTAGAGCAGCTGATTTGCCATTTCATGAAGTACCCCTTCTTGCCCTTGCCCTTCTTGAAACTAGTGGTTTCACCAACCATCAACAATTGATACTCCTTCTTGATTTCTACTTTTGTGGTGTCAAACATCACGAGTATTTCAAGGATCATCATATCTATCCCTGATATGTTATAGTTCATCACGAAGCTCTAGCAGCTTGGTGGTAATGACTTCGGAGAAACATCACTATCTCATCTGGAAGATCAACTCCCACTCGATTCAAATGATTGTTGTACTCAGACAATCTGAGCACAAGCTCAACAATTGAGCTTTTCTCCTTAGTTTGTAGGCTAAGAAAATCGCCGGAGGTCTTATACCTCTTGACGTGGGCACGAGCCTGAAATCCCAATTTCAGCCCTCTAAACATCTCATATGTTTTGCGACGTTTCAAAATGTCTTCGGTGCCTCAACTCTAAACCGTTTAACTGAACTATCACGTAGTTATCAAAATGTGTATGTCAGATGTTCGCAACATCCACAGACGACGTTCGAGGTTCAGCACACTGAGCGGTGCATTAAGGACATAAGCCTTCTATGAAGCAATAAGGACAATCCTCAGTTTATGGACCTAGTCCGCATAATTGCTACTATCAACTTTCAACTAAATTTTCTCTAGGAACATATCTAAATAGTAGAACTGAAGCGCGAGCTACGACATAATTTGCGAAGACCTTTTGACTATGTTCATGATAATTAAGTTCATCTTATGAACTCCCACTCGGATGGACATCCCTCTAGTCATCTAAGTGATTACATGATCCGAGTCAACTAGGCCGTGTCCGATCATCACGTGAGACGGACTAGTCATCATCGGTGAACATCTTCATGTTGATCATATCTACCATACGACTCATGCTCGACCTTTCGGTCTCTTGTGTTCCGAGGCCATGTCTGTACATGCTAGGCTCGTCAAGTCAACCTAAGTGTTTCTCGGGTGTAAATCTGTCTTACACCCGTTGTATGTGAACGTTAGAATCTATCACACCCGATCATCACGTGGTGCTTCGAAACAACGAACTGTCGCAACGGTGCACAGTTAGGGGGAACACCTTCTTGAAATTATTATGAGGGATCATCTTATTTACTACCGTCGTTCTAAGTAAACAAGATGCAAAAACATGATAAACATCACATGCAATCAAATAATAGTGACATGATATGGCCAATATCATATAGCTCCTTTGATCTCCATCTTGGGGCTCCATGATCATCTTGTCACCGGCATGACACCATGATCTCCATCATCGTGTCTCCATGAAGTTGCTCGCCAACTATTACTTCTACTACTATGGCTACCGGTTAGCAATGAAGTAAAGTAATTACATGGCGTTGTTCAATGACACGCAGGTCATAAAATTAATAAAGACAACTCCTATGGCTCCTGCCAGTTGTCATACTCATCGACATGCAAGTCGTGATTCCTATTACAAGAACATGATCAATCTCATACATCACATATCATTCATCACATTCTTCTTGGCCATATCACATCACATAGCATACCCTGCAAAAACAAGTTACACGTCCTCTAATTGTTGTTTGCATGTTTTACGTGGCTGCTATGGGTTTCTAGCAAGAACGTTTCTTACCTACGCAAAAACCACAACGTGATATGCCAATTGCTATTTACCCTTCATAAGGACCCTTTTCATCGAATCCGATCCGACTAAAGTGGGAGAGACAGACACCCGCTAGCCACCTTATGCAACTAGTGCATGTCAGTCGGTGGAACCAGTCTCACGTAAGAGTACGTGTAAGGTCGGTCCGGGCCGCTTCATCCCACAATGCCGCCGAATCAAGATTGGACTAGTAACGGTAAGCATATTGAACAAAATCAACGCCCACAACTACTTTGTGTTCTACTCGTGCATAGAATCTACGCAATAGACCTAGTTCATGATGCCACTATTGGGGAACGTAGCAGAAATTCAAAATTTTCCTACGTGTCACCAAGATCTATCTATGGAGAAACCAGCAACGAGGGGAAGGAGAGTGCATCTACATACCCTTGTAGATCGCTATGCAGAAGCGTTCAAGAGAACGGGGTTGAAGGAGTCGTACTCATCGTGATCCAAATCACCGGAGATCCTAGTGCCGAACGGACGGCACCTCCACGTTCAACACACGTACAGCCCGGTGACGTCTCCCATGCCTTGATCCAGCAAGGAGAGAGGGAGAGGTTGAGGAAGACTCCATCCAGCAGCAGCACAACGGCGTGGTGGTGGTGGAGGAGCGTGGTACTCCAGCAGGGGTTCGCCAAGCACCGCAAGAGACGAGGAGGGAGAGGGGGAGGGCTGCGCCAAGAAGGAGATTGAATCCGTGTGTCTGGCAGCCCAAAACCTCAAGTATATATAGGGGGAGGGGAGGGGCTGCGCCCCCATCTAGGTTTCCACCCCTAGGGGTGGCGGCCAGCCCTAGATCCCATCTAGGGGGGCGGCCAAGGGGGGGGAGAGGGAGGCGCACCACTAGGTGGGCCTTAGGCCCATCTGAGCCTAGGGCTTGCCCCCTTCCACTCTCCCTTGCGCCTTGCGCCTTGGTGGGGGGCGCACCAGCCCACCTGGGGATGGTCCCCTCCCACACTTGGCCCATGCAGCCCTCCGGGGCTGGTGACCCCACTTGGTGGACCCCCGGGACCCTCCCGGTGGTCCCGGTATGTTACCGATAAAACCCGAAACTTTTCCGGTGACCAAAATAAGACTTCCCATATATAAATCTTTACCTCCGGACCATTTTGGAACTCCTCGTGACGTCCGGGATCTCATCCAGGACTCCGAACAACATTCGGTAACCACATACAAACTTCCTTTATAACCCTAGCATCATCGAACCTTAAGTGCGTAGACCCTACGGGTTCGGGAACCATGCAGACATGACCGAGACGTTCTCCGATCAATAACCAACAGAGGGATCTGGATACCCATTTTGGTTCCCACATGTTCCACGATGATCTCATCGGATGAACCACAATGTCGAGGATTCGATCAATCCCGTATTCAATTCCCTTTGTCTAGCGGTATTGTACTTGCCCGAGATTCGATCGTCGGTATCCCGATACCTTGTTCAATCTCGTTACCGGCAAGTCTCTTTACTCGTTCCGTAACACATCATCCCGTGATCAACTCCTTGATCACATTGTGCACATTATGATGATGTCCTACCGAGTGGGCCCAGAGATACCTCTCCGTCACACGGAGTGACAAATCCCAGTCTCGATTCGTGCCAACCCAACAGACACTTTCGGAGATACCTGTAGTGTACCTTTATAGCCACCCAGTTACGTTGTGACGTTTGGCACACCCAAAGTATTCCTACGGTATCCGGGAGTTGCACAATCTCATGGTCTAAGGAAATGATACTTGATATTAGGAAAGCTTTAGCATACGAACTACACGATCTTTGTGCTAGGCTTAGGATTGGGTCTTGTCCATCACATCATTCTCCTAATGATGTGATCCCGTTATCAACGACATCCAATGTCCATGGTCAGGAAACCGTAACCATCTATTGATCAACGAGCTAGTCAACTAGAGGCTTACTAGGGACATGGTGTTGTCTATGTATC
Organism: Triticum dicoccoides; assembly: GCF_002162155.2. Lineage (NCBI taxonomy): Eukaryota > Viridiplantae > Streptophyta > Magnoliopsida > Poales > Poaceae > Triticum > Triticum dicoccoides. The sequence goes on from NC_041392.1 coordinate 412,690,443, forward strand.
CACACATGTATCTGAGTTTCCTATCAATACAATTCTAGCATGGATAATAAATGATTATCATGAACAAGGAAATATAATAATAACTAATTTATTATTGCCTCTAGGGCATATTTCCAACAGGGTGGACGTAGACGGGCTTGCTCTTCCTGATGGCAGATGCCATCTCCTTCACGACATCGGTCATGCTGCTAAAGACGTTGAGATCCTCTTCCATCAAGCTCTCTATCTTTCTCTTTATCTCATGAGCAGGATAGTCACCAACACCAGCCTTCCAAGTGCCATCAAGAATGATGGTCTCCGACTCCTGGGTGTTTGGATACTCATGCATAGGTGAACCGAGGGGCTCACTTGGGCCCATGGCATTCTTGCCGGTAGCCAGAGCCTAGGAGAATATGGTTTGCATCTGACAATAGTTATGGAAGGGAGTGTGGAAGAACTCTGCGTCCTTGGGCTGGTCATAAGAAAGAAAGACAACATTGTTAGTCATGTTTGGCATGTTGGAGAAGTGAGACAAGTCTATGTTAGCTAATCGAGACGTGGCCTTGGTAGTCCTCTGCCTTCAATAGGATCAAGAAGGTTTCCTAATCCATTGTGTGTCGCTAAGGTCTCTGAGCTTGAGATCCATATGTCTCTCCACTTCCTAAGCTGGTTGTAGACCTGGGCTGAGGTCACCTATGTGCTACAAAACTCAAAGACCTGCTTGGCAATAGAGTTGAGCTGCACCTCCTCGAACCCTTGTCAATCTTCACCCCATTGGAGATGATCTCACAAATCTTGTTAAGCACGAATGTGGATAGAAAGCTAGCCATTTCATTGTGTTCCCTTCCCAGCCCCCAGCCCTAATTGGTGGCTTTGCAGCTTTAGTAGCTGGCACAAGCATCGACGCCACTAAGGACGGTTGCACAATGGGGCCCTCAAACACATCTGAATCAGGATGCATCTGCTCGGATAGCGGATGGAAGTCCTCGACATGGGAGGAACATAACTGACTCTCAGACGGAACAATGGCCTAACTAAGGTCATTGTTTTTCATGTCCTACGATGGTTAGCATCAGGACTACTGAACAAAGACAACGCATGCTACACATGAACTGATCTTCAAGCTCAACACACTAGCACATCTAGCGAACTAGCATTGACTGGTCATGAAGTTCAATAGACTACCACATCTACCTATCTACCATACCGATATAACATCATACAACACATGGCCTGCTATCAAACATTGAAACCGACATGGAAAACAATATGAGCATCATCAATCCGGCAAAGCAGAAACTAGCATGCTACTAGAACGACATAACCTACCATCCTACCTGCAAATCTACTCCTACCACATGCTGATAGATCTAAGGCTGAATGAGTACGGAGTGATTTAACTTACAACCATTAGATGGGCAAGGAGTTGGCACGTAACATCTTGGAGAAGGGGGTAAAAGAATCGCCGTCGCCGATAACTGCCACCCGAAAAAGCTACGCCACTTACTTGCTTGTCGGTGGAGAATCCGCCCAGAACAAAGAGCTTAAAGGGAGTCAAATGGTGGCATGACTTTCAGCGGTGAGCCAAATAGGGTTAAATTGGGCGACCGAATCAACGGGAGGTGACTCAATACCGTTTTCCGGAATGCTCGCATGAACTCGACGCTGCATGCCGAGAACTCGGATGAGAGGACACACTCAATTTAACAGTTGCCAACGGGCCTAACTGGAAGGTGCTTCAAGTTTCGTATAAACCATGATTTCAGTGCAGACAAGACAACCAAAGAGGTCAAAATCGTAACCCGAGGAAGCAATCCCAAGTGTTTTGAGCTACATGCTGGGATGCAAGCAAACGGGTCTTGTGCATGCCGTCCACTTTGCATTCTTTTTTTCGATTCGTGCGTGTCGGTCCGCTCTGCATCCCTAACTACCATCCTGTCCTATTTCATTAGTCCTCATTATATTTTGTGCCAAATTTTATCAAAGATTTAACCAATAAAATGTTAATTCATGTCATAAAAAATTATATCATTGCATTCATATTTACATATAGTTTCCGATCATATTACTTTTGATAACATATATTAATATTTTATTAGTTAAATTTATGATAAAAAAATTTAACATAAAATATGAAGGGTACCGATAATTCAGGACGGAGGTAGCAGGTGTCTCGTGGTACTAGCTTGGACCAGTCATATTGTGATTTGACGTGATGATGGCACCACGGGCATTTGATTGTGTTTGGTGCTGCATGGTGGGAACGCATCGGTCAATTTATGGGTAATAAACTACTAACAAGCAATCAACAAGAACGGCTTACACTGAGACGGAGGAGCGTATTTTCACTCCCTTGCCACTCCAATGATTGACTGAAAGCATCCCCTAATGCAATGCTATCTTCTTTTTTCCTTTCTAGAAAACACTTAAATATTTCCTCCTTTTTGCTACCACAGTAGGTCCACCAAACTGTCGGTGGTGGCATCTCCCCAAAGCCTTTCAATCCTGGAGTTTCTTTTATTTTTTGCCTTTAGATTTTTGGCTTTTTTCACTCTGTTAGGAGTCTGCACATAACTATCAACATCAGTCTTATGTAATCGGGCGCTGCTCTGCGCCGGTCGACCGGCCGAGTCGCTCCGCCGGTCCTTCCTTGTCCATGTAATCGGGAGCTGCTCTGCGCCGGTCGACCGGCCGAGTCGCTCCGCCGGTCCTTCCTTGTCCATTGGATGCGTCCATCTCCGTAAACATTGGATCTGGTTTCGTCATGCAAAATTGAACCCACTGAACGTGTATAAAACTGAACCCGCTGAACACATGCAAAAACTGAACCTGTGTGCTCAGCCCGCATGGAACGGGCTGTCATTGCCATGCCCATGCCTCATAGCTTTGCTCGTTGACTCGCAACACCCAGCTTCCATGAATGCCCTGTCCACCTTGCAGTTCATCGTAGCTGCCTTGCATCGCCGTGGAAACTTGCCATCGTCGCCTCGCGAGCACTTCGTCATCCGGCAAACACGCTGTTGTCGCCATGCGTCGATGCTTTGCTCGTCGACTCGCGGTGCCCCGGCTCCCGTGAATGCCCGTCCACCGTCCCAGCTCGCCGTCGCCGCCATGCATCATTGTTGCAACTCGCCGTTGTTGCCTCCCACAAAAAGCTCATTGTAACATGGCCCGTGCTGGTCCCAGCAAATCGTCTTGCCGGTCGCAGCTTGCCGTCTCGCCAGTCCCAGCAAATCATCTCCCCGATCCCAGCAAATAATCACCAGAAATTCTCAGCGACAAACAATCACGCCGGTCGCAGCAAAAATGTCATCGGTCCCAGCAAAAAAAATGGCTCACCATCGCCGGGACGCAACAAAAAATCTCACCGGTCGCCCGTCACAATGAAAATTCTCGCCGGTTCCAACAAAACTGATCACCGGTTCCAGCGGCGTAGCAAATATTCTCGCTGGTCCAAGCAAAACAACTCGTCATTTGTAGCAAAATAAGTTCGCCATCGTGCGTAGCAAAAAATCAGGGTGGTCACAACAAACGATTTGTCTGTTGTAGCAAAAAAAAATTTGTTGTTGCCGGTAGCATAAAAAATACACACAGGTCCCAGCAAAACTACTCACTGTTGTAGCAAAAATGCCCTGCCATCGCAGGTTGTAGCAAAAATTCACACTGGTCCTAATAAAACAACTCGCCGGTTGTAGCAAAAATGTCCTGCTGTTACAGATAGTAGCAAAAATTCACACCGGTCCCAGCAAAATGACTTGCCGGTTGTAGCTCGATATCATGCCGGATGCAACACGTCAACACTGCTAGTAGCAAAAACAAGGACATCTTCGCCGTCGCCGCCGTCTGTATCCTTGTGAGTGGTTGTAACAAATATCAACATCGGTAGTAGCAAAACACGACAACACTTGCAACAAAAATGGCATTGCTGCAGTCAGTGTCCTCGTGAATGGTTGTAGCAATTGTCAACATGGTAGCAGCAAAAAATGACACCAGTTGCAGCAAAAGGCCCAACACAGCCGTCATATGTCTCGATTCGTCATCAATGGTTGTCACAATCATCGATGCCGGCCGGAGCAAAAACGCCAACTATTGCAGCAAAAAACTTAGGTGGTTCCAGCAAAAAGTTATGTTCGTGTGTTCCATCATCTATTTGGCATGCATGGTTCATCTATGCAACAACACGGCCGTGGTTCTTCCAGCAAAAATCAATCAGCCGGTTCTAGCAAATTCTCGTCATCGGTCAGGGAGGTGATTGGATGGCCATTGCCGGCGATGCGGTGCGAGGTAGCAGATGAACAGGAGAGAGAGAAGAGATGCATGAAAAAGGCAGAAAAGTCTACAATGAATCGGTGGTCATCGATAAAAAAAAGTGAGCGATGGGGAGCGTGGGTGGGTCCTAGACGTGGCCTAATTGATTCTAAAAAAAGATGTGGCCTGACTAGCCTGTGCATCACGAGGGGTTAGTTGTGCGCCACATGATTTGGATCGATCCCGCGCGCGGCTTGCGCGAGTCCGGCGCGGCGTTCGGCCGGCGCACCGGCTGCAAACACTTTCCTATGTAATCGGCGACTGGGTTAACCGTTTTTACCTTCTTCTGTCGAAATCATTTCTGACCCCACATACTTCTCATGATCTATACTACCATCATTCTTCTCTAGGGCACACAGACCAACTAGAGTCGCCGTATCGGCTTAATCAGTATAAATAATGATTAATATTACGATTTTGATTGAAAAGACCGCTCTAATAGAGTTGTCATGTGCCCCAGTCAATCGTGTGAACCTACAAAATCGTAGAGGCACACAGGTACAGAAACGTCTCTGGCCACCGATTTGTGCTGTGATCCGAACACAAGTTGACAACTAAGGCTGTGTTTGGTTTGAGGGACATGGTAGGATGGTTATGGGTATCCCATCCAGCTGGCTAAGGATAGCCATTTTTTATGTTTGGTTGGAGGATGATGTTAGCCCATATTTTGTTTGGTTTGGAGAATGTATCATGTTTTTTTTGCATAGCCATTTTTGTATACTTTGCTATCAAAATACGTTCTTTTCATCATATCTCTTCCATCAATTGGGGCATATGCAACTCCCAGCACCATGCGACTCACGTACACAGCGGGCGTGTTTGGTTGCCCGCGTCGAGCCCTACCAGGCCCGCGCGGGAAGGAAGAGGTCTGTTTGGTTGCCTGGTTTCACTGTTGGGTCTGTATCGCACGCTTCTCAAAGCAGCCCAGAGCATGGCTCGCTGAAAATGCTCGGATCGGCAGTTTCTCGCGAGCCAAGCTGAGAGCAGCGTGAGGTCGCACGGGCGAGGGGGATGGGAAATCTGGTGCACCGTCCAGGCGGCAAAACTAGTCTCACCCCCTTTCTACTCGCTCACCCATAGCCACTTTCTTCCCTACTGCCTCACCACCGGCAGCGGCTGCGATTTCAGATCTGCGCAAGAGGCAGCGGCGACGTTTGCGGTAGATCTGGTGCTTCCCTTGATATTGGCCACCATATGGTCAACCTTGTCTGTGCCATGGCTCCCCCTACGCCGTCCTCGTCTCGGATGCCGGTAAGAAGCACCCCTCCTCCCTTTGTTAGGTCGGTGGTTAGGCCATTAGGCAAGGTGTAGGATCGATTTCCCACAAATGAACTGTCGATGTCGACTAGGTTATGGACGCACGGATGAGGCTGATAATTCAGGCAGCGACACTGATAAGTGTGATTCAGGCATGGGTCATGTTCATGCACCAAAGAGCTGTTCATCGTGTTGGGAGACCTTCGATCCGCTATGGTCCAATGTTTATCCGGGAACAGGAGAGGATCGAAAATCTGAACTACATCTACAACTGCAATGACGTCGAGGCTTTGTGGATGCTTCGAATAAAAAGAGTCGAGACCTTCAGGAGCAGAGTGCTGCTACACGATAACATCAACACCACTTTGGAAGAGCAAGTGGCCATGCTTCTCCATGTTGTTGGCCATAACCAGAGGTTCAGGGTCATTCACAACACGTTCAGGAGATCAATGGAGACCATCTCTAGGTACTTCAAGCAGGTGTTTTTTGCTGTTGGGGAGCTTAGAGGAAAGATGATTAGGAGTCCATTGCTACCTCTTGAGCACTGTGTTGGTTTTCCCTTGAAGAGGAAAGGGTGATGCAGCAAAGTAGCGTAAGTATTTCCCTCAGTTTTTGAGAACCAAGGTATCAATCCAGTAGGAGGCCACACGCAAGTCCCTCGTACCTACACAAACAAATAAGAACCTCGCAACCAACGCGATAAAGGGGTTGTCAATCTCTTCACGATCACTTACGAGAGTGAGATCTGATAGAGATAATAATGATAAGATAAATATTTTTGGTATTTTTATGATATAGATTCAAAGTAAAGATTGCAAAATAAAATAGATTGGAAACTTATATGATGGAAAATAGACCCGGGGGCCATAGGTTTCACTAGTGGCTTCTCTCAAGATAGCATAAGTATTACGGTGGGTGAATGAATTACTGTCGAGCAATTGATAGCAAAGCGAATAATTATGAGAATATCTAGGCATGATCATGTATATAGGCATCACGTCCGCGACAAGTAGACCGCCTCCTGTCTGCATCTACTACTATTACTCCACACATCGACCGCTATCCAACATGCATCTAGAGTATTAATTTCATAAGAACAGAGTAACGCATTAGGTAAGATGACATGATGTAGAGGGATAAACTCAAGCAATAGGATATAAACCCCATCTTTTTATCCTCGATGGCAACAATACAATACGTGTCATTTTCCTTTCTGTCACTGGGATCGAGCACCGCAAGATTGAACCCAAAGCTAAGCACTTCTCCCATTGCAAGAAAGATCAATCTAGTAGGCCAAACCAAACTGATAATTCGAAGAGACTTGCAAAGATAACCAATCATGCATAAAAGATTTCAGAGAAGAATCAAATATTGTTCATAGATAGACTTGATCATAAACCCACAATTCATCGAATCTCGACAAACACACCGCAAAAAGAGTTACATCGAATAGATCTCCAAGAAGATCGAGGAGAACTTTGTATTGAGATTCAAAGAGAGAGAAGAAGCCATCTAGCTACTAACTATGGACCCAAAGGTCTGCAGTAAACTACTCACACATCATCGGAGGGGTCATGGAGTTGATGTAGAGGCCCTCTGTGATTGTTGCCCCCTCCGGCGGAGCTCCGGAAAAGGTGCCAAGATGGGATCTCTTGGGTACAGAAGGTTGCGGCGGTGGAAATAGGGTTTCGTGGTGCTCCTGGATGTTTTCGGGGTATATGAACATATATAGGAGGAAGAAGTAGGTCGGTTGAGCCACGAGGGGCCCACGAGGGGGAGGGCGCGCCTAGAGGGGTAGGCGCGCCCCCTGCCTCATGGACGCCTCGTTCGTTTCTTGATGTCCACTCCAAGTTCTCTGGATCACGTTTGTTCCAAAAATCACGTCCCCAAAGGTTTCATTCCGTTTGGACTCCGTTTGATATTCCTTTTCTGCGAAACACTTAAATAGGCAAAAAACAGCAATTTGCACTAGGCCTTGGGTTAATAGGTTAGTCCCAAAAGTAATATAAAAGTGTAAAATAAAGACCATTAAACATCCAAAATAGAATATATAATAGCATGGAACAATAAAAAATTATAGATACGTTGGAGACGTATCAAGCATCCCCAAGCTTAATTCCTACTCGTCCTTGAGTAGGTAAATGATAAAAACAGAATTTTTGATGTGGAATGCTTTCTAGCAAGTTCTTCAATGTATTTTTCTCTATTGTGGCATGAATGTTCAGATTCGAAAGATTCACGATTCAAGATTATTGTTGACATTGAAATAGTAATACTCCAAGTATGCTAATCAAGCAATTATGTCTTATCAAAATACCATAGCCAAAGAAAACTTATCCCTACAAAATTATATAGTTTGGCCATTCTTCATTTTCGTCACACAAAATGCTCCCATCATGCACAAACCCCGATGACAAGCCAAGCAATTGTTTCATACTTAGCCTTTTCAAACTCTTTCAACTTTTACGCAATATATGAGCGCGAGCCATGGACATAGCACTATAGGTGGAATAGAATATGATGATTGAGGTTGTGTGAGAAGACAAAAAGGGAGAAAGTCTCACATTGACGCGGCTAATCAATGGGCTATGGAGATGCTCACCGATTGATGTCAATGCAAGGAGTAGGGATTGCCATGCAAAGGATGCACTAGAGCTATAAATATATGAAAGCTCATCAAAGAAACCAAGTGGGTGTGCATCCAACTTGCTTGCTCACGAAGACCTAGGGCATTTGAGAAAGTCCATCATTGGAATATACAAGCCAAGTCCTATAATGAAAAATTTCCACTAGTATATGAAAGTGACAAAATAAGAGACTCTCTATCATGAAGATCATGGTGCTACTTTGGGCCTTCTTTTCCTTTTTTATGGCCTCTTTTTTTCGTCCAAAGTCTCATCCCGACTTGTGGGGGAATCATAGTCTCCATCATCCTTTCCTCACATGGGACAATGCTCTAATGATGATCATCACACTTTTATTTACTTACAACTCAAAAATTACAACTCGATATTTAGAACAAAAATTCCTGAACTGGTTTCGAGATAAGCAGGAGCAGATGACATCCTTCGCTATGATGTCAAGTCGAGTGTACTTGTGAATACCATCAGCTTCCGCCATCTTGTGGAGATCAGTAACACCAATCTCAGTGATCGTCCACAGCTCGCTGCCAATTGCCATGAGACGCTTCTTCATCATGGCCTTCCATTGGGGATAATCATGACCGTCAAAGATGGGGCAAGCCACTTTCTTCATTTCTGCGGTCGACATAACTAAAACTCCAGGCGGTTAAACCAAGATCACACACTACAAGGGAGTACCTTGCTCTAATACCAACTGAAAGTGCGTTATATCGACTAGAGGGGGGTGAATAGGCGATTTCTACAAATTCGTCACTGAGGAATTTCAGGGTGAGGAAATTCCTAAGCAACGAACTACTTAGCAGCGGAATAAGTACTCAGATGCAAGCATAACAGAGTAGTAGCACAGTCATCATGATGAAATGAAAACAAGCATAGAGTACAAGTAGCGTAAACACATGATAAGAAGGCTGAAGACAAGGTGACTGAAGAAATAGGATTGAGGAAATTGAGAAAGTCTCCAGTCAAAGTCTTCAAACGGTAATGATCAAGTACTTCAGCATATGAATGAGGAAATGAAAGGGTTGAGGAAATAGAACCAGTAGCTCGGTGAAGACAGTGATTTGGTAGACCAGTTCCAACTACTGTGACAGTTGTACGTCTGGTTGGAGCGGCTAGGTATTTAAACCTGATGACACACAGTCCCGGACACACAGTCCTCACCGTATCCTCCTTGAGCTAAGGTCGCACAAACCTCGCCCAATCACTCGTGGTAAGTCTTCAAGTGACTTCCAAACCTTCATAGACTCGGTCACTTGGCAATCCACAATTTCCTCTTGGATGCTCTACACCATGACGCCTAACCATCTGGAGGATGCACGGTCCTCAAAGGTAACAAGCATCGGTTCCACACAGGAACAATCTCTTTAGTGACACTCAATCACTTTGGGTTTGTAGATTTTTGGGTTTTGGGTTGTCCTCACTTGATGATTTTGGCTCAAAGTCCTCGGAGGATGGGATGCTCTCAATGACAAGTGCCAGTTTCTCTCGGAGCAGCCAACCAGCTACTGGTTGTAGGGGGGGGCTATTTATAGCCTAGGGATCAGGCCGACATGATAAGACATAAATGCCCTTCAATGATATGACTGTTAGGTGGGTAGATATTTTGGGACAGCTGGCACATAGCACAACAACGGTCGGAAATTTGACTATCAAATTCCTTAGGGCTATCATGTTCCTCACTTGTAGGCAATTCGCACTGGCGAATTCGTAACTCCTTAGTCAGAACAATTTTCTCAGAGAGCAGAAGATCTTCGTCTCTGTCACTGAAGAAATTTACTGAACTGTATGAGATTTCCAATGGCTTCACTCGAAAGGATTGGGTAGGTGTAGGATTTTGATATGAGCATTACTTGGAAACTTTTCCTTAGTTTTACCTCGACCCCCTTTAACAGTACGGTGTTTCTTATGACTCAAGAAAGAGAAATCGAAACTACAAAAACAAAAGTCTTCACGCTTCATATTCCTCGAATAAATATCAAGTCTTCAGGATCACACCAAATTCTTCACTTTCAAAGTCTTCAGAAAGCCAAAGTATTCAGTTGAAGACATTCGTTTTTAGGGGTAGACTTTCTCTGGAAATATCTAACTCCTCATAGACTTATAGACCTGTGTACACTAACAAACGCATTAGTCCCTTAACCTATAGGTCTTCAATACACCAAAATCACTAATGGGCACTAGATGCACTTACAGTTAGCTTCGGCCATGGTGTGGAGGCATTTGATAATGACGCTTGGAAGAACAAAAAGTTGGAGTGGGCAGAGGCAATGTGGCTTAACAGAGGTCTGTGCAGGATTTGAAGAAGAGGAAGAAGTAGCAGCAACAACAGAAGCAGAAGCAAAAGTAGAATAAGAGGAAGATGAAGAGGAAGATCTGGTAGCAGGAACACCGATGGACTATACCCTATTTAGTGAATGGCTCTTAATAATTTGTTCTATCATTTGATAGTAGTTAGGATGAACTATCATTTGTTTAACTAGCTGGTACTATATGTTCAAATTGTGTGTGGTAAGGTCACCAGTAGTTAGAAGTGATGACAACACCTTATGCAGGTTGCAACCAAACACCATTTCATATGTGCGCCTAATGCAATGCGGGCAACCAAACACCGGGCCAAAAATGGTTGTCTCATACAACTAAGATACATGCAGGACACCAAACTATGTGCATCTGTGGTCTTTTTGCCTGCATCCCCTCAAACCAGCTCACTAGAGCCAGGCTCGATTGGCAATGTAACCAAACACGCTCAACATGTACACCATGCTCACCTCCTCGTATACAGCGTATAACATTGGCCGGCCGCATACATAGAATACAGCCACCCGCGTGCACTGCGTATGGATGTACAACATCGGCCGTCCGCCCACAAATACAGCCGCCCACAAGCGTACAAGATCGACCGTCCATGTACAAATACAACAACGGTTGCCCGCGTACAGCGTACACCATCCAGGGTGCCCATGCACGCAGCTCACTCACACGACACACGCACACACGTGTAGATCACTCACACCAAGTACACGGACGCCCATGCATTTGTTTTGCGAACGTCAGAGTATCTACAACCAGACCTCTCAAACCCGCCTCATACACCTGGACGAGCCGCCCGGTCACTGCCCGGCCATGATTCTTTGATCCAGACGACCTCCTCAAACATCTGGGCTGACCGACACCCTCTATATCCAGCCCAAATATGGAGCGGATATGGGGGCGCCCAGACATGCCCGCCACGTCAGCCTGACGGCGTGGCTCCACATGGACTTGCTGGGAAACCTGACGGTCCGACAGGCGTCTCGACCGTCGACGTGGTGTGACCGCCGCGTGGCCCCGTTCCTGGTTGCCGCCTGAGGCCGTAACCGGCTATTTACACCGGCTAGCGCCCCCAGCCCTAGCACATCCGCCTCTTCCCTCCCTCCGCCACTGATACGTCTCCAACGTATCTATAATTGTTGATTGTTCCATGCTGTTATATTACCAATCTTGGATGTTCTATAATCATTTTTTAGTCATTTTATATCATTTTTTGGTACTAACCTATTGACATAGTGCCAAGTGCCAGTTGCTATTTTTTGCATGTTCTTTACATCGCAGAAAATCAATACCAAACGTGTTGGGGAACGTAGTAATTTCAAAAAAAAATCCTACGCACACGCAAGATCATGGTGATGCATAGCAACAAGAGGGAAGAGTGTTGTCTATGTACCCTCGTAGACCGTAAGCGGAAGCGTTATGACAACGCTGTTGATGTAGTCATACGTCTTCATGATCGATCGATCCTAGCACCAAAGGTACGACACCTCCGCGATCTGCACACGTTCGGCTCGGTGATGTCCCACAAACTCACGATCCAGTAGAGTGTCGAGGGAGAGCTTCGTCAGCACGACGGCTGATGAGGATGATGATGATGCTACCGGAACAGGGCTTCGCCTAAGCACTGCTACGATATGATCGAGGTGGATTATGGTGGAGGGGGCACCGCACACGGCTAAGAGATCAATGATCAACTTGTGTGTCTATGGGGTTCCCCCTCCCCCATATATAAAGAAGTGGAGGAGGGGGAGAGGGCCGGCCTCGTAGGCGTGCCCCAAGGGGAGTCCTACTCCCACTGGGAGTAGGATTCCCCCTTCCCTATTTGGATTAGGAGAGAAGGAAGGAGGAAGGAAAGGGGGGCCCGACCCCCTTCCCAATTCGGATTGGGCTTGGGGGGACCCCTCCTTTGCTCCCTTCTCCTCTCTCTCACTATGGCCCCGTAAGGCCCATATACCTCCCGGGGGGTTCCGGTAACCTCCCGGTACATCGGTAAATGTCCGATCTCACCCGAAACCATTCGGATGTCCAAATATAGTCGTCCAATATATCGATCTTTATGTCTCGACCATTTCGAGACTCCTCGTCATGTCCGTGATCATATCCGGGACTCCGAACTACCTTCGGTACATCAAAACACATAAACTCATAGTACGATCGTCACCGAACGTTAAGCGTGCGGACCCTACGGTTTCGAGAACTATGAGGACATGACCAAGACACGTCTCCGGTCAATAACCAATAACGGAACCTGGATGCTCATATTGGTTCCTACATATTCTATGAAGATCGTTACCGGTCAAACCACATAACGATATACGTCGTTCCCTTTGTCATTGGTATGTTACTTGCCCGAGATTTGATCGTCGGTATATCAATACCTAGTTCAATCTCGTTACCGGCAAGTCTCTTCACTCGTTCCGTGATGCTACATCCTGTAACTAACTCATTAGCTACATTGCTTGCAAGGCTTATAGTGATGTACATTACCGAGAGGGCCCAGAGATACCTCTCCGACAATCGGAGTGACAAATCCTAATCTAGATCTATGCCAACTCAACAAACACCATCGGAGACACCTATAGAGCACCTTTATAATCACCCAGTGTTCCTCAAGTATTCGGGAGTTGCATGATCTCATAGTCATAGGAACATGTATAAGTTATGGAGAAAGCAATAGCAACAAACTAAATGATCATCGTGCCAAGCTAACAGAGGGGTCAAGTCAATCACATCATTTTCTAATGATGTGATCCCGTTAATCAAATGACAACTCATGTCTATGGTTAGGAAAGATAACCATCATTGATTCAACGAGCTAGTCAAGTAGAGGCAAACTAGTGACACTCTGTTTGTCTATGTATTCACACATGTACTAAGTTTCCGGTTAATACAATTCTAGCATGAATAATAAACATTTATCATGATATAAGGAAATATAAATAACAACTTTATTATTGCCTCTAGGGCATATTTCCTCCAGTATCCCACTTGCACTAGAGTCAAAACTCTAGATTACATTCTAATGATTCTAACACCCATGGAGTCTTGGTGCTGATCATGTTTTGCTCGTGAGAGAGGCTTAGTCAACGGGTCTGCAACATTCAGATCCGTATGTATCTTGCAAATCTCTATGTCTCCCTCCTTGACTTGATCACGGATGGAATTGAAGCGTCTCTTGATGTGCTTGGTTCTCTTGTGAAATCCAGATTCCTTTGCCAAGGCAATTGCACCAGTATTGTCACAAAAGATTTTCATTGGACCCGATGCACTAGGTATGACACCTAGATCGAATATGAAATCCTTCATCTAGAATCCTTCATTTGCTGCTTCCGAAGCAGCTATGTATTCTGCTTCACACGTAGATCCCGCCACGATGCTCTGCTTGGAACTGCACCAACTGACAGCTCCACCATTTAATAAAAACACGTATCTGGATTGTGATTTAGAGTCATCTGGATCAGTGCCAAAGCTTGCATCGACGTAACCATTTACGATGAGCTCTTTGTCACCTCCATATACGAGAAACATATCCTTAGTCCTTTTCTGGTATTTTAGGATATTCTTGACCGCTGTCCAATGATCCACTCCTGGATTACTTTGGTACCTCCTTGCTAAACTAATAGCAAGGCACACATCAGGTCTCGTACACAACATTGCATACATGATAGATCCTATGGCTGAAGCATAGGGAACACCTTTCATTTTCTCTCTATCTTCTGCAGGGGTCGAGCATTGAGTCCGACTCAACTTCACACCTTGTCATACAGGAGAAAACCCTTTCTTTGCCTGATCCATTTTGAACTTCTTCAAAACTTTATCAAGGTATGTGGTTTGTGAAAGTCCAATTAAGCGTCTTGATCTATCTCTATAGATCTTGATGCCCAATATATAAGCAGCTTCACCGAGGTCTTTCATTGAAAAATTCTTATTCAAGTATCCTTTTATGCTATTCAGAAATTCAGTATCATTTCCAATCAACAATATGTCATCTACATATAATATCAGAAATGCTACGGAGCTCCCACTCACTTTCTTGTAAATACAGGCTTCTCCAAAAGTCTGTATAAAACCATATGCTTTAATCACACTATCAAAGCGTATATTCCAACTCCGAGAGGCTTGCACCAGTCCATAAATGGATCGCTGGAGCTTGCACGCTTTGTTAGCACCTTTTGGATCAACAAAACCTTCTGGTTGCATCATATACAACTCTTCTTTAAGATATCCAATAAGGAATGCAGTTTTGACATCCATTTGCCAAATTTCATAATCATAAAATGCGGCAATTGCTAACATGATTCGGACGGACTTAAGCATAGCTACGGGCGAGAAGGTCTCATCATAGTTAACTCCTTGAACTTGTCGAAAACCTTTTGCAACAAGTCGAGCTTTGTAGACAGTAATATTACCGTCAGCGTTAGTCTTCTTCTTGAAGATCCATTTATTTTCTATGGCCTGCCGATCATCGGGCAAGTCAACCAAAGTCCATACTTTGTTCTCATACATGGATCCCATCTCAGATTTCATGGCCTCAAGCTATTTTGCGGAATCTGGGCTCATCATCGCTTCCTCATAGTCCGTAGGTTCGTCATGGTCAAGTAACATGACTTCCAGAATAGGATTACCATACCACTCTGGTGCAGATCTTACTCTGTTTGACCTACAAGGTTCGGTAGTAACTTGATCAGAAGTTTCATGATCATCATCATTAGCTTCCTCACTTACTGGTGTAGGAATCACTGGAACTGATTTCAGTGATGAACTACTTTCCAATAAGGGAGAAGGTACAATTACCTCGTCAAGTTCTACTTTCCTCCCACTCACTTCTTTCGAGAGAAACTCCTTCTCTAGAAAGGATCCATTCTTAGCAACGAATATCTTGCCTTCGGATCTGTGATAGAAGGTGTACCCGATAGTCTCCTTTGGGTATCCTATGAAGACACATTTCTCCGATTTGGGTTCGAGCTTATCAGGTTGAAGCTTTTTCACATAACCATCGCAGCCCCAAACTTTAAGAAACGACAACTTGGGTTTCTTGCCAAACCACAGTTCATAAGGTGTCGTCTCAACGGATTTAGATGGTGCCCTATTTAACGTGGATGCAGCTGTCTCTAAAGCATAACCCCAAAATGATAGCAGTAAATCAGTTTGAGACATTATGGATCGCACCATATCTAATAAAGTGCGGTTACGACGTTCAAACACACCATTATGTTGTGGTGTTCCACGTGGCATGAGTTGCGAAACTATTCCGCATTGTTTCAAATGAAGTCCAAACTCATAACTCAAATATTCACCTCCACGATCAGATCATAGAAACTTGATTTTCTTGTTACGATGATTTTCCACTTCACTCTGAAATTCTTTGAACTTTTCAAATGTTCCAGACTTATGTTTCATTAAGTAGATATACCCATATCTGTTCAAATCATCTGTGAAGGTGAGAAAATAACGATATCCGTCGAGAGCTTCAATGTTCATTGGACCACATACATCAGTATGTATGATTTCCAATAACTCTGTTGCTCGCTCCATTGTTCCGGAGAACGGAGTTTTAGTCATCTTGCCCATGAGGCATGGTTCGCAAGTACCAAGTGATTCATAATCAAGTGATTCCAGAAGTCCATCAGAATGGATTTTCTTCATGCGCTTTACACCGATATGACCTAAACAGCAGTGCCACAAATAAGTTGCACTATCATTATCAACTCTGCATCTTTTGGCTTCAATACTATGAACATGTGTATCACTACTATCAAGATTTAGTAAAAACTAGACCACTCATCAAGGGTGCATGACCATAAAAGAAATTACTCATATAAATAGAACAACCATTCTTCTCTGATTTAAATGAATAACCGTCTCACATCAAACAAGATCCAGATATAATGTTCATGCTCAACGCTGGCACCAAATAACAATTATTTAGGTCTAAAACTAATCCCGAAGGTAGATGTAGAGGTAACATGCCGACGGCGATCACATCGACTTTGGAACCATTTCCCACGCGCATCGTCACCTCGTCCTTAGCCAATCTTCGTTTAATACATAGCCCCTGTTTCGAGTTGCAAATGTTAGCAACTGAACCAGTATCAAATACCCAGGCACTACTGCGAGCATTAGTAAGGTACACATCAATAACATGTATATCAAATATACTTTTCACTTTGCCATCCTTCTTCTCCGCCAAATACTTGGGCAGTTCCGCTTCCAGTGACCAGTTCCATTGCAGTAGAAGCACTCAGTCTCAGGCTTAGGTCCAGACTTGGGTTTCTTCACTTGAGCAGCAACTGACTTTTTGTTCTTCTTGAAGCTCCCCTTCTTCCCTTTACCCTTTTTCTTGAAACTGGTCTTGTTGACCATCAAAACTTGATGCTTCTTCTTGATTTCTACCTCCGCAGCCTTTAGCATTGCGAAGAGCTCAGGAATCGTCTTATCCATCCCTTGCATATTATAGTTCATCATGAGGCTCTTTGTAGCTTGGTCGCAGTGATTGAAGAACTCTGTCAATGAAACTATCATCAGGAAGATTAACTCCCAGTTGAGTCAAGTGGTTGTGGTACCCAGACATTCTGAGTATATATTCACTGACAGAACTATTCTCCTCCATCTTGTAGCTGTAGAACTTATTGGAGACTTCATATCTCTCAATCCGGGCATTTGCTTGAAATATTAACTTCAACTCCTGGAACATCTCATATGCTCCATAACGTTCAAAACATCATTGAAGTCCCGATTCTAAGCCATAAAGCATGGCACACTGAACTATCGAGTGGTCATCAGCTTTGCTCTGCCATGTGTTCACAACATCTGGCGTTGCTCCTGCAGCAGGTTTGTCACCTAGTGGTGCTTCCAGGATGTAATTCTTCTGTGCAGCAATGAGGATAATCCTCAAGTTACGGACCAAGTCTATGTAGTTGCTACCATTATCTTTCAACTCAGCTTTATCTAGGAATGCATTAAAATTCAACGGAACAATAGCACGGGCCATCTATCTACAACAACATAGACATGCAAAATACTATCAGGTACTAAGTTCACGATAAATTAAAGTTCAATTAATCAAATTACTTAAGAACTCCCACTTAGATAGACATCTCTCTAATCATCTAAGTGATCACGTGATCCACATCAACTAAACCATGTCCGATCATCACGTGAGATGGAGTAGTTTTCAATGGTGAACATCACTATGTTGATCATATCTACTATATGATTCACGCTCGACCTTTCGGTCTCAGTGTTTCGAGGCCATATCTGCATATGCTAGGCTCATCAAGTTTAACCCAAGTATTCCGCGTGTGCAAAACTAGCTTGCACCCGTTGTATGTGAACGTAGAGCTTATCACACCCGATCATCACGTGGTGTCTCGGCACGACGAACTGTAGCAACGGCGCATACTCAGGGAGAACACTTATACCTTGAAATTTAGTAAGAGACCATCTTATAATGCTACACCGAACTAAGCAAAATAAGATGCATAAAGGATAAACATCACATGCAATCAATATAAGTGATATTATATGGCCATCATCATCTTGTGCCTTTGATCTCCATCTCTAAAGCATTGTCATGATCACCATCGTCACCGGCTTGACACCTTGATCTCCACCGAAGCATAGTTGTCGTCTCGCCAACTATTGCTTCTATGACTATCGCTACCGCTTAGTAATAAAGTAAAGCAATTACATGGCGATTGCATTTCAAACAAAAAAGTGACAACCATATGGCTCCTGCCAGTTGCCGATAACAATGTTACAATACATGACCATCACATACAATACAATTTAGTATCATGTCTTGACCATATCACATCACAACATGCCCTGCAAAAACAAGTTAGATGTACTCTACTTTGTTGTTGCAAGTTTTACATGGCTGCTACGGGCTGAGCAAGAACCGTTCTTACCTACGCATCAAAAACCGCAACGCGGTATAGTGATTGCTTTTTGATCTTTAGAAAGAACCCTGCTCATTGAATCCGATTCAAGTAAAGTTGGAGAAACTGACACCCAACAGCCACCTGTGTGCAAAGCACGTCGGTAGAACCAGTCTCGCGTAAGTGTACGCGTAATGTCGGTCTGGGCCGCTTCATCCAACAATATCGCCGAATCAAGGATCAACTAGTGACGGCAAGCAATATGTATATACCCACGCCCACAACTCATTTGTTCTCTACTCGTGCATATAACATCTATGCATAAACCTGGCTCGGATGCCACTGTTGGGGAACGTAGTAATTTCAAAAAAATTCCTACGCACATGCAAGATCATGGTGACACATAGCAACGAGAGGGAAGAGTTTTGTCTACGTACCCTCGTAGACCGTAAGCGGAAGCGTTATAACAACGCGGTTGATGTAGTCGTACATCTTCACGATCGACCGATCCTAGCACCGAAGGTACGACACCTCCGCGATCTGCACACGTTCGGCTCGGTGATGTCCCACAAACTCACGATCCACTAGAGTGTCGAGGGAGAGCTTCGTCAGCACGACGGCGTGATGACGGTGATGATGATGTTACCGGAATAGGGCTTCACCTAAGCACCGCTACGATATGACCGGAGTGGATTATGGAGGAGGGGGGCACTGCACACGGCTAAGAGATCAATGATCAACTTATGTGCCTATTCGGTGCCCCCTACCCTGTATATAAAGGAGTGGAGGAGGGGGAGGGGGCCGGCCTCATAGGCGCGCCCCAAGGGGAGTCCTACTCCCACTGGGAGTAGGATTTCCCCCTTCCCTAGTTGGATTAGGAGAGAAGGAAGGGGGAGGAAGGAGGAAGGAAAGGGGGGTCGGCCCCCTTCCCAATTCAGGTTGGGCTTGGGGGGGAGCCCCCTCCTTTTCTCCCTTCTCCTCTCTCCCACTATGGCCCAATAAGGCCCATATACCTCCCGGAGGGTTCCGATAACCTCCCGGTACATCGGTAAATGCCTGATCTCACCCGGAACCATTTCGATGTCCAAATATAGTTGTCCAATATACCGATCTTTATGTCTCAACCATTTTGAGACTCCTCGTCATATCCGTGATCATATCCGGGACTCTGAACTACCTTCGGTACATCAAAATACATAAAATCATAATACGATCGTCACCGACCATTAAGCGTGCGGACCCTACGGGTTTGAGAACTATGTAGACATGACCGAGACACGTCTCTGGTCAATAACCAATAGCGGAACCTAGATGCTCATATTGGTTACTACATATTCTACGAAGATCTTTATCGGTTAAACCGCATAACGGTATCTGTCGTTCCGTTTGTCATTGGTATGTTACTTGCCCGAGATTTGATCGTCGGTATCTCAATACCTTGTTCAATCTCATTACCGGCAAGTCTCTTTACTCGTTCCATAAGGCTACATCCCGTAACTAACTCATTAGCTACATTGCTTGCAAGGCTTATAGTGATGTACATTACCGAGAGGGCCCAGAGATACCTCTCCGACAATCGGAGTGACAAATCCTAATCTCGATCTATGCCAACTCAACAAACACCGTCGGAGACACATGTAAAGCACCTTTATAATCACCCAGTTATGTTGTGATGTTTGGTAGCACACAAAGTGTTCCTCCGGTATTCGGGAGTTGCATGATCTCATAGTCTTAGAACATGTATAAGTTATGGAGAAAGCAATAGCAACAAACTAAATGATCATTGTGCTAAGCTAATGGATGGGTCAAGTCAATCACATCATTCTCTAATGATGTGATCCCGTTAATCAAATGACAACTCATGTCTATGGTTAGGAAACATAACCATCATTGATTCAATGAGCTAGTCAAGTAGAGGCAAACTAGTGACACTCTGTTTGTCTATGTATTCACACATTTACTAAGTTTCCTGTTAATACAATTCTAGCATGAATAATAAACATTTATCAAGATATAAGGAAACATAAATAACAACTCTATTATTGCCTCTAGGGCATATTTCCTTCAAAATGGAGTCCAAATGCCACGAAACTTTACAGAGATTTTTATGGACCAGAAGACACCTAATGGGCCTTGGCTGCGCCTGGGGGGGGGGTGCTCCGAGGAGAGCACAACCCACCAGGGCGCGCCAGGAGGCCCAGGGGCGCCCTGGTGGGTTGTGTCCACCTCAGGTGCCCCCGGACCGCCTCTTTGCTCTATAAATACCCCAATATTCCCTTCGGAGAGTCGACGAAATACTGATCCAGCCGCCGTAGTGTCCAGAACCACCAGATCCAATCTCGACACCATCTTAGATGGGGTTCACCACCTCCATTGGTGCCTCTTCGATGATGTGTGAGTAGTTCTTTGTAGACTGTCGGGTCTGTAGTTAGTAGCTAGATGGATTCCTCTCGCTCACTGAATTCTCAATACAATGGTCTCTTGGAGATCCATATGATGTAACTCTTTTTGCGGTGTGTTTGTTGGGATCTGATGAAGTTTGCGTTTATGATCACTTATATCTTTTTATATCCATGAAAGTATTTGAGTTTCTTTGATCTCTTTTATGCATGATCTCTTATAGCCTCGTATTTCTTCTCTGATATTTGGGTTTTGTTTGGCCAACTTGATCTATTTATCATGCAATGGGAAGAGGTGCTTTGTAGTGGGTTTGATATTACGGTGCTTGATCCCAGTAACAGAAGGGGAACCGACACGTATGTATCGTTGCTACTAAGGACAAACCGATGGGGTCTATCTCTACATAGATAGATCTTGTCTACATCATGTCATCGTTCTTATTGCATTACTCTGTTTCTCCATGAACTTAATACACTAGATGCATGCTGGATATCAGTCGATGTGTGGAGTAATTGTAGTAGATGCACGCAGGAGTCAGTCTACTAATCTTGGACGTGATGCTTATATAATGATCATTGCCTAGATATCGTCATGATTATTTGAAGTTCTATCAATTGCCCAATAGTAATTTGTTCACCCACCGTTTGCTATTTTTCTCGAGAGAAGCCGCTAGTGAAACCTACGTCCCCCGGGTCTCTTTCTCATATATTTGCCTTTGCGATCTACTTTTCCTTTGCATTTATTTTCAGATCTATTAAGCCAAAAACACAAAAATACTTTGCTGCACTTTATTTTATTTGCATCGATTTATTCAATCTATCACAACTTTCTCCCATCCACGCACCAATTTCTGGTGCCGTTACCCGAAAGGGATTGACAACCCCTTTAACACGTCGGGTTGCGAGTGGTT
The DNA here is from genome assembly GCF_002162155.2 of Triticum dicoccoides. NCBI lineage: Eukaryota > Viridiplantae > Streptophyta > Magnoliopsida > Poales > Poaceae > Triticum > Triticum dicoccoides. The sequence goes on from NC_041392.1 coordinate 412,712,129, forward strand.
GTTATTTATGTGCAGGGGCTGTTTACGTTGTGTTGCTTGGATCTCCTACTAGTTCGATAACCTTGGTTTCACATCTGAGGGAAATACCTACCGTCGCTGTGCTGCATCATCCCTTCCTCTTTGGGGAAATACCGACGTAGTCCTAGCCGACATCAAAAGGAATTTCTGGCGCCGTTGCCGGGGAGGATCTTCAACATATACCAGGTTCCTAATCACAAATCTCATCTCCTCGCAATTTACATGATTTGCCATTTGCCTCTCGTTTTCCTCTCCCCCACTTCACAAAAATGCTGTTTTATTCGCCCTTGTTTTCATTCGCCTTTTTCTCGTTCAATCTTATGTTTGGGTGTGTTGCCATGTGCCTTCTATTTGCTTGCATCTTCGCTTGCTAAAAATCTATCGATATGGATCCCCATCCACTTGATAATATTTTTAAAAGATCCAATTATGATGAACCAATTGCTAGTGATTTGAGTGCACTAGATTATCTCTATGAAGTTTTGCTTGAAATTTGTGAATCTGAAAATGTGATGAAGCGCTAAAAGAAGGAATTTATGAAGTGACTCACGATAGCTCCTTGAATGAAAAGCATGATTGCAATGGTGTTACTATAAATTCTATTATTGTCAATTGTGCTAATAATATGCAAAACTCCAAGCTTGGGGATGCTAATTTTTCTATGTCCACTACTTGTTGCAATGATCATGATTGGGGTGATAATGATTCTTATGATCTTGAAAATTTATTTAAGCCTCATGATGAATATGTTTGCGATAATATTGAAAGTGGGTTTGGAAGAACGTAAAATTTAAGTAAAAATAATCTCACATATTTGGAGAGTGTTCAATCTTATGATTTTTTATGAAAGTGGGTTTAGAGAGGTCATGACTTTAGTTGATGATAATCCCACTATATTGGAAGAGTGTCAACTTTGCATGCATGTGGATCATGAAGAGAATATTTTATGTGATAGTTATATTGTTGAATTTGATTATGATCCTACATGTAACTATTATGAGAGAGGAAAATATGGTTGTAGAAATTTTCATGTCACTAAATTACCTCTCGTTATGTTGAGATTGCTATTGTTTCTTTCTTCTTCCTTGCATATGCTAGTTTTTTTATCTTGATAATTTGTTTGCTTATGAAATGCCTATGCATAGGAAGTATGTTAGACTTATTTTTTTTTTCACATGCTACATGATGCTCTCTTCGTGTTTCAATTGCTATCTTTCATGTGAGCATTATTAAAATTATTTATGCCTAGCTAGGGGCATAAAACGACATCGCTCGTTGGGAGGCAACCCAATGAATAAAATTTATTTTAGTTTTTTTGCTTCCTGTTCTTGAGTGTTTGAACAACTATGCTACTGTTATGATTGTGTTTTTTGTGTTTTAATTAGTGTTTGTGCCAAGTAAAGCCTTTAGGATCTTCTTGGGTGATAGTTGTTTGATCCTGCTGAAAAACAGAAACATTAGCTCTCACGAAAATAATTCTCATTTTTACCAGAGCGTGATAAAATGGAAATTATTTTTGCATTAGATTAATATACAAATTTCTCAGGTTGTCCTAAGTTTTCAGAATTTTTGGAGTTCCAGAAGTATCCGAAACACCCAGATTACTACAAACTATTCTGTTTTGACGAATTCTGTTTTCTTTGCGTTGTGTGCTTATTTTGATGGCTCTATGGTTTTCTTTGATGATTTTTTGCCATAGAAAAGTTGGAGTACAGTAGATATAATGCAAAAAAAAATATACATTGGTTTGATACAATACTTATAGTAGTGATTTATTTTTCTTACACTAACGGATCTCACGAAGGTTTTGTTGAGTTTTGTGTGATTGAAGTTTTCAAGTTTTGGGTTATCTTACGATGGAAGAAGGAAGGATGTAAGAGCCTAAGCTTGGGGATGCCCCGACATCCCAAGCTATTATCCAAGAATAAGCAACCAACTAAGCTTGGGGATGCCCCGAGTGGCATCCCCTCTTTCTTCTAACGACCATCGATATTTTACTCGAAGCTATATTTTTATTCGTCACATACTATGTGTTTTGCTTGGAACGTCTTGTATGATATGAGTCTTTGCTTGTTTTATTTTGTGTTTTAAGTCTTGATTCCTTGCTGAACACACCTATTTGAGAGAGCGAAAATTATGTCATGAGTTGTTAGAATTGCTCTCTATGCTTCACTTAAATCTTTCATGAGCTATGGACTTTTCTGGTGCTTCCCTTATATCTTTTTGAGCATGGTGTGCTTTAGTATTTTTGAAGAAATGCTCTCTTGATTCAGTTAGATTTATTTGAGAGTTAATAAAATTTTTAAGAAATTATCTCTTGCTTCAATTAAATTAATTTGGGAGAAAGAAAAAATTATGCTCATGATCTTCACTTATATTTGTTTGAGCTTGTTAAAAGCAATATATGAAAATTAGTTCCAAAGTGATAGATACCCAAGAAGGATATAATAAAAACTTTCATGAAGATCATTGGACAAAATAAACTTGATTCTTAGTAATAGTTTTGAGATATGATGATGTGATATGTGAGTTATGTTGATTAGTAATTATGCTTTAGTAATAATATTGGTGTTAAGGTTTGTGATTCCGTATGCAAGCACGAAATCAATGATTGTGAAATGAAATTATATCCTACTTGTGGTGCATTATTCAGTGTTAATTATGCTTAATGCTCGCTTACAAGATTATTCGTTTCTTGGTTGGTGCTTCTCAATCTTTTGCCAACCTTCATTTTGCACTAAGTATGATCTCTACTTGTGCATCCAAAAACCTTTAAACCAGTTTTGCCACATGAGTCCACTATATCTACCTATATGCGGTATTCTTCTGTCGTTATAAGCAATTTTGTGTGTGCCATCTCTAATTTTCAAAATAAACTTATCTTTTGTGCGTTCGTTCCGCTCGCAGAGCGGTGAGGGCTGGCTAATATTTTCCATGCTAGATGTGTTATTCTCATGATGAGTGTTTATTCACTTCTCATTGCACGAGAGTAAGGCAAATGTATTAGGGATGCCCAGTCCCGAAATACAAAATGAATTTATTTTATGTTGTCAAATAATAAATTCCTTGGAAAGTATTGACATGGAAGGCAACTGTGGATACGGCTAGCCATGGAATGTGAAAGTATGGTTGAAAAAGGAATAAACTTTATTTTCTGTTTAGGAACCACTTATGATATATCTAGCATGGAAAGTGTTGGGAACTCTAAGTCATTTTCATCAGTGGGAAGGATACACCTCCAAAAATGTTTTTATCTCTAAATTTTTTGCTTTGAGCTCTGGCACCTGACTGCGCCTAGGTGGTGCTCCGAGGAGAGCACAACCCACCAGGGCGCGCCAGGAGGCCCAGGCGCACCCTGGTGGGTTGTGCCCACCTCGGGTGCCCCCCGGACCGCCTCTTTGCTCTATGAATATCCTAATATTCCCAAAACCCTAGGGGAGTTGACAAAATACTAATCCAGCCTCCGCAGAGTCCAGAACCACCAGATCCAATCTAGACACCATCTCGGATGGGGTTCACCAGCTCCATTGGTGCCTCTCCGATGATGCGTGAGTAGTTGTTTGTAGACCTCCGGGTTCGTAGTTAGTAGCTAGATAGCTTCCTCTCTCTACCGAATTCTCAATACAATTGTCTCTTGGAGATCCATATGATGTAACTCTATTTGCGGTGTGTTTGTTGGGATCTGATGAACTTTGAGTTTATGATCAGTTATATCTTTTTATATCCATGAAAGTATTTGCGTTTGTTTGATCTCTTTTGTGGATGATATCTTATAGCCTCGTATTTCTTCTCCGATATTTGGTTTTTTTGGCCAACTTGATCTATTTATCTTGCAATGGGAAGAGGTGCTTTGTAGTGGGTTCGATCTTACGGTGCTTGACCCAGTGACAGAAGGGGAACCGGCACGTATGTATCATTACTACTAAGGATAAAACAATGGGATCTATCTCTACATAGATAGATCTTGTCTACATCATGTCATCGTTCTTATTGCATTACTCCATTTCTCCATGAACTTAATACACTAGATGCATGTTGAATAGCGGTCGATGTGTGAAGTAATAGTAGTAGATGCCGGCAGGAGTCAGTCTACTAATCTTGGATGTGATGCCTATATAATGATCATTTCCTGGATATTGTCATGATTATTTGAAGTTCTATCAATTGCCCAACGGTACTTTGTTCACCCACCATTTGATATTTTTCTCGAGAGAAGCCACCTATGAAACCTACAGCCCCCGGGTCTCTTTCTCATATATTGGCCTTTGCGATCTACTTTACCTTTGCATTTATTTTCAGATCTATTAAACCAAAAACACAAAAATACTTTGCTCCACTTTATTTTTTTGTGATCTATTTATTCAATGTATTACAACTTTCTCCCGTCCACGCACCAATTTCTGACGCCGTTACCCGAAAGGGATTGACAACCCCTTTAACACGTTAGGTTGCGAGTGGTTGTTATTTGTGTGAAGGTGCTGTTTATGTTGTGTTGCTTGGTTCTCCTACTGGTTCGATAACCTTGGTTTCATCATTGAGGGAAATAGCTACTGTCGCTGTGCTACATCATCCCTTCCTCTTTGGGGAAATACCAACGTAGTTCTAGCCGACATTAGCCGCCACTCGAGCCCGTTAGCCATGCCCCCATGCCACCTCTACTACATGATCCAGCGCTGTCTCTTCCTCCTTGAGCAGGTCCGGATCCGTAGGGAAGCGTGGATACCTCTGGAACCGGAGGAGGATTTCGAGGAAGTTGAGGAGGAGGTGCCAAGGGAGGAGGAAGAGGAGGAGGAGCTAGAGCCGACGAAGGAGGAGGAGGAGGTGGAGCCGGCGAAGGAGGAGCAGGAGTCGGTAGGGGAAGAGGAGGAGGAGGCGCCGCCACTGGACGTGGGGGAGGAGAAGGCGCCGATGATGGAGGAGGACATGGGCGTGTGGCCGGAGCAGCATGCCACCCTGAACTTCATCTTCTCGGAGTTGACTGGGAAGGCCAGGCGTCGCCATCGGCAACATATGGTGGCGGCGCAGGCGGCCCAGGTTCCGGTGCATGCGGCTTCGGCCATCGCCGACAACAACGAAATTTGAGTAGTATAGAACATAGTACGTAGATATATTCTGCATGATTTTGTATGGATTTAGGGGATGAATATGAGAGAGTTGTATGTGGAGAAGAAAATATAAGAAGTACCCGGTCAGTGCCCGCGGACGTGCCCGGACGCGTCCGCAGGCGTTTGAGGGGTCGGATTTGCCAAGTCCATCTGTAGATGCTCTCAGTGCCTCAACGCGAGAAATGGTTTCTGTAACATCCCAAATTTTTAATTTGGAATGTTATACATAGGTCATTCTTGCATATCATATTTTATTGCATTTTCGTTCCGCAATCCTCGAAATCCTAAGCAACTCAAGGACCCTCGGAGAGAGTTGGGGATTTTCCTGGTTTTCATATTTGATTTTTATCAAATAATGAAACAAGGATTTTTGATTTTAATTATTTTCTCTCCGAAAAATATTTCATATTAAAATATATGAGAGGAGATAATATGACTTCTCCAAAATAACTGAAATATTGGAGGAAAAAAATTAAAATCATTTATTAGATTTTATTTGGATTAGAAAAATTCAAAATTGCATTTTAGGGCCAAGAAAATGTTCATCTCGTCCTAAATATTTTATTTAGACGGTGAAAATTTGTTTTGGCATTTTTAGATTTTTATTTTATTTTCTAGGATTTATTTTCTGTTCGGCGGAATTATTTAAAAAAAACTCCCAGCACCCGACCGGGCCGATGCCCAGCCGAGCCAGGCCGGCCCAACCCCGCGCGGCCGCCTCCCTCGCGCGCGCCGCCATGCGCAGCACGGACGCCGAGGAGAGTCTGAGCCGGACTCCTCCCCGGGCGCCCCCTCGCCCAAGCAAGCCGCCGCCCCGCCCCCTTTATATAGCCGCCGCCCCGCCCCCTAGCCACCACCACCGCAAG
>NC_041392.1:412718316-412753102 GCF_002162155.2 Triticum dicoccoides
GCTGCCGCCACCGCTTCGCCGCCCCGTGCCGCCGAGCCACCCCGCCGCTCCGCAAGGCCGCCGCCCGAGTCCCGCCTCGCCGGAGGTACCGCGCCGATCCGGCGCCGCCCGGTTTTTTAGAAACCGTTTCGGTTTTTTTAGAAAATCCTAATTCATTTTTTTAGATCGGTTCGCCGATTTTCCCCGGTTTTTCAATATAGCGGACGTTCGTCCGTATGTTCATTTCGCTCGTTAGTTACAGATAACGAACGCTCGTTTGTTAGCCTGTTCGTCGGTTTTTTTTATCGGATTTTTCCGCGATTATTCTCGATCGCGATTTCTGATCCGATTTTTGTTTCTATTTATCTTTTCGCTTGTTAGTCGGAATCAGGCGATTCAAGCGCCTAGATCTTCGTCTCAAGACCCTCTTTCCGCTTAACCAACTTGAACAAGATTTTGGTACTGTAAAATTTGACCTTAGTTCAGATTAGTAAACGGATCTTGTTTCCTTCGCCGTTTGAGTTTCGTTGCTCCGTTTGATTTGATCTTGTTGCAAACCGGAGTTCTTAAGTTGAAATTTCCGGTTAGATCTTCTTATTTGAGTTTTACCCATGCTTCTTCGATTGTTGCTGATGTATGCTATTGTTTGTTTGTGATAGAATTCCCGGAGTGTGAAGCGTGTTATTTGGAGTCTCTAGGTTACGCGCATCGTCAGCAAGGCAAGTAACACTTTGATCATATCCCTTTATCACCCAGTTTTTATGCATTAGTTCCAATCCTCAAACATTGCATGATTAGGATGACATTAACTTATGGGTTGGGAAGTAGTTGATGAGGTAGAACCTATTGCCCTACTACATTCAAACCCTTGGGAGTTACTTCTACGCGTTGCTTATACTTCTATGCTATGCTCGTAGACGTGGTTTGGGTGAGTGAAATCCATGATAGATGTGAGATTGATAATTACTGGTTTAACTTAAGGTGGCAACTTAAATACACATCTGGGTGGATTGAGGCACCTGGAGTACCCAGTGTTGCCTGTATTTCTGGAAATCCTGGAGTACCCGTGCGATCTTCCTATGGACCGCCACCCAGGCTCAAAGGGAACTGAGATGATTCATGCTAGAAACTTCCGTGTGCAGCCACAATCTATTATGGGCTCTAGCATAGTTGAGTAAGTTACGTGAAGCTCTTGAAGAGGCAGATCAGCAGGTAGAGGGATGTAGGTTTGGTATGGTCTGTCCGGAGTAGAGAGTTAATATTTCTGAAAGACTGTGTCTCAGTCATCCGTTTCTCAAACACCATGTAGTGCGAGAAATCCAATGGAGGTGATCGAGTCTTGTGGGGAAAAGTGTACAAACTAATCATGGTTAGCCGTGTCCCCGGTTATGGACAATCTTGAGTATCTAGTACTTGGAGTAGCTTATGTATCTCATCACTCTTAATTAATATTTTTGGGTTGTTAATCACTTTAATTGGCATTGAGTTGGAGGAAGCTTCTCAATGATGTTTCAACTACCATGATAGTAAATTTAAAATCTATTCCTTTGTTGTAGGGAAAAATTTGCTTTTCGCAAAACTGTAACCATAGAGCTTTCCACCAGCCAAATATGCATGTAGTGATAGCATTATTCTGTTCTTGCTCTACTGTGTTCACTACAAAAAAATACACTTCTATGATGATACGTGTTTGTCACAGTAGGTCGCTTTTTTGTCATGCATGTACATCCATGACAAATTTATGACAGAATCAAGATAGTCATACCTGTGCTGTCATAGAAGTGTTCCATGACATTACCAAAATTATCATCACGGAAGTGTCCACTTCCATGACGATAAATCGCGCATCACCGAAGTGCTTTCGTCAAGGGTGACCGACACGTGGCATCCACCGTAACAGAACGCCGTTAAGCTATCGGGTGGGGTTTTGGATCCGATAACCCGTTAACAGCCCCGACCAATGGGGATTTTCCACGTGAAAAATCTTCATTGGCTAGAGGAAACACGTGTCGACTCATCGTCGGGACAGATGTCATCCACTCACTGGATAGAAGGCGCCTATGATACGTCGACACGTGGCATGGCCCAACAAGTTTAAATGGGCCGGCCCAACTAAAGGCCCACAAGATTTTGCGGACCATAATGGGCCGGCCCAGCTGAAGGCCCACGAGATTTTGCGGACCATAATGGGCTGGCCCAGCTAAAGGCCCGCAAGCTTTTGCGGGCCATAATGGGTCGGCCCAGGTACAGGCCCACAAGATTTTTGTGTGCCATAATAGGCCGGCCCAGGTAAAGGCCCACAAAATTCTTGCGGATCATAATGGGCCAGCCCAGCTAAAGGCCCACGAGATTTCGCCGACATTAATGGGCCGGCCCAGCTGTAGGCCCACAAGATTTTGAGGACCCTAGTAGGCCGGCCCGTTAACTGCCTGCCATGTTTTGGGCCAAATGCCGGCCCATATTTGATACGGTCTATTAATGGCCTACCACGCTCCGGGCCTAATAGTGGCCCATGTGAGATCCGGCCCGTTAAAAGCCTACCACGTTCTGGGCCAAATTATGGCCCAGATCAGGTCCGGCCCTTTAAGAGGTTTTGGGCCTAATTATGGCCCATATAAGATTCGGCCCGTCAACTGGACACTATGCTTTTGGGCCCACTTGCTAAAGGCCCACTTAGTAATTCGGCCTGATATTAGTTTTGGCCTGTTAAGTGCCCGTTTAACATTTCGGCCCTATATTAATTTCAACCTGTTAAAAGCCCGTCATATAGTTGGGCCTAACTACGACCCGGTTTGCATCCGGCCTGCTCGCAACCGATATCTGATTGGGCCAAACAAGGACCGAGACAATTTTTTGGCCTGTTAAAAGCCCGTGATTTGATTCGCACAATCAAGGGTCGGGGTTCATTTTGGGCTGCTGCCGGCCCGTGAGCTGATCGGCACGTTTCAGGCCCAACCTACATCGTGATTGCATGACGGCCCGATTATGTACCGTAATTTTACGGTTTGGCCGGTTTACTGCGAAGACAGGATATATATATATAGTAAAATAACTGCAGCATCGTGAATAAGAAAAAAACTATACTATACAATAAAGAAATTACGGCATATTACATCCATTGTGCATCAAAGTTCGCCACTATGATAATAAAGCACAAGCAGACAGCAGATTACATACACTGGGCATCAAAGATCGCCACCAGTGCAAATAAACACGCCGACAAAATAATATACAAAACCAACAGCACTTCAATAGAGTTCAAGAAAGGTTAGCCCTGCTGGGGAGCTGCAGCGCAAGCAGCTGAGCAAGATGATGAGACTACGCTTGTTCAACACTTATATCTTCCTCACTCTGAAAGATAAACAAGCAGACATATGACAGGTTTTGCACATAAAAGTATCAGTGCTGACAATTCATCACATTTCTTACTGACGAATAAAGTGACACAGTTTAAATTTGCATTAACACAATATGGTATTGTTCAGGTCAAGACATGGCAGGAAATGACATTGTGAATGAGTTGGCAGCTTCACGACACCACTGGATTACAGATCAAGAACTCATAAGTATCAATGGTTAGTGTGCTGTCAATTTATACCATTTAAGATTGGCAAATAAAGAGACGATTTAAATAATAGTAGAATGATATGACATTTTTCGTAGTTAAGACCTTGCAGAATATGACATTGTGCTGTAGTGGGTAGGTTCACCACACCACTGGATTACAGATGAAGAACAGAAGCATACATGCAGTGCAAAAGAAGATCACTTGCTCTATATAGTTTAATTTACATGGTATGAAGAAGGAACTTGGTTGTACAACTGAAAACTTAAATTGAGAAAGCACGAACTTTTGTTTATGAACTACATATAATAAACTTTAAACAAGCAATTTGATGCAAACACCAAAAATAAACAGCTGTTGCAGTCATGCCTAACCAAATATATACAACAAAGTTTGAAGGCTTGAGATGGACAAACTTACATTATTGGTGAAGACAGGCTCTATAAAGGCCTTGTCCATGCTGATGGGGGGGGGGCAATTCAAGAAGTTTACCACAGAATCTTCTTCAAAAGCATTGCCTTTATTCTACATTTTGTTAAGAGTAAATATAGATGTGATAATATACTAAAAATGGAGAATATTTAAGATAAGATGAAGAGTGATGCTACATAACCAAGTAGCTGTAAATGTAAGTGCAGCGATATAGGCAAAAGGTACAGCCAAGAGCAATGCACAGCTAAACTTCTTCAGTACCAACCTTATGGTAAGAGTAAATATAGATCTGATGTGTAGAAAATGGAGGGCAAAGGAAAATAAGTTGCAGAGTGATGGTACATGAACAACTACCTGTCATTATAAGTACAATGATAAAGGACAACATGTACTTACAAGAACAATGCAGAGCTAAAAAACATTGGCATTGGATATATTCTACACTAATGTAACCATTCATACAGATCAGATAATTTGGAGCGAACATTTGATAAGCAAGCTATCATGCATACTGCTGTCACATAATGAACCATGTATGTATGCAAGTATAGTGATACAGGACAACATGTAATAACAAGAGCAAAGCAGCGGGGAGCATATTTGAGATATCCTGTCGTTCTTGTCAAACCGGAATTCTTCTTCGAGCAGATTTCCTGCAAAAAAGATCCGTAAGGCACATGCGCAAAAGTAGAAGTTCAAATTTTCATATGATTTCATAGACAATACCTCATCCTGGGAACCAGACCAGTGCATAACAAGGTTTTTCCATTCAATGTCTTCTAAATTTAGCACATGAGACTTCACCAGAAATTCGTTTATAGACTTGCCATCAAAGTGTGATTTCCTCACGTAACACCGATGCTGCAGCAATGCTTCCTTGAAAAGCAGAAGCAAGCTTTGCTCGTCATGACTATCCAGATTGACCCTCGCCTAGTTACAACAATGTAATGTAAATCATTGATGTGTTCAATCAGCAGAAAACAGGAAAATAATAGCCATGAATAATAGCACTTACATGTAAGTTGGACAGGAATATGTGAAAATGGTGTTTGTCTTCACAATAATCTTCCCATGATGGGAATATATGCATGTAGTCCCTAACAACATTGAAAGCATTGTCTTTTAAGCTGGGAATAAATGGAATGGGGTTCCAATCTGCAGGAATTGCCCATCTCTGTAGTTGGGATAGGTCTTCGGCCGGTGGACTTGCCGTACTTTTTGCTGGAGTGGGATTTTTCTGTGGTACAGCTGGTGCTATGGAAAATGAAATCGGTATACCTTTTGCCGGAGTGCAGGTCCTGTGTGGTGGGGCTAGTGGTGTGGCCAGTGAAGTATGGGTACAGTCTGCTGGAGTTGGTCCTAAGTTTTGTGTCACTGGTTGTATAGCCAATATAAGTGGGGTGCAGTCTGATTTCTCCGGCACCACCACGTTTTTCAAGGACTTTGCTGGTGCTCCTTCAGGTTCGGCAATCACCCTCTTCCTTTTTGATGTCTGATGCACAAGAACAACATTTGAGTGGAAAAACATGGTATGATGACAGATGGAATATGTATTGATAATGGATGGGCATGGCATCTTGACATATATGATGAGTAAACTAAGCAGATGGCGGTGCAACAAAGTAGAAGAAATGCAAGACAACATATGCAAGATACCCGCAATTAAGAAAACATTGCCAAATTAGAACAGGCACCTTGATGGGTGAACAGGACAGGCCATCTACCTTTGATTCCTCGAGGTTAGAATAGTCATTAGGATGATATTCTGAACAAGAATCAACAGGTGGGGAGCGTATGAGTTTCATTGCTTCCAGAATGGCACTCAATGCCTTGGTGCCAATTTTGTAAGTCATTGCAGTGTTTAGCTTCAAGAGTGGACTTCTGCTAGTGCGACACAAAGCAGCTACATAGACCATAGTGTAGATATAACGGGAAAACCTTAAGCATCAGAGTAAAATCAGCAAAGTGGAACTTGCTGGAATATATGTGCTAGTATTGCCGGTACGACTAGAAAGGCTTCGGATACTAGCTCTCTTCAAGTGAAGGTGCGGTACCATTAATATCAATGTAACTCTCAAAGGCGACACAGCTCCCCGCATTTTCTTGCTATTCTTATAGGATTCAAGTGGGCAGGCCACTACAAATCCTATTCCTATGTTTACAAGATCCTACGAATCAAAGAGGCTCAAAGTGTCCATCACAACCGACCGTATAGACCTCTACCCTGCAAATGTCCCTGCTCATCTTCAGTACAAGGAACATACTGTACTACTATCATACTCCCTCTGTTTCAAAATATAAGTCTTGGTAGAGATTTCCACTATGGATCACATACAGATGTATCCAGGTAAATTTTAGAGTGTAGATTCACTCATTTTGCTCCATATGTAGTCCATGGTGGAATCTATACAAATACTTGTATTTAGGAACGGAGAGAGTACATATTAAAGAAGAACGGAAGAGGAACATGGTAAAGAAGAGCAAGCAGATTTTGCATAATAAAATGTTGGTTGCGCAGTGCCCACACATGATGAACCAGAGCGCATTAAGAATGCAACTCCTAGCTGTCTCTCGACCATTTTAGGCAGTTGGATGAAGATCCTACGTCTCCTAACCCTTCTTCTTCCTCGTCTCTGATTCTTCCCATACAGAACACCGCACAGGCCGCCGGCCGGACCACCGGCCCCCACCGCCTGTGCTCCCCCGCCACCCCCTGCCCCACCCCCACCCAACCCCCACGCGCGTTGAGTTTTCTTTGTTCGGCGAGGCCCCACAACCACCCGAGCCCCTTCGATCGCACCGGCGAACTCCGGTGAGCTCTGAGAAATCGACTGACCCAATTTTGAAATTTAGTCTACTGTGATTTAACTAGTGTGGAATATAAAAGGGGAAAACCATAAGCATTGCGAGTATGGTGTTGAGCGTGCCATGGCGGATCCGAAGGTGCAAACCGGACAAAGGCAACTTCGCAACCAAGACAAGAAATCAGAGTAAAGCAGTGGCGATCTATTTCTTGCTGCGATAAATAAGTTGAGCAGATAGGAAAGAGTACCGCCTCTGGTGCTGCGCCGTGTAGGCATTTGCTGAGAATTTGACGGTGCTGCGGTCACGATGGCTGTCGGCGACGTAGAAGCAGATCTAGGAGGGTAGACGGTGGCGGTGGGCCGCGGTGGATGAGATGGTCGTAGGAGCGGCGCCGGCAAGGTGGATGACGGCGGGGATGAAGCGAGAGGACGGGATGCAAGGATCCCGGTCCGAAGCCGTGGAGGAGAGAGGTCGATCTCTTGTAATGGACAGCGGCGTTAGGGTATCAGCTCCGGCATGGTGGAGGAGGACGGCGGTGGATGGGGTGGCGGACGGCGGCGGACGGAGGAGGGTGGGGTGGAGAGGGTGTTTTGGCGCCCACGGAGTACGAATGGGGAAAAGGGAGGTAGAGAGGAAGGGGGAACCATGTATTCAGGGTGCGCTTGTCTCAAATGCGAGGAAATTTACAAACTTAGCCCCCGTGTCAAATTTCTACTACATCACAGCAACACTAGTCGGTCGGGGATAGGACGGTAATCTCGCATACACCGAATATTTGCCGACGAGAGTTTGTTTTTGGCGCCCATCGTGTATGAATATGAATCAGGGAGGGAGTCCATTTCGGCCGAGGACACACTGTGTTTTGGCGCCCACCGTGTATGAATCCGGGTGAGAGGCGGTTACGTCACGTATGGGTGAAATTACAAACCTACCCCTATCGAAACCTATAGAAATCCAACATATAGGCTTTGCATGGCAGGGATAGGCAGCAGTGATTTCCATCTCGTAGATTTTGGTTCCGGGCGGTTACTCTGACTTTCCCCGCTTCGTTCAAATTTTGCAGAGTGCACATTTACCATGCCAACTCAATTCAAATCCCGTTTGTATTCTATTTTTTCCGGGCGGGATCCATTTTCAATTGGAATTACATTCTATATACATCATTTTTTAATATATACTTTCAAAAGCACAACACCATTTATACATAAGGTTGTATCCATCAATTTGGATTTTCAAATATTTGAAATCACTTTATGTTGAAATCCAATGTATGCATTCCTCGCTAACTGTCTCCAATTAATGTTTGTTTCATGCGGGTTTTTTTACTTCTCAAACATGTATAATGTGTTTCACACACGCAACATATAGTGTAATCCCGTTTAGACATTAATTGCATATAAACCATGCATTGTTTGTAATTGAAGAATCTATGGATCACCAATATTGATAAACTATATAACATTACACATGTGCCCAAATTCAAATGAATATGCATGTTTGATAGACCAATTTGCGTTATGATATTATCGATGTCATGATCTCCAGCTTAAATATTTGAATCCCCTTTAATCCAGATATTCGTCTCATATAGCTATCACTCATGCTTATATAGGACTATCTCTCTGGACCTATACGCGTTCATCGTCTCTCAGGTATCTCTCGTGCTACCTGTATGTCGACAAGGATCTTTTATCTTCATAACACACTGACGGTACTCTCTCCCTCGACCTTCATCACTCTATCTCTCTCTAAGTATATCTCGCTCCCTGCTATGTGTCTCTAACTATGATTCTCCATGTGGAATCTCTTTCTCTCACACAAACACAAAACTTTGTCTCTCGGGGTCTCATTTCTCTCTACTATTCCCATGTGTGCCACTCGCACACCCCTCATACAGAGATGTCTTTCGCTCCTTAGGTATGAGAACCTACGACTCTTCCTCATCAATATCTCTTTCTCACACACAAACACAAACTATGTCTCCCAGGGTCTCATATTTCTCCATTGTTCTCTTGTATGTCGCTCACACACACCCTCTCTCCCTAGAGATATCTTGCATTCCCTCGTATGTCTCTCTAGCTATCACTCTGGTTGTGAAATTCTTTCTCTCTCGCAGACATAAAACTCCATCTCTCTGGATCTCATTTCTCTCTGATATATGTTTGTATGTGACTCACACGCAGCCTCTCTCTATCTCTCTCACACCCACACACATAACCCAGCCTTCTGATCCACTCGACTCCTATCCCTAACACACACTAGCTAGCATCTTTATCTTTCTATTTATCTGTTTCTCCATCAACCTTCTTTCTTGCCCTTACTCTTGATTCCTATCACGCACACTACATATGTTTCTCTCTACATGCAGTCAAGTGCCCTCTCACACACATATATAACTTCACCCTTTGAACCCCCCGACGGTCATCTCCAACACCCAAACTAGCGGATGTCCCTCTAGCTAGCATCTTCATCTCTATATCTATCTGTAGTTTCTCTGTCAACATTTCTTTCTCGCACGGAGTCTTTCTTCCTATCACCCACACTATATATATGTCTCTCCATACATATGCATTTATAGGTTGGTCTCTTTTGCACAATCGTTGCTCCTCACTCCCTTTGCTCGCCATAGATGCATGCTCCAGCCCACGCCACTATCTCTTAAAGACAAAAACACATGCTCAATTGTCGGGACTTCTTCCATGCATTCTCACATGCATGCATATTGTCATACCGATCCGTCTCTCCCATGTCGTTGATCTTATGACTTATGTCTTCTTTCTTTTATCTCGATCATGCGCGCGCGCACACACACACATCCCACGTATACATGTATACCTCTCACACATGCACGTTCAAGGTCTCTATGTCTCCATACGTAGTTAATTACCCTCAATCCTAATGCCACATTGAATCGTTCACCTCTTTTGTGCACATAACTTCCGCCTAGGTGGGTAAAACACACACTCACACTTAACAATCTCCTTCTAGCTACCCCCCGCCTCTCACTCTTCCCCTATATCCCTGAAACCAATAAGACCATCCCTTAGTTTAATTCCCGCCTACATGCACCATCGATATATAGTAGTCTTCCTCGGTGTCTCTCGAACAAACACGTTCTCTCGAAGTCGACTCCTCTCATGCATATAGGTCCTAATGCGTTTTTCGAGGCTAACTTTGACCAAATGTTAGAGCAATAATATATGACATGCAACTTACACAAAGCATACCTTCAATTTTGTATGTCAAAGGAGCTTCCAATAATATAATTTGCATAGTATACATCTCATGTGCTATTAATCTTGTCAATAGTCAAAGGCTGTCTTGAAAAACACATTAGGCCCTATATAGATGGAAGAAGGGAGTAGGTCCCATGCAAAAAATGAGAATAAAATTCAAACATCTGGGCATCGTGGCTCGGTCGATAACATTGAGAAACTTGGTTTTAAAATCATGAAACTTGGCATGGTGTCATGTCATGGTAGTACCATGCCGTGGTAAAAATAATTTGGCCAAATAGGAACAAATTTTGGTATAAGCTTCTTGCAAATCGGAGCTTCTCTCAAGAAGGCTCGTGGTTCTGGGAGGGAACGTGTCACCTTTGTGTGCATAATTCAAATTTGAAATACAAGCACATGTTACAGTGCACCAAAGCTGGTTGAAAAATCACATGTGTGTCCTCTGGTAAATTTCTAGGTTCCATGCAAGAAATGGGAATGAAATTCAAAATTCTGGGCGTCGTGGCTGGGTTTGAAACATTGAGAAACTTAGTTTTTTAATTCCTGTACATCCAAAACACGCATGAAAATAATGAAACTTGGCTTGGTGCCATGACATGGCACCAACATGCTGTGGTAAATTTGCAGTCCAATTTGCAAAGGCACACACATTAACAATCAACAAAGTCATTTTGGAAGAAGTGCTGTCATGTTACAATCAGAAACACAAGTATTATTGAAACCGTGGGCATTCTACTTACTAGTACCATTTACGTGCCGCCACACGTCCCCTTCTTTATTAGCTAGGAGGCGACGTGCAGGGTAGCTATTTGAGTACGAGAGGCGTGCGATCAGACCCCTACGCGTGCTTATCGGGAGGAGAGCCCTTTGACCTCCATCTGCCGTCCACCTCTCTCCCAAGGTCTCCATTAATGGCGCCCGAGCCTCCGTTTAATGGCGTGGCTATGTCTCACTCGACTGAGATTTAAGAGAGAAAAAAGAAAATCTAAAAGCACGGATCTTGATGTAAGATCTGACGGACCTATATAGCATCTACTGCGACTTATAGCAAGACTGATGAATATATAAGGACGATTAATTTTTTTGATCAAAGAAGGGCTTGCCCCTTCTGATTTTCATTACTGAAAACCACCACAATTCACAAGAAGTATAGCACAACTCCAGCCTAACACGAAGGACTAAAAGCTACCAGATTGAAATCGCAACATCCCAAGAGGCCAACAAAGGCCAAACATCCGCGCTAGAACCCAACATTTCACAACCGACGACACAATTCACATCCTAAACCGAATAGTACAACAAAAGAAACCAGGACACTAGTCTCCGCGGCGAGTGGCAATGAGCTCTTTCGTGTCCTCAAGACGCTGCTTGAGAACATCCACGGATTCCTCCACCAGCCTTTGGCGCTCATTGCGGATCATGTCATTCTTGTCCATAAGTTTCTTCAACAAGGCACTAGTCTCCTCCTGCAGGTCTGCACTTCGGACGATCTTCTCCCTCAGCAGGTCGCGCTCGGCCCGGAGCCTCTCATTGCCCTCCCTTAGTTGCCGGATGACGTCGGTAGCCTGTTCAAACGAGGCTATCATGTCGTCCTACAACCTCGCCGAGCGGGAGATCTGATCCGTCTGGCTATGGATGATCGCATGCATGCGCCTGTAAGAGTCGTCGCGTGCATGCGAGAAATTTTCCCAGACCGCCG
Source organism: Triticum dicoccoides (assembly GCF_002162155.2). Classification (NCBI taxonomy): domain Eukaryota; kingdom Viridiplantae; phylum Streptophyta; class Magnoliopsida; order Poales; family Poaceae; genus Triticum; species Triticum dicoccoides. Next base: position 412,730,033 of record NC_041392.1, read on the forward strand.
CGGTGCGGCGGGACATCTCAGCTGCTTCCGCGACGCGGCCGGACCAGTCTGCTGCATCGACGGCGCGGCGGGACCTCCGTGCTGCTTCAGCGGCACGGCGGGACCCCTGTGCTGCTACTTCCGCGCGGCGGGACATGTCGGTTGCTCTCGCAGCGAGGTGGGACATCTCTTGTGCTTCCGCTTCCATGCTCGCCTCTCCCTGGTGGCAATCTCTCGACCCAGAACTCACGCTGGCCATGACAGACGCAAGGGAAGGATGCTGAATGACTTGTTTGTTTTTGTGGATGAGGAGTTGAGGAGGAATGTGCAGTCATCTTGGCATATTAGTATTTATAACTGAGTACTAATACGCTCCTAAGTGGGAAACCGTTTAGGTTGTGATCGGTGTGAACAGGTTTGCAATTCAATATAGCATGGAGTAATTTGGAATGTGACGAGACGCAAGCTCAAAATTTATTAACGGTTCTAGTTTCGAAGTGCGGCACTATTCCCAGATGGAGTACTTCTTTTTCTACTCCCTCCTTTCCGATTTTATAGGGCTTATCTCTATATTTTAGTTTTTCCATTTTATAAGGCTCAATTTGGTTGTCCCCAACACATGTTCAGATTCCAAGGTGAATTAAATCATTGCATGCAAGTTTAAGAGAAAATTGACCAATGCATGTACTTTATGCACGCAAGCGTTGCAATTAATGCATTAAACCTATCTCTCGGGACTTCTCGCACGCACCATCGTGCCACCCACAAAAACTTGTACTCTGAGTTTAGTAGTACGTTATACAGGAAGAGAAGAGGTGCACGCACGCACTCGTCTTCTCACCCACGCGTCTATTTTTTCTCGAAAAGGAGGATGATGACCCCCGGCCTCTGCATCTGGGAGTCACACACGCAAATTATTGAAATATATCGAGTGCAGTGCTTTGATGTGTCGCGTCAACTCGTACATCAACGAGAAGTTTGATTATCCTCTCCCTCACGGACTTAACTACACATGACTTTGGCTGTATGATAGGTTGGCCACACACCTGTAGGGCCCACCTGTCATACACGCAAAGGCAGGAGCATCCCTCCCTCGCCCATGAGCGTGGTGGCTGGCAAGACTAGGAGAAGCTTTCGCTACACGCTCTCCCTCCTGCACGCGGTGGACATGCAGCAGTTCAATCAGTGTCAGATGGCCAGAAGCGTACTGTAGTACTCCTCCAGTGCAGTAGTATTCCATCATTGTTCGACTTCCCGAACAGGCGAAGAGCCAAGCGCAGCCCGGACGCTCGTGTGGCAGTTTCATGTGTATAGTAGTCTAGGATAGCGTGTACCATGCCTGTAAGCTTAAAATCATTGGGGTCGGCTTCATGCTATGTGGCCGTCTTGAAGTTTTAAAAAAAATTAAAATAGTCTTCTGGCCCTACCCAAAAACTGCCGCGCGTACTGCCCAGGAAAAGCCCCGCCCTCAACTTTTAACTACGCGAAAACAGTTCAAGCTTGTTCATTCTATATAAATATAGTACTTACTGTATGTTTATTTACCCGTGGGGTTGTTCAATGAATGGAGGGGCGGGGAACACAAGTGAACAATACTGTAGTACTACTAGTAGTAAGTAGGAGTCGTACATTAGTCACCTTAAATAGAGAGTTTCTTTTCTTTAATGCCACGTACACAAATTGAAACGCTTGTTGTGGAGAGAAAAAAGATAATCACTCCACTATATATGGACGCAGGGGCCTGAGCGCTTGCTTTACTAGGGTTGCTCTCTTCATTCTCTCATCCTCTCCAGATATAAACAAGACAGCGGTAGCGACATTTTCTCTTTGCTCACCGCTGGTCACAGATCCGGTCAGATCCCTTCGACCGGTGTGTGTAGAGGACTAAAAGGTGCATTGTTCACGCGGTCATCGCCGTCGAGGGAGGAAACCCACAGCTGCTGGAGGGGCCGATCCTCTGTCCGTGCCGTTCTCTCCGACACATGGCCATCTCGGGAGGTCCTCCGACCCTTCTTCCTCCCTGCCGTATTGTCCGCAGATCTGACCTGCCGCCGCCGACATCCCGGCGACCCTCAGGTATAAGTTCTTCGAAAGCATCCTTGCTCTACTGCCTGAGCTCCCCACGTGTCTGCATGTGCATCTTTTCTACTCCCATCATCTCTTCCAAAGCCACCTAAATTTTTAGTATTATTAGAGGTAAAGCTACTTCATGCATTCGAATCTAGGGCTTTGTTCAAACAACGAAGAAAGGGGGCAAAGTTGTAGCATGAATCTAGGACTTGATTCAAAGAGGAAATAATATGGTGAAAGTAGTAGAGACCGGATACCCAACCGGTCTCTTGGTTGAAAAGGGAAATAATGGGAAAACACAGTACAAACAGCATAAGGAACAGATCTATTATTGGTTGAAAAAAGGATAGAAAGTGGCGGCTGGTGGACAAGTCAACAGAGTATTTCCAGGATTAGATTTGCTGCCATCACATAGTAAAATGTCTCCAGGATTAGATTTGTTGCCCTCACATAGTAAAAGGTCTCAGGATTAGATTTGCTGCCCTCACGTAGTAAAAGGTCTCCAGTATTAGATTTGCTGCCCTCGCATAATAAAAGGTCTCCAGGATTAGATTTGCTGCCCTCACATAGTACAATGACACTCCTGCTGTTTTCCCCAGTATGATAAGTAAGTTGCTCCTTTACGGTGCTGAGTGTCCAGGTATCCCCACGGTCCCATGCCCTTAAACCAACTTTTTAGCTGCTGTTGATTTACTATGTCTGGTAAACAAGCAATGCCGCCATTAAAGTAATCCCATATTTGAGGAATCTCATTGTTGATCGTAATGCTTCTGGTAACATGAAGCATTGCCGACGTTTTAAAATTTCTATTGTCCTTGTGTGATTGCCATGAACATAATTAAGTATATGTTTCGTATATTCTTATTGACCAGAAACTATTTACTTTCTATCTTTTTATGCAGATAGGGATATCCATTTCACCTTGTTGCTATTGTGACCTTTTGGTGAACTGCAGAAAACACTTTTTTTGGAATGAGTGTCTTGTGCAATTCAACTAAAATGTCACGTGGGCAACATCTCTCAATTTTGGTGGAACTTCACAAAATGGTGACTGGAGTTTCCAAAATCTCTGTCAAGTTCTGCTAGTAATCTCGTGCAACATTTTATTAGCCTTTGCAAGATGGAGCCGTCACTGTCACCACAATGTCACTTTATTTTAGTGCAACTGCACAAAAGGATAAGAAAATTATAGTTGCACCTTACATGAGCCGGACAGCCAACCTTAATGTTCCTCAATTTTAGTGCAACTACTAAAGAAGAACCTGCCAGCTCACAAGAGCAAGTACTTCTTCCTAGCTGAATGATGCAATATTTGCTTCATTTCAGGTGAACTCCAAAAAAAGGCGCATGAATTGAATCATGGAACTCTAGGCAGACCTCATCCAAGTAGAGCTGGAGGTTGAGTTCAAGGAGGCCACTATTAAAGCGAAATCATGCTCTCATGTCTCATTGTTTGTGCTGTGCAAACATGCTATGCAAACAGGAATACTCAACTATAGATGTTGTGACGGTCAAGAGCATTTGCCAAGTTCTTCGATTGTATGACATGGCTAGCCAAGATGGATTTAATCCCGATATTCACTTTATCAAAAGGCTCTAATGGGTTGGTTCTGAATCTTGCAAGCTGGGAATTAGTGAGATGTGTAGGCATCTTTGTTGTACTTATTATTTGGATCTTATTTGTTGGTTCTGAATCTTGCAAGCTGGGAATCAATAAGATGTGTAGGCATCTTTGTTGTACTTATTATTTGGATCTTATTTGTTGGTTCTGAATCTTGCAAGCTAGGAAACACGGCATGATGATGCAGAGGACAACAACCATAACAAATAGTTCAAACTCGGTAGTATTATCTTTTGTGAAAGTGCGACAAATGTGATGATCATGTGCGTCCTGAGAATAATAATTCTAATTGTTGTGCATGTTGATCCTGTGGCACTGATAGAACGAGCGAATGCATTGCTGGTTTTAAGTACAAATTTCTATTAAAGCTAATTAAATTTAAGTAAATTGACAACTAACTTCTGTTATTATAGTATCAATACAGACCCGCTCGTGAACCGACGTGTGGCCAAGGGTGCATCTTCTACCGGGCGTGCAGCGGACAAGGGAGGGGTAGTAACTGTTGTCGCCTGTACACACTCAGCTTACTGTTGAATCCAGTTCCCCAAGAGCTGAAAAACAAACTGCCGCCGCCTACACACTCGTTTACTCGAAGAGACTTCAATGGCGATCCGAGGGGTGAGCCTGCTGGATATGGACTTCATCAAGGAGTTCCCCTTTGAGTTCGCCGTTCAGTGCTATGGCTGCACCAAGTTGAATGTGATGTACACCAACGATACGGACTCGGTGAAGCTCTGCCTCGCCTCAGTCCTATGGCTGCACCAGGTTCTGGAGCATTTGCCCGTTTCATCGGCAGCGCCGACTGCACCTTTACTACGGTGGAGAGAAGGAAGAACATGACGATTCGGCCATCTGGTGCAACAAGCTTGTCGACATCCAGAAGCAATAGAAGATCATCAGCAACAGGCAGGAGAAGGACTCCGTGGTTGACCTCGCTGAGACCATCATCGACCCCTGATACGCCAACATGAAAGAAGACGACCTGAACACGTGGGAGGTACCTCTGAATCTAGCCTACATAACCTACGCGGCCAAGGGCGCATACGCATGCTACGACATGTACATGCAGATCTTGGACATGAGGGCGTGTCTGCTTCCCGTAACCGACGAGTACACGGACAACGGCAGCGTCATGATCAAGCGTGCCAGGAAGGTCTAGATGTTGTACTTTATCTATTTATAAGCACCTTTATCATGTGAGTGTTTCATGCATTAGCCTATGTGTCGTAATTAATTATCTGTTTTGTCCGAAATATTTCTTTTAAGAACCCATTAACCTGATTGCTTTTTTAGTGGCAATTTGCTTATGTATGTAAACTAGTTCACTTGTTCGTAAAAAAAACTAGTTCGCTTGGCTGCCGTGTTTTGAATCTCCTTGCTCCCAACATATTCCCCTCCTCAGGTGGACGCAGCAGGTCTTTGAATTTTCTCCCACTTTCTTTTTCGATGTAAACTGAGTTTTCTCCCAGTACTTTCCCCTAGAACCAACTCAACTGTCCCACGTCTAGCCTAAAAAATAATAATACCCCACGTACTATTAACTCATCAAATTAAAATGATATTTTATTTCGTAAGTTGAAAGTTCTTACAAAATAATAATAATAATTGTTTATATATAACCTGGCAAGTTAACTCCTAGTGATTGCATACATAAGCTTGCAAAGATTTTACTGACGTGCAATCATGTGTTTATGTTTTTATAACATTTCTCCGTCTTGCCCAACATGATATTTTCACCCAGCCCAGCAAGTCCGCGGCTTTCGAGAAAAATGCAAATGGGATTTAAATGGGCTGCATAGATGCTACATCATTGTTTCACCCAGCCCACCAAATGGACTAAAAAACAAATGGACTAACAGCTGGGTCCACGGCCACAGCCCAGTTTTGTTGTGATTTGCCAAGTAAGTCGCTTTGTCACGCCTGTTGGGCTGCAAATCTTTCAAGACGAGAAGAGCTTTCATTCGGCTGGCCGAGAAAATGACCCATCAGTAAGGAGAAATGGGCTGTACATTTTTTAAACATATCAACCTGCAATTAGTTTCAAATATCTTTTTTTTCATTTCGAGTTTTTAAATTACATTCATTTTTATGCATGGAGAATTTGTTGGATTTTATATTGATATACATTTATTTTTAAAATCAGTTTGAATGTGAGTCGAAATTTCGGGATTAAAAACAGTTCGGACCGCACCAAAATATGCAAAATTTCGTATAATTTTTTAACCGTGGCCACAATATGGGCTGTAATGCTAACAAAAAAGAATATGGGCTCCAAAAAAACCTTAAGAATTAGCAAATGGGCTGTATGCTGTTTTCCACAGATTTGAGGCTTTCCTAAAAAAAAGGTTGATGCACAAGCAGTGACTGTTGGATGGCCATCCAACGGCTGTCGTGCTTCTTCAATCTCTGATCTTCCTGCTCCAACCGCTCAAACAGGCACCGACGGGACTGCCTGCTCCCTCCTCCCCACGGTCGGCTCTGCTGTCGCGTAGGCCTCACCGCCCCACCGTACTCCCATCGCTGGCCTAGCCATCCCTCTACTCACCCACACCTGCTGTTATTTTCCGGCGACAGCAGACGAACCAGTAAACCCTCGTACAGTCGTACGCCCCTCCGCGTGGGCAACAACTGCCGAGTCTTCCCTGCCTCTGTGTCGTTCCCTTCCTAGGCCTCGCTGTCGTCCATCACCCTGGTGCTCTCGGCGTGGCCTGGTCAACGTGGTCAATGACCGACATGCATCTGAAGTGGACTTTACGTGGAGAGGCCGACAGCTGGGTCCACGGCCGCACACAAGGATATGCCTCCTTATTACGCGCAAAATAATGATTCCTTCACCTGACATCAGGGACCCAACGAAAGGGCCTCTGTATTTCGCGAAAAAACGTTACCACCACTGATAGCTCGGACCCACCAGCTATATCTTCGCACGCAAGGAAGTGCCTCCTTATTACGCACAAAAAAATGAATACTCCCCCTGTTAGCAGGGACCCAGTATAATGGCAGGCTGACTTGTGGGCCTACTAAGTTGACGAGGACAGAGGGCTTTGTTAGTCAATATGCATGATTCTAGCTCCAGTGACCGTACAATGTTCATCCTACGACCGTAGTGCTTCTTCAACCTCTGGTCTTCTTGCTCCAGCCGCCCGAACCAGCGCCGGTCGTGCCTTGTGCTCCTGCCTCCCATGGCCGGCTGCGATGCGGTGGAGGCCTCACCGCCCCTACTACTCCCACCGCTGGCCAGGCCATCCCTCTACTCACCCACACCCCCTGTTATTCTGCGGCGACGGCAGCCTCACACAGCAGCGAACCAGTGAACCCTCGTACTCCTCTACGCGTGGGCATCCACTGCCGCGCCTTCCCCGGCTCCGCATCGTCCCCTTCCTAGGCCTCGTCGTCTTTCATCGCCCTGGTGCTCTCGGCGCGGCGAGGTCAACATGGTCAAGGAAAGGCTTCCATCGGACGTGGACTGTACGTGGAGAGGCTGACAGCTGGGTCCACGGCCGCAGCAAGGAAGTGCCTCCTTATTACGTGCAAAATAATTATTCCTCCACCTGACAGCGGGAACCACCGGACGGGCCATCGTATTTCGTGAAAAAAAAACGTTTCCCCCTAACTACTGGGACCCACCAGCTACATCTTCGCACGCAAGGAAGTGCGTCCGAGCAAAAAAAACGATTCGCCCCCTGACTGCTGGGACCCACCAGCTACATCTTCGCAGGCAAGCAAGTGCCTGACAGTCGGGACCCACATGGTCGAAGCGTACGTAGCGTTGTCATTCTGGTCGCGAACGTGTACGTACATACTGGTTGATGTAGAGGCGCGCACATGTCATAGTAGAGGCGCGCATGTGTCGTAGTAGAGGCGCGCACATAGCATTTACACGTACGTACAGCGGCCAGGGTGCAAGAAAGAAAATACGACCACGTATGTGTACATACGGGTGGGGTCTCGAACGCCTACTCGCACATACGTACGGCCAGGGCTCGTGTACATGGCTGGGTCGGAACGGAGAAACAGCATCGTCGTCATGTTCATGGGGAGGCAACGGAATGCGTCGTGTTCATGGGGAGGCAACGAAATGCGTCGTGTTCATCGGGTGGGCTTGGACGGAACATGCGATGGAAACGAGGCCTGGCGTACTGCAGAACGGAGGAAACGGCCTTGTGTTCGACCAGCCATGTTCGAAATGGGATCCTGTTCACTGAGAGGGGTCTGGCGTACCGCAAAACGGAGGAAACGGACCTCCTACGTTCGAAACGAGGGTCCTGTTGATCGGGAGGGGTGTGGCGTACCGCAAAACGGATGAAATGGACTTGTGTTGGAGCGCTACGGTCGAAACGGAGGTCCTGTTCATCGGGAGGGGTGTGGCGTACCGCAAAACGGGACTCCATGGGATACTGTTCATCTCCACCGTCGACCTCCTCCAGCCTCCACGGGCTCCTGTTCATCCAGCCTCCACGGGCTCCTGTTCATCCAGCGTCCACCGCGTGCTACTCCACCGGCTACTGTTCAACCACCCCTTCACCATCTATTGTTTATCCAGCCCTCCAGACCACGGGGTCCTGTTCAACCACCCCTCCACGAGCACCCCTCCACCGTCTACTGTTCATCCAGCCCTCCACACCATGGGGTCCTGTTCATCCACCCCTCCACACCACGGGGTCCTGTTCACCCAGCCCTCCACACCACGGGGTCCTGTTCACCCAGCCCTCCACACCACGGGGTCATGTTCATCCACCCCTCCACGGGCACCCCTCCACCGTCTACTGTTCATCCAGCCCTCGACCACACCACGGGGTCCTGTTCATCCAGAGGCAATGCCACCACTCACTATTCATCCAACCCCCCCGCAACGCTCACTGTTCATCCCATCGATCAGCTTCAGTTAGCAGCAGTAGCGAAGGAATCGCTCGATTGGGTTCAGTTAACAGCCATCGATCGATCGCTCGGGTTCAGTAACGCGTAGCCTACAGTGCAATCGCTCGAGTTCAGTTAGAGCCCAACGCCTCGCTCGGGTTCAGTTAGAGCCAACGCCTCGCACACACGCGCGTACGTGTACGAGAGAAACGCGCATCGCTTGGCCCCCGACCTCCCACCGTAACCGGGAACTCCCCGAAATTTTCCTCCCCCTCGCTTCTATCATGGTTTTTTCTGTCATGAACGGCCCAAAGAATGTCATGCAGCTGCGTCTCCGGCCCGCCCAGGACGAAAAGCCCATTTTCTGTCATGATTTTTTTCATAGAAGTAGGAGCCCACCACATCTATGATGATACCCGGTTTTGTCACAATTATCGTCATAGAAGTGTCATATGTATGACATATTTTTTTTTCGTTCGGCCCAAAATGTCACGGATGTGTCTTTTTTTGTAGTGGTTACTTTGCCAGCATATTCCATGTGCTGACCCGTTTTCGGGCTGCAACGTATTATGTTGCAGACTTTTCAGACAAGGAGTAAGGTTCGTTAGGTCGTTTTCGTGCAGCTCAGCTATGCCGTTAGAGTTGATGGACTCACTTTATCTTCCAAGCCTTCCGCTGTTATCATATTAGATGGCCTTAAGCCATATTTAACTTAATAAGATCTCTTTTGAGACATCCAATGTAATAAGTGTGTGATTGCTACTCTGTTATAAATCCTTCGAGTACTGTGTGTGTCAGCATTACTGATCCAGGGATGACACTGAAGCACAGAGACTTGACCGTTTGAGGTCGGGTCGCTACAAAGATGGTATCAGAGCACACGCTGAGTGTAGGACACGACCACTAAGATAAAACCATAGGTCACTCTTCTCTACTCATTTCTGACTCCTCTCCATTTTCTACTCTTTAGGATGGCGGAGATGAAGATCAAGTTTGCACAACTGGAGGAAGAATCACCTTTTGGACGACACCTGAAGGAAGTCACTAGGTACCTGAACATAGGAATACCAAGCTTCACCGGGACCTACAACGCCACTTTACCAGAAGAGGAGCGATGGATGATTCAAGTTCAAGTTCCAGGAAGGACCTTCACGCCAGTCACTAAACCTATAGAGTTTTCCTTCGACGCACCAACCTGGAGTTTAGGAAAGAGTATGGAAGCTCACATCACCATGGGGCGCATTGGAGAAGTATATCACAAGGATCTTAAGGACACTATCTACTAGATATGTGGGCGCCGAGACGAGCAATGGGAGATGATTAGCACCAGGAAGGATAGATCAATTGCAGCTTTCATCCAGGAACTAAACCAACACATTCGACGCCAGGAGAATCAGATGTGCGCAGACATGATAGATTTGAAGAAGGCGAAGACAAGGATCATCGAGCTGGAAGAAGAACTTAAGTCTACACGCGATGGATATGAGGAGGAAATTGCAACACTACTGGAGAAGAATGACGACCTGATTAAGAAGATCGGAATATTCATGGGAGACCCCACTCCAGTAGAAGAAGATGAAGAACCCAAGGAGATTCGTCCGGAGGACTACATCATCATCGACGACACCGACTCCGACCCTAGTGATGATGACTTTGAAGATGAAGCTGGAGCAGATATCATGGAGTCTTCCACCGATCAAAATTTCTAGATGACCACCCAATGGTTAGTAGTATTCCCCCATGTATTCAGTAGTAGTTGAGCACTTTTGCGATAGTTCTAGACCGCTTGTATGCCCTTGCTTGATTGATTAAGTGAAATGATTGTGTTTTTCTCACGTGCATATGGGTAGTGCCTTCTCATTAGACCTCATTCTATTCTAATCTCTTCCATCTAAATCCATCAGATGCCTCCGAGACGTGACACCGGTTTTGCCTTCCCGCCGAAGCTCACTCAGTTGATCCAGCAGCGGAACACCTTGATGCAATTGCTAGTTCAGAACCAGGGTAACAACAACAACAACAACAACCCGCCGCCAGTGGAAAACCTAGCCCGTTTTCTAAGGTTACAACCGCCGGTGTTTTCCAGTAGCACCAAGCCTATAGTTGCTGATGATTGGCTACACCATATTGGAAGTGAGTTGACCACCGCAGGTTGCACAGATGCTGAGAAGGTGCACTTTGCCGCACATCAATTGGATGGACCAGCAGCCTCATGGTGGGAGAATTACACGGCCACTTTCGCCATAGCCAATGTCACTTGGGACCAGTTTCAGTAAGCTTTCCGCACAGCCCATGTCTCAACTGGAGGCATGAATATGAAGAAGCGTGAGTTTCGCAACTTACGCCAGGGGAACCGTATTGTGGCTCAGTACATGGATGAGTTTAGCAAGTTATCTCGATATGCCCCTGATGACGTGGCCACAGATGCCGCGAAGCAGGAGAATTTTATGGAAGGGCTGAATGATGAGATAAGTATGCAGTTGATGGTAGAAACCTTCAACAACTACCAGGAGTTGGTAGATAAGGCTCTATGATTGAAGGGAAGCAGCAACAGATTGAGAGCCGAAAGAGGAAGTATGGACAAGGGAGGTATAACTCAGGAGCTCAGCAGAAGCCTCGCCTAACCCCGAACTCGGGAGGACTTGTTCATAACCATGGAGGTCATAACCACAATGGAGGAGGGTCACATAACCACAATGGTACTAAGAATGGGAATGGAAACGGAGCCAATAACAACCAGAACCGCCCCAATCCAGCCACACCCGCCAAAAGAGATCTAAGTCACGTTACTTGCTTCAAGTGCGGGAAGACTGGACACTATGCCACGGAGTGCCCTGAAGGAAAGAATGGAAACGGAAATGGGAGCGCTCGGAAGAAGCCCAATCCATTCAACAAAGGACAAGTGAACCACGTTAACATGGAGGAGGTTGAGGAGCAGCCGGACGCGGTAATAGGTAAGATTTTGGTTAAGTCATTTACCGCTCTTGTTCTATTTGATACTGGTGCATCCCATTCATACATATCAAGGGATTCGTGGATAAGTTTAAACTACCAACCCAAGCCCTTAGGACCCCTCTCTTAGTGAGTTCACCCGGAGCAGAGTATATGGCTAGTCGATGGTGCGACCAGATACCCCTAACCATTGGCACCCATGTTTTTCCGTCCGACCTAGTTATCTTAGAGTCACAAGGATTGGATGTGATATTATGCATGGAATGGATGTCAAAGTATGGAGGAAGTATTGACTGTGCTAGTAAGTCGATTTATCTCACCACCCCGGAGGGAAAAAGGATTAAGTATGTATCTAGGCATGTTCCTTGGAGGAGCCACGTGAATACCCTCATGGGAGTTGTTCAGGAGGAAGTGCCTATACTGAGGGATTACCCGGATGTTTTTCCAGAGGAGTTACCAGGCATGCCACCGGATTGAGACATCGATTTTTTGATAGAGCTAATGCCAGGTACCGGGCCAATATCCAAGAGTGTAACACCCTCAATGCGACTATAGCTCCGACGTGTCGAGGCACGACTTAGAGACATAATCGCATTGAAGGCATATGTCGCAAGTAAGGTAATCTGTACACATCCCATGTAATATAATAATAAAGGGGAGATAACATAGTTGGCTTACACTCACCACGTCAATCAAGGTACATAAATAACATTACATCATCCAAACACTCATGGCCCGACTACGGCGCCAAAATAAAAGATAACCCAACATGCGACACGGTCCCGATCACCCCCAACTGGGCACCACTACTGATCATCAGGAAAGGAAACATAATAACGTTGAGAGTCCTCGTCGAACTCCCACTTGAGCTCGAGCGCGTCACCTGGAGCGGAATCATCAGGCCCTGCATCTGGTGTAATAGTAATCTGTGAGCCACAGGGACTCAGCAATCTCGCACCCTCGCGATCAAGACTATTTAAGCTTATAGGTAAGGCAAGGTAAATATGTGGAGCTGCAGCAAGCGACTAGCATAATATGGTGGCTATCCTGTTCGCAAAAGAGAGCGAGAAGAGGAGGCAAAGCGCGAGCGAGAAAGTAGAGAACAACCTGCGCAAGCATTACTCCAACACCGTGTCCACTTCCCGGACTCCGCCGAGAAGAGGCCATCACGGTAACACACTCAGTTAGTTCATTTTAATTAAGTTAAGGTTCAAGTTATCTACAACCGTACATTAACAAATTTCCATCTGCCCATAACCGCGGGCACGGCTTTCGAAAGTTCAAATCCCTGCAGGGGAGTCCCAACTTAGCCCATGACAAGCTCTCACGATTAACGAAGGAATAGATGAAAGTGCAACTATCCCTAGGTGGTTTTGGTAATTCATAACAACATATAGCTCATTGAGCTAATGCTATTCCAACATGATTATTTCAGGAAAGCTCAATGATTGGCATGGCATGGATGTGAAAGTGGAACCCTCAAAATGCTAAGGAAAGAGGATTGGCTCAAGCTCAAAAGCTCAAGACTCTTCATTTTATATTTTAGTGATCCAAGATCACATTGAGTCTTTAGGAAAAGCCAATACTATCAAGGAGGGATGAGGTGTTGCTTAATGAGCCTCTTGCTTCATGTGCTTAGTGATATGCTCCAAAAACCCTCAACTACTTTCCCATATCCACATTTGACCTAAACCCTAAGCCAAACTCGGTCCTACCGATTCTTCCTATCCGGCGCCACCGAGTTTCACTTGTCATTAGCCACTGCCAAACCCTAGCAATTCGGTTCTACCGATAGCGATCTCGGTCTCACCGAGATGGGATTGCAAACTCTTTGTTTCCCTTTTGTAACTTTTCGGTCTCACCGAAAGAGCGAATCGGTCCCACCGAGATTGCAATGTAAATTCAGTGTTTCCCCTTTGTAACTTTTCGGTCTCACCGAAAGAGCAAATCGGTCCCACCGAGTTTGCCTGACCAACTCTCTGGTTAGCTAATTACCAAATTCGGTCTCACCGAGTTTGTGTAATCGGTCTCACTGAGATTACGTTATGCCCAAACCCTAACCATATCGGTACTACCGAGTTGCATGTTAGTCCCACCGAAAATCTCTAACGGTCACTAGGTTTACATTTTTGGTCTGACCGAGTATGTGATTCGGTCCCACCGGGATTGGAAAACTGTGTAACGGTTGGATTTTGTGTGGAGGCTATATATACCCCTCCACCCCCTCTTCATTCGAAGAGAGATCCATCAGAACACATACACCATTCCAACTCACATGTTCTGAGAGAGAACCACCTACTCATGTGTTGAGACCAAGAAATTCCATTCCTACCATATGAATCTTGATCTCTAGGCTCTCCAAGTTGCTTTCCACTCAAATCTTCTTTCCACCAAATCCAAATCCTATGAGAGAGAGTTGAGTGTTGGGGAGACTATCATTTGAAGCACAAGAGCAAGTAGTTCATTACCTACACACCATTTGTTACTTCTTGGAGAGTGGTGTCTCCTAGATTGGCTAGGTATCACTTGGGAGCCTCCGACAAGATTGTGGAGTTGAACCAAGAAGTTTGTAAGGGCAAGGAGATCGCCTACTTCGTGAAGATCTACTGCTAGTGAGGCAAGTCCTGTGTGGGCGATGGCCATGGTGGGATAGACAAGGTTGCTTCTTCGTGGACCCTTTGTGGGTGGTTGCTTCTTCGTGGACCCTTCGTGGGTGGAGCCCTATGTGGACTCGCGCAACCGTTACCCTTTGTGGGTGGAGCCCTCCGTGGACTCTCGCAACCGTTACCCTTTGTGGGTTGAAGTCTCCATCAACGTTGATGTAGGATAGCACCACCTATCCGAACCACGGGAAAAACATCCATGTCTCCAATTGCGTTTGAATTCTCCAAACCCTTCCCTTTACATTCTTGCCAGTTGCATGCTTTACTTTTCGCTGCCAATATACTCAATGCATGCTTGCTTGAATTGTGTGATGATTGCTTGACTTGTCCTAAAATAGCTAAAATCTGCCAAGAACTAAAATTGGGAAAAGGTCAAGTTTTTATTTGGTCAAGTAGTCTAATCACCCCCCTCTAGACATACTTTCGATCCTACAAGTGGCATCAGAGCTTTGGTCTCCATTTGCTTTGATCTCCATAGCTTTGGTGGTCATAGCCTTGGTTTCACAACCTAGGAGAGTATGGCGTCTAGCGAGGGAAATTACCACCGTAGAGGTCCCTACTTTGATGGTACTAATTTTGCTAGTTGGAAGCATAAAATGAAAATGCATATTCTTGGACATAACCCCGCCGTTTGGGCTATTGTGTGTGTTGGTTTGCAAGGTGACTTCTTTGATGGGAGAGAACCAAACCGTGAAGCTACCACGGATGAGTTGAAGATGTTGCAATACAATGCTCAAGCTTGTGATATTCTCTTCAACGGATTGTGCCCCGAAGAATTCAACAAAATCAGCCGTCTTGAGAATGCGAAGGAAATTTGGGACACTTTGATTGATATGCACGAAGGTACTGACTCCGTCAAGGAATCCAAGTTGGATGTGCTTCAAAGCCAACTTGACAAGTTCAGGATGAAGGATGGTGAAGGTGTCGCTGAAATGTACTCTAGGCTTGCTCTCATCACAAATGAGATTGACGGCTTAGGAAGTGAAGAGATGACCGACAGATTCATCATCAAGAAGATTCTAAGAGACTTGGATGGAAAATATGATACCGTGTGCACATTGATCCAAATGGTGCCCAATTACAAAGATCTCAAGCCAACGGAGGTGATTGGAAGAATTGTTGCTCATGAGATGTCACTTAAGGATAAAGAGGAGCTTCACAACAAATCAAGTGGTGCCTATAAAGCCTCTTGTGAAGCCCCTACATCATCAAGTGAGAAACAAGACTTCAATGAAGAATTGAGCTTAATGGTGAAGAACTTCAACAAGTTCTACAGGAGTAGAAGCAAAGATAGAAGCTTCAAGTCAAGGTCCTACAATGACAAAAGATCTTCTAGTCGAGAGCGAAACTGCTATAGTTGT
This sequence comes from Triticum dicoccoides, assembly GCF_002162155.2. Taxonomy (NCBI): domain Eukaryota; kingdom Viridiplantae; phylum Streptophyta; class Magnoliopsida; order Poales; family Poaceae; genus Triticum; species Triticum dicoccoides. Next base: position 412,745,536 of record NC_041392.1, read on the forward strand.
GGAAGAACCGGACACTATTCGAATGAGTGTACGGCTCCCTACAAGAGAAGAGAAGATTCTCCAAAAAGAAGAAGCAAAGAATCACCACCAAGAGAGAGGAGGAGTAGAGATGATCGTTATGAACGAAGATACTCACGGAGAAGCAAGGATTCGGAAAGGAAGGAAAAATCATCAAGGAGCTACACAAGACGAAGACATCAAGCTCATGTTGGTGAATGGGTATCCGGCTCCGACTCTGACAGCCACTCCGAGAGAAGTTATCACTCCGACTCCGAAGATACTCAAGATGAAGGTGTTGCCGGTCTAGCACTTGTGTCAACCAACTCCTACGACATATTTGACTCACCAAATGAAGGAATTGGAAGATGCTTCATGGCCAAAGGTCCTAAGGTAACACACCCCGAGTATGTTGATTTCAATAGTGATGAAGATGACTTGTTAGGTGATGATTTGCTTGTTGACAACTCTAGTGATGAATACTATGATGAAAAGTCAATTAAACATGCTAATCAAGATAAAACGAATGACAATGATAAGGAGAAGATTGAGGCTCTAACTAAAGAACTAAACACTCTTAAGTTAGCTCATGAAACTATCTTCGAAGATCATCGAGAACTTTTAAGAGCTCATGAGAAATTACGCTTTGAAAAGCTCAATCTTGAGCAAGAGCATGAGTTCTTAAAAGCAATCAATGATGATCTCCGCAAGAAAAGCTCTTCTTACATTGCCAAGCGTTTACTCTTATCCACTTACATGCCTCAAGTCAAGTCTAGTAACAAGAACAAGAAAGATTCTTCCTCTAGCAGTAACAATGATCATGCTAAATCCAATATTGTTGCTTCTAGTAGTTCTCTTGATTCCACTAATGATTCTCTTAGCCAAGTTACACTTGAGCAAGAAAATAGCTTATTGAAGGGAATTATAGAGAAAGGAGTGTACAAAAGCCTTGCCGGGAGTAAGCAATTCGAGGAAATTGTGCGCAAGCAAGGAATGCACCGGAAGAATCAAGGTGTTGGTTTTGAACGAAAGTTCAATGCCAATGGAGTTGAGTGGGAAGAACATCAATACCCCAAGACAAAGTTTGTTCCTCAACAAGAGAAGTATGATACTTCTTTCAAGGGAACACAAGCTCAAGATGATCTTCCACCACAAGACTATAAGCAAAAAGGCAAGGACAAGCTTCAAGAGGAAATTGATGCATTTGAAGAAGCTCCTAAGACCTTAGTCAAGTGGATTCCCAAGACTACTTCAAGTTCCACTTCATCAAGTATGACTACAACTCCATGGATTCCCATCAAGATGGTGTGGATCCAAAAGAAGAAGAACTAGAAGAGTTCTTGAGGGTGACTCCGCCAACATACTTCACTCTTATCATTTTGGCAAGAACAAGTGCAATCAACTTCCACATCTTGCACTAGTTCAAGGAGTCACAAACCCTCTTGTTAGTAAGACAAGGGACAAGGTAACCTAAAAGTTTTCATGGACATCATCTTGTGTGTGCATCACTCTATGTCTATGGATATCCTTGTTTGTTCCTTGTGGGACTAACCCATGTAGGTATTGGAAGTGCAATTCACTCAAATGGATAGCTCCAAGTGATCTACATCAACATTGAGCATCCACATCTTCAACATCTACATGAAGTCATCATCGACAAAAACCCAAGGTTAGTTCATCCCTCTTAGGGGGGATATCACATCTAGGGGGAGCTTTACTCTAAGACTGAGCTAAAGCAACTCTAAAGATGTGTACACAACAATGCTTTATGTAAAAGTGGTAACCCCACTTAAGCTTAAACGATGAGTATGACCTATGATCAAGTGATCTCACTTGACTCCTAAGTCAATATACTCATATATAGATAACCTTGTCATCGCAAATTGCTTGATAGATGCTAGAATTGGTTGTGCATGCCTTGCCACATATTTCATTTGCCATCTTATTTTGTGAGCATGCTGGTTGCATATTTTACTCATTCGAGGACATCCACTTGTTGTTTTGATTGTTTGGTTTTATTTTCTTTTGCCAAGTGGATGGAAAAGAATGCCTAAGTACCTCCTCTAGCTATCTATGCTTTTCTCGTCTCAAACTCTATTCATGCTGCATCACAAAATTTGATCAAGTTAGATTCGAACCACTCTGTGTGAGGAGCACTCGGAGTCCCCGATTTGTCATAGACTTAAACTTCCAAAACCTCTTTATGATTCTCGGTCTGACCGATACCCCACTTTCGGTCCTACCGAGATCATTAAGTTGATCTAGGTTTTCGATCTCGGTGCAACCGATTTGAACATTTCGGTCCCACCGAGTTTCAGTAACTGCCTGCAGTTATGAATCTCGGTGCCACCGAGTTGTTCCACTCGGTCACACCGACAGGGTCGGGCTATATATAGTCACGGGCAAAATTTGGAAATTTCTCCGAACCCCTTCGCCCGCGCGATAGCCTGCTCTGCCAACGTGGTCTCCGGATCGTCTTCTCGCCGCCAGCCGCCTCCAGTCGCTGGTCTCCGTCACCGTCAACGGGAATTCTGCCCCGCCGTTGTCGCCGTAGCGAGTCTCTGCCGAACTAGGGTATGGACTCGATCACAGTGCTATTCCCCGTCCGATTCCTAGCACATTGTGTTCTTCATGATTCTTGCCACGATTGAAACACTCCTATCCAGTCAACACGCCCGTAGATTAGCTTTGATTCGAAAATTTTAGGGTTAGGTTTCCGCCGAAACCATCTCGGACCCACCGAGTTGAAAAACTCGGTCCCACCGATTTGGCTTATGCCATTGCACAAGTGAGACTCGGTCTGACCGAGAATTACTTATCTGTGTGACCGATTTTGGAACTCTGTGAAACCCTAGCAGTCTCGGTGCCACCGAACTGTGACTCGGTCCTACCGAGTTCACTAGTTTAGGTTCCAAAACTGCTTCGGTATCACCGAGTTTGAAAATCGGTAGATCCGAGATGATTTCAGTGGGAAACTAAAACTAAGTTTTTGGATCATTCTTTTTGCAAAAATCTCTGCATTTTGTGATGCTCATCTATTCTACCTCATCTATAAACTATTCACAGGGTCAGAAGTCATAGCTTGCAGCATGTCTGATCAAAGTGACAACGAGAACATGTTAGAGCAGCAGGTGCACATGAGTGAGGGCACTAGTCCCTCCAGCTCTTCAGATGAGGGCAGCAGAAGTTCCCCAAGCAATCTGCCAAAAACTGCCACCAGACAGAAGAAGAAGAGAACTTCAGACTCCGAAGATGAAGATTATGTGGCAGAGGAAGAGGCCACATCAAAGAGAGTTGAGCCAGCTCAAGGCACAAAGCCAGGTCTAAAGATCAAAAGGCCAGCAGGCAGGCAGCCTATGTCAAAGGCAAGAGCTTCAACTGAGAAGCCTGCACCCAAAGAGCCAGTTGCTGCTGAGAGAAAGAAAAGAAAGGAAAGGGTCAAGAAGACTGTAGCCAGAGTGCTAGGAAAGGCTTCCATCATGGAAGAGGAAGAGGAAGAAGTGGTAGCTGCACCAGCACCCAAGGCACCCAAGTTGATGGGTGATGCCATAAGATCAGGGGCTACTGCATCTAAGCCCAAAGCTGCCTCCAAGCCAAAACCAAAGAGGAATACAAGGAGCATTCCTGTAGCTGAGAAGAACAAGGCCCCAGTGCGTGAGACTGTTGCTGAAGAAGAGGATGAAGAGCAAGTTCTGAGAAAGCTCAAGCCCAAGATCCCAGACCACAACGATGCGCATCCTGTGGCTGAGGACATGAAGCTCAGGAGAGATTTAGGGTTGAGGAAGTGGAGAGAAGCAGACCAGTATGCTTCAAGGAGGAGGACTGCTGTTGACTACAGGTTCCACACTAAGGAACAGCAGGACTTCTATGAGACAGTACTGCTTGATAAGAAGCCAATAGTCTGTGATATGAGATGGGTTGACTGGCAGTACATCAAGGACAATGAGGAGCACTATCCTGGAGTGCAAGACAACTTCATAGCTTGTGGAGTAGCTGACTTTGTTGGGCAGAAGCTCACAAAGTGGAATGAGGAGCTTATAATGCAGTTCTACTCCACAGCACATTTTTATTCAGATGGGAGGATCACATGGATGTCTGAGGGTACAAGGTACCAATCCACAGTTGCTGAGTGGGCACAGATCATTAATGCCCCAGAGGAGCATGATAATGATTTGGACATATATGCCAAGAAGAAGATGGACCATAACTCTATGTCCAATATGTACAAGGAAATTCCAAATGAAGCACTTGACACGTTCAATTTGGGTCTGTGCATTACCTTCTGTCAGGGCTGCCAACTATCAATTGGATCTTGAGGCACACCTTATTGCCCAAGTCTGGAGATCACAAGATGATCAGAGGCCATGCTATCAACTTGCTACATGTATTTGATGTGCCTCAGAAGTTCAAGGTGATGAGCCTCATAGTGGAAACTATCAAAAGGATTGCAGCAGATCAGAAGAGGAGTTGCGGATATGCCCCTCAGATCCAGGAGCTCATTAACTCCAAGATGGGCACGGGCATATATTTATTGGACAAGGAACACCTGCCCATCCGTCCAGATTTTGAGGACAATCAAGTTGTCATGACTGAGAACGAGCCATCATCTGCCCAAGCATACGCAAAGAAGGAGGAAGGAGAAAGCTGCCAAGATGCCAACTCAAGAGGAGGCATCTGAGTATTTCTTGAAGACCAAACAACAGCAGCTTGGTTACCTGATTGCATCCACCCTGCGGATTGAGCAAGGACTGGCCACCCTAACTCAAAACCAGGCAAGCCTAGAGAGAATCATGGAACAAAAGTTCTATGACTTGGATGTCAAGGTAACGGAGATTCGGTCTGCAGTGGAGCAGCTCCAAGATGATATGCAGGAGAGGAGAGGCAGGACTACCACTCATGCCTTTGCCAGAGTGCCACGAGGTCCGAGGTCGTCTGCCGTGCCAGTTGCTGACACAAGAGCCACCACCTCAGCACCAGCTACAGCCTCAGTTCCACCAGCTCCAGCATCTACTTCAGCTCCAACTCCAGCGTCTACTTCAGCGTCTACAGAAGCCTTCGTCCTTGGAGTGATCCGGACTCCACCACCACCAGAAGATCAAGCCTGAGCGTCGATCTAGCACTATGCATTTTCTAGGTACTTTTTGGTAACTTGTTGCCAAAGGGGGAGAAAAATGTATAGATCATAGGCTTCGAGAGAGAGAGTGTTGCTTTTCTCTCTTGCTTTATTTGGTGGTTTTTCGAACTTGTTTGATTTTGAGTGCTTGAGATACTACGTCATTATTTGTGAGACATTGATGATCATGTGTTTGATCATAAGCTACACTTAATGCTTGCTTAATGCTATTATCTTATCTATCTTATGTGATCTTTCACTATTCTTGGTGATGAGTGCATGTATTTCATTCTTATCATTTTAAGCGCTCCACCAAGATGTATGTGACATGGAAGAGTAACCCATGACTCTAACTCCTTGTGCATTTGCAGTCCAAAGCAAATTTTAAATATGCACAAATTTATGGGGAGCTCTTACTTATCACATACTTCTCAAAGCGATGATATATTTCATGCTTATTATCATTTGTCGAAGCTTTGATCTATATGTTGTCATCAATTACCAAAAAGGGGGAGATTTAAAGTGCAACTATCCCTAGGTGGTTTTGGTAATTCATAACAACATATAGCTCATTGAGCTAATGCTATTCCAAGATGATTATTTCAGGAAAGCTCAATGATTGGCATGGCATGGATGTGAAAGTGGAACCCTCAAAATGCTAAGGAAAAAGGATTGGCTCAAGCTCAAAAGCTCAAGACTCTTCATTTTATATTTTAGTGATCCAAGATCACATTGAGTCTTTAGGAAAAGCCAATACTATCAAGGAGGGATGAGGTGTTGCTTAATGAGCCTCTTGCTTCATGTGCTTAGTGATATGCTCCAAAAACCCTCAACTACTTTCCCATATCCACATTTGACCTAAACCCTAAGCCAAACTCGGTCCTACCGATTCTTCCTATCCGGCGTCACCGAGTTTCACTTGTCATTAGCCACTGCCAAACCCTAGCAATTCGGTTCTACCGATAGGGATCTCGGTCTCACCGAGATGGGATTGCAAACTCTCTGTTTCCCTTTCGTAACTTTTCGGTCTCACCAAAAGAGCGAATCGGTCCCACCGAGATTGCAATGTAAATTCAGTGTTCCCCCTTTGTAACTTTTCGGTCTCACCGAAAGAGCAAATCGGTCCCACCGAGTTTGCCTGACCAACTCTCTGGTCAGCTAATTACCAAATTTGGTCTCACCGAGTTTGTGTAATCGGTCTCACCGAGATTATGTTATGCCCAAACCCTAACCATATCGGTACTACCGAGTTGCATGTCAGTCCCACCGAAAATCTCTAACGGTCACTAGGTTTACATTTTCGGTCTGACCGAGTTTGTGATTCGGTCCCACCGGGATTGGAAAACTGTGTAACGGTTGGATTTTGTGTGGAGGCTATATATACCCCTCCACCCCCTCTTCATTCGAAGAGAGAGCAATCGGAACACATACACCATTCCAACTCACATGTTCTGAGAGAGAACCACCTACTCATGTGTTGAGACCAAGAAATTCCATTCCTACCATATGAATCTTGATCTCTAGGCTCTCCAAGTTGCTTTCCACTCAAATCTTCTTTCCACCAAATCCAAATCCTATGAGAGAGAGTTGAGTGTTCGGGAGACTATCATTTGAAGCACAAGAGCAAGGAGTTCATTACCTACACACCATTTGTTACTTCTTGGAGAGTGGTGTCTCCTAGATTGGCTAGGTGTCACTTGGGAGCCTCCGACAAGATTGTGGAGTTGAACCAAGAAGTTTGTAAGGGCAAGGAGATCGCCTACTTCATGAAGATCTACCGCTAGTGAGGCAAGTCCTGTGTGGGCGATGGCCATGGTGGGATAGACAAGGTTGCTTCTTCGTGGACCCTTTGTGGGTGGTTGCTTCTTCGTGGACCCTTCGTGGGTGGAGCCCTGTGTGGACTCGCGCAACCATTACCCTTTGTGGGTGGAGCCCTCCATGGACTCTTGCAACCGTTACCCTTTGTGGGTTGAAGTCTCCATCAACGTGGATGTAGGATAGCACCACCTATCCGAACCACGGGAAAAACATCCGTGTCTCCAATTGCGTTTGAATTCTCCAAACCCTTCCCTTTACATTCTTGCAAGTTGCATGCTTTACTTTCCGCTGCCAATATACTCTTTGCATGCTTGCTTGAATTGTGTGATGATTGCTTGACTTGTCCTAAAATAGCTAAAATCTGCCAAGAACTAAAATTGGGAAAAGGTCAAGTTTTTATTTGGTCAAGCAGTCTAATCACCCCCTCTAGACGTACTTTCGATCCTACAATAGACCTCCTCCCGAGACGTTCCGATCAGACTCGGTATCTCGGTTCTTTAAGACACTTCGACAGGTTAAAACAAATCCAGCAACACCGCCCGAATGTGCCGACAAATCCCGATAGGAGCTGCACATATCTCGTTCTCAGGGCACACTCAGATGAACACTACGTACAACTAAAACCAACCCTCGAGTTGC
>NC_041392.1:412753427-412755721 GCF_002162155.2 Triticum dicoccoides
AAGATGACCCTCGGGCTCCAGAAACCCAAGGGAAAAAGAGGCTAGGCGGTAAATGGTAAAACCAAGGTTGGGCATTGCTGGAAAAGTTTTAATCAAGGCGAACTATCAAGGGGTTCCCATTATAACCCAACCGCGTAAGGAACGCAAAATCCGGGAACATAACACCGATATGACGGAAACTAGGGCGGCAAGAGTGGAACAAAACACTAGCCGAGAGGCCGAGCCTTCCACCCTTTACCAAGTATATAGATGCATTAAGATAACATAGCAATATAATGATATCCCAACAAGTAAATAAATGTTCCAACAAGGAACAGCCTCCAATCTTCACCTGCAACTAGCAACGCTATAAGAGGGGCTGAGCAAAGCGGTAACATAGCCAAACAACGGTTTGCTAGGACATGGTGGGTTAGAGGTTTGACATGGCAATTTGGGAGGCTTGAAAGCAAGTGGTAGGAATCGTAGCATTGGCATAGCAAAGGAGCGAGCAATCTAGCATAGCAAAGATAGTAGTGATTTCGAGGGTATGATCATCTTGCCTGCACAGTTGTCAGAGTTGACTGGATCCTCGAAAGCAAACTCAACGGGCTCCTCGTTAGTGAACTCGTCTCCCGGCTCTACCCAAACAAGACAAACAAGCAACAAGGACACAATCAACCACGTGCAAGGATCAAACAATATGATGCAAGGATGGTATGCTATGCGGGATGCGATGCGGGATGCATATGCAAGATTTGACAGGAAATGCAAGATCCTGGCCTCAACTTGGAAATCCAAGTGTGCCACTAGAAAGATAAGATGAAAACGCTTGAAAACGATATAAAGAACGTCAGAATCGGAGTTACGGTTTGGAAAAGGCAAGCAATTCAAATATGACCACATTCTGCGATTTACAGCAAGTAGCCATCTAAATGCAATGAGATGAACAAGCTACAACACCCAAACATGGTAAGAAAATACATGGCAGGGATGCATTCATGATGCCTAACAAAAGTCTAGCACTGAGCTACGGCCAATTCATCAATTAACAATTTCAAACAAGCATGGCAAAAATGCATATGGCAAACAGATCTCAGACTTAGTGAAATTAACACTTGTCTGGAATTTCAGATCAGGTAGCCCTCTTCGGAGCAACAAAACTACATGCTACAGGACCTGAACATGGCAAAATAAAGCATGGCATGGAGCTACTCAAAGATCTTAACAAAAGTCCCTTATTGACCTTAAGCCAAAAGGGATCAGAAAATACAATTGCAAGCATGTGAACATGGCAAAAACATAATCAGATCACAGACTTAGTGAAAACTGGAGCATGCTGAAACAGATATCAAGTAGGCATGTTTACGAGCTCGATGCAATCACTACGGAGCAAGTCATGATAAACTAAGCATACGCCCATCAAGAATACACGAAATGCAAGCTAGACATGGCAATAACAATAGCATAGCATGCACGGATCAACTACAACATCATCGGCAAAATTGCAAACAAGTTGACAATCTGCCTAGATCCACAAAGTAGCAAAAGTAGAGATCGATTGACTCAAGCTAGGGTGCTCCATAATTGCAAACAAAGACATGGATGGATAGAGCACTACAAGATTAACAAAACATCCTTACTGATCATCCTCAAAATAGGCACGGATCACTCGGAAACAACATGAACATATGGCCATATGAAATAAACAGATCAAGGACTTAGTGAAATTACTAAGTCCCTGAAATCAGCACTACCAAGTACCTCACTTCGCAAGCTTGTGCTAGTCACCACAAAAATCACAAAAATACATGGGTTGCACCTTTGGAAAGATGGCAAAACCCTTAGCAAAACATATGTAGAGCTCATGGGCATAACATGCACACAATAATCATGGCAAAAATGACAAATATGCAAATGGAGTAGCAGATCTGACAAATAACTCAAGTAGCCCTCTTCTAACAGCATTTCAGGCCTCAAGATGAACTCAAATAAAAATGATGCAATGGAATGAAATGATGTACTCTCTGAGACGAACAATTATATATGCTATATGCCAAAAACGGAGTTACGGATGCAAAGATATAGCTTGATGAAGATGAGCAGATGAGCTAGGGTTTCGGGCAAAAAGTCAACCCGAGACAAATCCGGATCTGAGATCTGCACGCTTTACGAGGATCGCCGGGGTTCTTGCCGGAGTTCGTTGCCGGACTTGGCGAGGGGAGGCACTAGAGTCGAGGGAGAGACGGAGAGGGGCCGGATCCGGCGTGGGGGAGGCGACGAGGCGACACGGACGCCGAGGCGGGCGCGGGCGGCGG
>NC_041392.1:412756023-412769805 GCF_002162155.2 Triticum dicoccoides
GCCGGCGGGGAGGCGGCGGATGGCGGCGGCCGAGGGAGAGACGAGGAGGCGCGGGCGGTGGGATGGCTTCGGGCCGCGGGGGCCCGCGATGGGCCTCAGCGGGCCGACCGGGGCGGCGAAGTGGGCGCAGGCGGCAACGAGTGAGGAGGCGACACGTGGCGGCGGCGGGGGAGGACCCGGACGTGTCTGTTGGTGCAGATTTGTCCGACGGCGCGCGAGGGGTGGATCTAGGGTTTTCGGGAGGAAGGAGAAGGAGATTTTTGGGGGTTCTTTAAATAGGCATAGAGGGAGCTAGGAGAGTCCAAATGAGGTGCGGTTTTTGGCCACGCGGTCGTGATCGAACGATCTAGATGATGGAGAAGGCTTAGGTGGCTTTTGGGCCAAATTGGAGGGGTGTTGGGCTGCAACACACACGAGGCCTTTTCGGTCCCTCGGTTAACCGTTGGAGTATCAAACAAAGTCCAAATGATACGAAACTTGACAGGCGGTCTACCGGTAGTAAACCAAGGCCGCATGACAAGTATCGGTCCAATCCGGAAATGTTTAATCTCCACACAAGAAAGAAAGGTAGAAATGACCACCGGAGGGGAACGAAGCGCCAGAATGCAAAACGGACAACGGGGAAAATGCTCGAATGCATGAGATGAACACGTATGCAAATGCAATGCACATGATGACATGATATGAGATGCATGACAAGGACAACAACACACGGAGACAAAAACCCAACCCGAGAAAATAAAATAACTTAACACCGGAAACGGCAAGAGTTGGAGTACAAATTGGGAAAGTAATATCTGGGGTGTTGCAACACTCCACCACTACGAAAGGATCTCGTCCTGAGATCTAGGACTGAAAGAACGCCGGGTACTCAGAACGGAGGTGATCCTCACGTTCCCAGGTAGCTTCACGGTCGGAATGATGTGACCACTTGACTTTGAGGAATTTGATTGACTTATTGCGAGTCTTGCGTTCTGTCTCTTCAAGAATAGCAACGGGGTGCTCACGATATGAGAGATCTTCTTGGAGCTCAATGTCCTCGAAGTTGATGGTGCGGTCAGGAGTGTTGAAGCACTTTCGGAGCTAAGAGACATGGAACACATCATGAACATTTGCAAAGTTTGAAGGAAGCTCGAGTTGATAGGCGAGATCGCCTCTCTTGCTGACAATCTTGAAAGGTCCCACGTATCTGGGGGCAAGCTTCCGTTTGATACCGATGCGACGAGTACCTTTCCTAGGAGAAACGCGGAGGTAAACATGATCTCTGATCTCGAAAGCCAAATCACGGTGCTTACTATCATAGTAGCTCTTATGACGGGATTGAGCTACTTTGAGGTTACCTCGAATGACTTTGCACATTTCCTCTGCCTCTGTGATTAAGTCATTTCAGAGAAGCTGACGTTCACCGGTTTCAGACCAGTTGAGAGGGGTACAGCACTTCCTGCCATACAGAATTTCAAATGGGCCTTGCTCGAACTTGCTTGAAAACTGTTGTTGCAGGAGAATTCATCATAAGGAAGACAATCCTCCCACTTCATGCCGAAGGAGATCACACAAGCCCTGAGCATATCTTCAAGAATCTGGTTGACACGCTCGACTTGACCGCTAGTTTGAGGATGGAAAGCTGTGCTGAAGCGGATGTTGGTGCCCATGGCCTTCTCAAAAGAATCCCAAAACTTGGAGGTAAAGATGCTGCCACGGTCTGAAGAGATCACCTGTGGAATACCGTGCAGAGAGACAATTCGAGAGGTATAGAGTTCCGGCAATTGAGCTGCAGTGATCGACTCTTTGATAGGCAGAAAGTGAGCCACTTTGGTGAGTTTGTCGATGACAACGAATATATCATCATTGCCACATTTGGACTTTGGAAACCCAGTCACGAAGTCCATCTCAATGTGGTCAAACTTCCATTCTGGAATGGCAAGAGGTTGGAGGAGACCAGCTGGCCTTTGGTGTTCTGCCTTCACTCTCCTGCAGACATCACACTCATTCACGAATTGAGCAATCTCGCGCTTCATTCGAGTCCACCAATAAGCCTGCTTGAGGTCCTGATACATCTTCGTGCTTCCAGGGTGGATGGAGAGGAGAGAATTGTGAGCCTCGTTCATGATCACTTTACGAAGTTCACCTTTGGGCACAACAATACGATCCTCGAAGAAGAGAGTGTCCTTGTCATCAAGGCGGTAGCACTTGTACTTGGGTTAACTCTTCGCAATCCCAATCTTCACCTTTTTCACCATAGCATCAAGAAGCTGGGCTTGGCAAATCTGGTCTTCTAAGGTAGGAGGGACTTGAAGGTTGGCGAGGAAACCTTGAGGAACAACTTGCAGATTAAGTTTGCGGAAAGCTTCACAAAGCTCGGGTTGATAAGGCTTGAGAATCAGACTGTTGCAATAAGCCTTCCTGCTCAATGCGTCAGCAATCACATTGGCCTTGCCTAGAGTATACTCGATACTCGGATTATACTCTTGAATCATTTCGACCCATCGAGTTTGCCTGAGGTTGAGATTAGGCTGAGTGAAGATGTACTTGAGACTCTTGTGATCAGTGAAAATGTCCACTTCTCTTCCCAATAAGAGATGTCTCCAAGTCAAAAGAGCATGCACAACTGCCGCCAACTCGAGATCATGAGTGGGGTAGTTCTTCTCATTAGGCTTCAATTGGCGAGAGGTATAAGCAATAACTTTCTTCTCTTGCATCAACACTGCGCCAAGACCTTGGAGAGAGGCATCACAAAAGACCTCGTACGGTTTGGATTCATCAGGTGGAGTCAGAACTGGAGCAGTGATCAATTTCTCTTTCAAAGTGTTGAAAGCAATGTCACACTTCGGAGACCAAACGTACTTGACGTGCTTCTGGAGAAGATTAGAGAGAGGCTTCACGGTCTTAGAAAAGTTTTCAACGAATCTTCGGCAATAGCTTGCGAGACCGAGGAAGCTACGGAGTTGCTTCACGTTCTGAGGAGGTTCCCAATTCACAATTGCAGACACCTTCTCAGGATTCACGGCAATGCCCTTGGCAGAGATGATATGACCAAGATAAAGAACCTCATCGAGCCAAAATTCGCACTTGGAGAACTTGGCGTAGAACTAATGTTCCCTCAGCTTATCAAGAACCAAACGCAAGTGCTTGGCATGATCTTCCTTGTTCTTCGAGAAAACCAGAATGTTGTCGAGATAGACCAAAACAAAGTCATTGGTGTAGGCGTTGAAGATGAAGTTCATCATGCGAGATAAAGTCGGAGGAGCGTTAACGAGGCCAAAAGACATGACAGTGTATTCATATGAACCATAGCTTGTCCTGAAAGCCGTCTTGGGAATATCTTGCTCACAGATTCGAATCTGATGATAACCCATACGGAGATCAACCTTGGAGAATACTTGGGCACCTTTTAGTTGTTCGAACAGCTCGTTGATGTTGGGAAGTGGGTATTTGTTCTTGATGGCCTTCTTGTTCAATGGACGATAATCAACACAAAGTCGGTCCGTTCCACCCTTCTTCTTCACAAAAAGAACACCACAACCCCACGGAGAAGAACTAGGCCGAATGAGACCCATTCTTTCTTGAATATCGAGTTGCTTCTTCAGCTCCTTCAACTCTTCAGGTCCGAGCTTGTAAGGACGCTTGCACACAGGTTCCGTGCCAGGTTCAAGATCAATGATGAATTCAACCGGCCGGTGCGGAGGCATTCCTGGAAGCTCTTCTGGAAAGACGTCTTGATATTCGTAAACGACTGGAATTTGCAAGATGGCATCCAGTTCACCCTTCTCATTGAGAGAAAAAAGATGGATGGTATCATCACGAGCGGCAAAGACAATTACATCCTCAGACGAATGAGTCAATTGAATCTGCCTGGCTGCACAATCAAGACGCGCCTTGTGCTTAGAAAGCCAATCCATTCCGAGAATAAGATCAATATCCGAGTTGCCAAGAACCACCGGAGAGGAGAGAAACTTGTAATCGCCCAACGTGATAGAGACATCCGGAACGCAATTGTTAGAAGTCATTTGCTTGCCCGGAGACACAATCTTCAACCGAACAGGAATCCTTTCGGTCACAAAATCATGCTTGGCCACAAATGGAGTTGAAATAAAAGAAAGCGATGCACCAGTGTCAAAAAGAACTTTTGCAGGAACATCGTTAACAGGAAGGTTACCCATAATCACATCTGGCGAGTCCTCTGCCTCAGCTGCGTTCAGCAAATTGACCTTGGCGTGCTTGGGGTTATGCTTGACCACAACTGTACTTGCCGATCTGACAGGAGGAGGAGGAGGGAGACGTCTCTGGTTGAAGCACTTGTTGGCATAGTGACCCTTCTGTTGGCACTTGTTGCACGTGACCTCTGAAAGCGGACGGTGGTACGGAGCACTTGATCTTGGAGGTTGAGACGAAGTCTTGTTCTGAAAGCCAGGGTTGGGTGGGTGGGAAGATCCACTGCCACCTTTGCTCTTCTGCTGATATGGCTGACGAAACGAAGGAGGAGGAAGCCAATACTTCTGCTTCTTGGCCACTTGAGTAGAGGAAGAAGGAGTAGCATCTCTGACTCGCTTCTTGGAAGCATCACACCTCAGTTGAGCGGCCTCTTGCTTCAATGCCATGTTGTAGAACTCATCGTACCTCAAGGGCTCAAAGAGAACAAGAGCTAGCTGAATTTCTTCTCTGAGACCACCCCTGAACTGGTATATCATGCTCTTCTCATCAGGGACGTCCTGCTTGGCAAAACGGGCGAGCTTCTGAAACAACTTGTTGTAGTCATAGACAGACAAAGAACCTTGCTTCAGATTGCGGAATTCCTCATGCTTGCTTTCAACCATGCTCTGAGGAATATGATGAGCTCTGAAATCTTGATGGAATTCATCCCAAGTGATAACACGTCCACCTATGGAGTCCTTGTACTGCTGGAACCATTCTGCAGCTTGAGCTTTGAGTTGGAAGGAAGCGAACTTGACAAAGTCCTCAGGCATGACGTTACTGCACTCAAAACGCTTGCCCAGATCCACAAGCCAATCGTCAGCATCGGTTGCCTCAACACAATTGCTGAAAGTCTTTGGCCCATTAGCAAGGAACTGGTTGAGTGTAGCAGAGTGATTCTGATTGCCTTGGTTCCCTTGGTTGCCTTGATTGCGCTCTTGAAGAATTTGCATGATCAACTGTGTGTTTGCATTGGTTGCGGCCATCACAGCTTGCCATGCCTCCGGAGGAGGTGGAGGTGGTGGCGGATCTTGATTCTGATTCTGACTGGTGCTCTTAGTGGGAGCCATCCTGAAGAGGTTGACCACTGTTAGCACATAGACAGATAAAATGAAGCTGAAACCAATGGAATGAAAATTGCAACATATAGTCTTCACATCCGAACAAAATGAACGAATGCATTCCTCTTGAAATGGTCACATATCCATAAATTGAGAAGCCACTTAGAATTAAGGTAGAGAAATAAATCAACAAGGTACGGATTAAGAACGAATAATCGGTAAGAAATCCCAATCTCAAACCAATATCCGTGGAAGAAGAACTAGCGCTACGAGAATTCCCACCTATGAAACTCCCGAACCTTTCCGGTTATGCAATCAGGTGTTGGGGATACAGGGGAAGCATAATATCTCACCCAATTCTAGCAAATCCTACATCCAGCTATATCCATCCTTCAACACATAACCAATAAAAACTTCGGAAACCATCTACCTCAACCTTCGAAAAGCATCCGTTATACAAGTTATGGCGATACTCCCGAACTCCCGCCCCAGTACTGGGTGGCGTCGAGGTTATCTCACCAACGAACTGCATAAAAGAGATTTTCGATGTCGGCATACTAAACTCAGGTATTCCAGAACTGCAACGATAAAATTATGACGACAACACCTCAGAGCTCAACTCCCCGGGACACTTCCACAAAACCCCTGACAGGAGGCACCAAGACAATGTTCTCATCATAAAACCATCGGAACGATTCCAAGATATCCGCGTGATCCTAAATTTTTTTAGTGAGATTTAAGAAGAGAAGAGTCAAAACTCTACGTCGGGATGCCTTACCAGAGCGATGAGGAGACTGGGAAGTAAAAAGAATTCCTAAACTCTCCGATATATAATTCCTAATTGACTCGAAACATTTTTCTAGACACAACTCGTCTGCTAAAAACGATCAAGCAATGGGGCTCCTAAGGTCGGGGAAGGCTCTCATACCAACTTGTAACACCCTCGATGCGACTATAGCTCCCACGTGTCGAGGCACGACTTAGAGACATAATCGCATTGAAGACATATGTCGCAAGTAAGGTAATCTTTACACATCCCATGTAATATAATAATAAAGGGGAGATAACATAGTTGGCTTACACTCGCCACGTCAATCAAGGTACATAAATAACATTACATCATCCAAACACTCATGGCCCGACTACAGCGCCAAAATAAAAGATAACCCAACATGCGACACGGTCCCGATCACCCCCAACTGGGCACCACTACTGATCATCAGGAAAGGAAACATAATAACGTTGAGAGTCCTCGTCGAACTCCCACTTGAGCTCGAGCGCGTCACCTGGAGCGGAATCATCAGGCCCTGCATCTGGTGTAATAGTAATCTGTGAGCCACAGGGACTCAGCAATCTCGCACTCTCGCGATCAAGACTATTTAAGCTTATAGGTAAGGCAAGGTAAATATGTGGAGCTGCAGCAAGCGACTAGCATAATATGGTGGCTATCCTGTTCGCAAAAGAGAGCGAGAAGAGGAGGCAAAGCGCGAGCGAGAAAGTAGAGAACAACCTGCGCAAGCATTACTCCAACACCGTGTCCACTTCCCGGACTCCGCCGAGAAGAGGCCATCACGGTAACACACTCAGTTGATTCATTTTAATTAAGTTAAGGTTCAAGTTATCTACAACCGGACATTAACAAATTCCCATCTGCCCATAACCACGGGCACGGCTTTCGAAAGTTCAAATCCCTGCAGGGGAGTCCCAACTTAGCCCATGACAAGCTCTCACGGTCAACGAAGGAATAGACCTCCTCCCGAGACGTTCCGATCAGACTCGGTATCTCGGTTCTTCAAGACACTTCGACAGGTTAAAACAAATCCAGCAACACCGCCCGAATGTGCCGACAAATCCCGATAGGAGCTGCACATATCTCGTTCTCAGGGCACACTCAGATGAACACTACGTACAACTAAAACCAACCCTCGAGTTGCCCCGAGGTGGCGCTGCAAGTGGCTCTATTTGGACCAACACTCAGAGGAGCACTGGCCTGAGGGGGGGGGGTTAAATAAGATGACCCTCGGGCTCCGGAAACCCAAGGGAAAAAGAGGCTATGTGGTAAATGGTAAAACCAAGGTTGGGCATTGCTGGAAAAGCTTTAATCAAGGCGAACTATCAAGGGGTTCCCATTATAACCCAACCGCGTAAGGAACACAAAATCCGGGAACAAAACACCGATATGACGGAAACTAGGGCGGCAAGAGTGGAACAAAACACTAGGCGAGAGGCCGAGCCTTCCACCCTTTACCAAGTATATAGATGCATTAAGATAACATAGCAATATAATGATATCCCAACAAGTAAATAAATGTTCCAACAAGGAACAGCCTCCAATCTTCACCTGCAACTAGCAACGCTATAAGAGGGGCTGAGCAAAGCGGTAACATAGCCAAACAACAATTTGCTAGACATGGTGGGTTAGAGGTTTGACATGGCAATTTGGGAGGCTTTAAAGCAAGTGGTAGGCATAGTAGCATTGGCATAGCAAAGGAGCGAGCAATCTAGCATAGCAAAGATAGTAGTGATTTCGAGGGTATGATCAGCTTGCCTGCACAGTTGTCAGAGTTGACTGGATCCTCGAAAGCAAACTCAACGGGCTCCTCGTTAGCAAACTCGTCTCCCGGCTCTACCCAAACAAGACAAACAAGCAACAAGGACACAATCAACCACGTGCAAGGATCAAACAATATGATGCAAGGATGGTATTCTATGCGGGATGCGATGCGGGATGCATATGCAAGATTTGACAGGAAATGCAAGATTCTAGCCTCAACTTGGAAATCCAAGTGTGCCACTGGAAAGATGAGATGAAAACGCTTGAAAACGATATAAAGAACGTCGGAATCGGAGTTACGGTTTGGAAAAGGCAAGCAATTCAAATATGACCACGTTCTGCGATTTACAGCAAGTAGCCATCTAAATGCAATGAGATGAACAAGCTACAGCACCCAAACATGGTAAGAAAATACATGGCAGGGATGCATTCATGATGCCTAACAAAAGTCTAGCACTGAGCTACGGCCAATTCATCAATTAACAATTTCAAACAAGCATGGCAAAAATGCATATGGCAAACAGATCTCAGACTTAGTGAAATTAACACTTGTCTGGAATTTCAGATCAGGTAGCCCTCTTCGGAGCAACAAAACTACATGCTACAGGACCTGAACATGGCAAAATAAAGCATGGCATGGAGCTACTCAAAGAGCTTAACAAAAGTCCCTTATTGACCTTAAGCCAAAAGGGATCAGAAAATACAATTGCAAGCATGTGAACATGGCAAAAACATAATCAGATCGCAGACTTAGTGAAAACTGGAGCATGCTGAAACAGATATCAAGTAGGCATGTTTACGAGCTTGATGCACTCACTACAGAGCAAGTCATGATAAACTAAGCATACACCCGTCAAGAATACACGAAATGCAAGCTAGACATGGCAAGAACAATAGCATAGCATGCACGGATCAACAACAACATCATCGGCAAAATTGCAAACAAGTTGACAATCTGCCTAGATCCACAAAGTAGCAAAAGTAGAGCTCGATTGACTCAAGCTAGGGTGCTCCATAATTGCAAACAAAGACATGGATGGATAGAGCACTACAAGATTAACAAAACGTCCTTACTGATCATCCTCAAAATAGGCACGGATCACTCGGAAACAACATGAACATATGGCCATATGAAATAAACAGATCAAGGACTTAGTGAAATTACTAAGTCCCTGAAATCAGCACTACCAAGTGCCTCACTTCGCAAGCTTGTGCTAGTCACCACAAAAATCACAAAAATACATGGGTTGCACCTCTGGAAGGATGGCAAAACCCTTAGCAAAACATATGTAGAGCTCATGGGCATAACATGCACACAATAATCATGGCAAAAATGACAAATATGCAAATGGAGTAGCAGATCTGACAAATAACTCAAGTAGCCCTCTTCTAACAGCATTTCGTGCCTCAAGATGAACTCAAATGAAAATGATGCAATGGAATGAAATGATGTACTCTCTGAGACGAACAATTAGATATGCTATATGCCAAAAACGGAGTTACGGATGCAAAGATATAGCTTGATGAAGATGAGTAGATGAGCTAGGGTTTCGGGCAAAAAGTCAACCCGAGACAAATCCGGATCTGAGATCTGCACGCTTTACGAGGATCGCCGGGGTTCTTGCCGGAGTTCGTTGCCGGACTTGGCGAGGGGAGGCACTAGAGTCGAGGGAGAGACGGAGAGGGGCCGGATCCGGCGTGGGGGAGGCGGCGAGGCGACACGGACGCCGAGGCGGGCGCGGGCGGCGGGCGGTGACCGGCCGGGCGGCGGGCGGCGGCGCGTGTGCCGGCGGGGAGGTGGCGGATGGCGGCGGCCGAGGAAGAGACGAGGAGGCGCGGGCGGTGCGATGGCTTCGGGCCACGGGGGCCCGCGATGGGCCTCAGCGGGCCGGCCGGGGCGGCGAAGTGGGCGCAGGCGGCAACGAGTGAGGAGGTGACACGTGGCGGCGGCGGGGGAGGACCCGGACGTGTCCGTTGGTGCAGATTTGTCCGACGGCGCGCGAGGGGTGGATCTAGGGTTTTCGGGAGGAAGGAGAAGGAGATTTTCGGGGGTTCTTTAAATAGGCATAGAGGGAGCTAGGAGAGTCCAAATGAGGTGCGGTTTTCGGCCACGCGATTGTGATCAAACGATCTAGATGATGGAGAAGGCTTAGGTGGGTTTTGGGCCAAAATGGAGGGGTGTTGGGCTGCAACACACACGAGGCCTTTTCGGTCCCTCGGTTAACCGTTGGAGTATCAAACAAAGTCCAAATGATACGAAACTTGACAGGCGGTCTACCGGTAGTAAACCAAGGCCACATGGCAAGTATCGGTCCAATCCGGAAATGTTTAATCCCCACACACGAAAGAAAGGTAGAAATGACCACCGGAGGAGAACGAAGCGCCGGAATGCAAAACGGACAACGGAGAAAATGCTCGAATGCATGAGATGAACAAGTATGCAAATGAAATGCACATGATGACATGATATGAGATGCATGACAACGACAACAACACACAGAGACAAAAACCCGAACCTGAGAAAATAAAATAACTTAACGCCGGAAACGGCAAGAGTTGGAGTACAAGTTGGGAAAGTAATATCCGGGGTGTTGCAAAGAGACCCTATCAGATGCCCGAGAATAATCTGGAGGAAATTAAGAAACAGATCAAGGAGTTATTGGAGAAAGGATACATTCGAAGGAGTTCATCACCTTGGGGAGCCCAGTGCTTTTGGTTGAGAAGAAGGATAAATCCCTAAGAATGGTTGTTGATTATCGGGCCTTGAATGAAGTGACGATCAAGAACAAGTACCCACTGCCGATGATCAATGATATGTTTGATCAGCTGCAAGGAGCTAAGGTGTTTTCGAAGATCGATTTGCGATCAGGATACCATCAGTTGAAGATTCGAGAGAAAGATATACCAAAGACAGCATTCACCACGCGTTACAGATTATATGAGTATACGGTCATGTCGTTTGGACTGACTAACGCCCCTGCCTATTTCATGAGCATGATGAACAAGGTATTCATGCAATATTTGGACAAGTTTGTTGTGGTGTTTATTGATGATATTATGGTATACTCAAAGAATTAGGAGGAGCACAAGGAGCATTTGCGATTAGTTCTCGAGAAACTCAGGGAACACAAGTTGTATGCCAAGTTCAGCAAATGCGAGTTTTGGTTGAAGGAAGTCGGATTCCTTGGACATGTTATATCAGGAGAAGGTATAGCAGTAGACCCCAGCAAGGTTCAGTCAGTCACTGAATGGTTGGCACCCACTTCAGTTAGCGAGATCCGCAGTTTTCTTGGACTCGCAGGATACTATCGGAGATTCATTGAGAATTTTTCCAAGATTGCGAAACCAATGACGGAGTTGTTGAAGAAGCATACTAAGTTTAAATGGACGGAAGATTGCGAGGCAAGTTTCCAGGAGTTGAAGAAACATTTGACTACAGCCCTAGTGCTGACACTGCTAGATATACATAAGGATTTCCAAGTGTATTGCGACGCCTCTCGCTTAGGACTTGGAAGTGTGCTTATGCAGGACGGAAGAGTTTTTTCGTATGCCTCACGACAACTAAAACCTCACGAGTTGAACTATGCCACTCCTGATTTGGAGCTAGCAGGAGTAGTGCATGCATTGAAGACTTGGAGATATTACCTTATTGGAAACCGTTGTGATGTGTACACGGATCATATGAGTTTGAAGTACATCTTCACACAGAAGGAACTGAACCTTAGGTAGAGGAGATGGTTGGACCTTATAAAGGATTATGACATGAAGCTGCACTATCATCCAGGCAAGGCCAATGTCGTAGCAGACGCTTTGAGCCGGAAGAGTTATGCTAATATCCTTGCGAGTAAGGGAGTGCCAAAGGAGTTAGCAGAGGATATCATGGAACTTAGATTAGAGATTGTTCCTAGAGGTTTTGTTCCAACAATGGAAGTTTAGTTGACATTGTTGGGTAAGATTCTGGAAGCTCAGAAGGATGACAAAGAGATTGCTGAGATAAAGGAGAAGATGAGAAAAGGAAAGACCAAAGGTTTTCATGAGGATGAGCACGATACCTTATGGTTTGAGGACTGGATATACGTGCCCAAAAACACAGAGATCAGGAAGTTAATACTACAGGAGGCCCATGACTCACCATACTCGATACATCCCGGAAACACCAAGATGTATTTGGATTTGAAGGAACGTTTCTGGTGGACGGGTATGAAGAAGGATATTGCCGAGTATGTAGCCGTATGTGATGTATGTCAGAGAGTGAAAGCAGAACATCAAAAGCCGGCAGGATTGTTACAGCCTATGCCGATACCCGAATGGAAGTGGGATAAACTTGGCTGGACTTTATCACCGGATTGCCTAGGACCAAATCAGGATATGATTCCATATGGGTACTAGTTGATCGCTTGACCAAAGTGGCTCACTTTATCCCAGTGAAAACCACTTATACAAGTGCAAAGTTGGCCAAGATATATATGTCGAGGATCGTATGTCTGCATGGAGTTCCGAGGACCATCGTATCAGATAGAGGAACACAGTTTACCTCAAAGTTTTGGCATCAGTTACACCAGACCTTGGGTACAACACTGGAGTTTAGTACAGCGTTTCACCCGCAGACGGATGGACAGACAAAGAGAGTTAATCAGATTCTGGAGGACATGTTGAGAGCATGTGCGCTAGATTATGGATCTAGTTGGGACGACAATTTTCCTTACGCGGAGTTCTCATACAACAATAGCTACCAAGCCAGTTTGAAGATGGCACCATTCGAATCCCTGTACGGACGAAGGTGCAGAACACCGTTAATGTGGGATGAAGTAGGAGACCGACAGTTGTTTGGACCAGACTTGATCAAGGAGTCTGAAGAGAAGGTTAAGCTGATTCGTGATAGACTGAAGATTGCTCAGTTCAGGCAGATGAGTTATGCAGACTCGAAACGCAAGGAGGTAACCTATGAAATTGGAGACAGAGTATATCTGCGAGTATCACCCTTGCGAGGAGTGAAACGTTTTGGAGTTAAAGGAAAGTTAGCCCCGAGATTTGTAGGACCGTATCGTGTTTTGGAACGGATGGGAGAAGTTGCCTACAAGTTGGAGTTACCTGAAGGACTGTCAGGAGTTCATGACGTGTTCCACGTTTCACAGTTGAAGAAGTGTCATGCTGAGATGGCCGATATACCGTTAAGAGATACAGTACCCTTGGAGGCGATTCAGTTGGATAGTGATTTGACTTATGAGGAAATGCCAGTTAAGATTCTTGAGTTTGCTAGCCGAGTCACCCGCAGTAAGGTTATCAAGTTTTGCAAAGTTCAGTGGAGCCACCACATCGAGGATGAAGCCACCTGGGAACGAGAGGATGATCTACTCAAAGACCACCCACACCTATTTTCTAGCCAACTCGAATCTCGAGGGCGAGATTCATCTTAAGGGGGTAGGTTTGTAACATCCCAAATTTTCAATTTGGAATGTTATACATAGGTCATTCTTGCATATCATATTTTATTGCATTTTCGTTCCGCAATCCTCAAAATCCTAAGCAACTCAAGGACCCTCGGAGAGAGTTGGGGATTTTCCCGGTTTTCATTTATTAGATTTTATTTGGATTTTATTTGCATTAGAAAAATTGCATGTTTTCAAAATTGCATTTTAGGGCCAAGAAAATGTTCATCTCGTCCTAAATATTTTATTTAACGGTGAAATTTTGTTTTGGCATTTTAGATTTTTATTTTATTTTCTAGGATTTATTTTCTGTTCGGCAAAATTATTTAAAAAAAACTTCCAGCGCTCGACCGGGCCGAAGCCCAGCCAAGCCACGCCGGCCCAACCCCACGCCGCCGCCTCCCTCGCGCGCGCCGCCGTGCGCGGCACGGACGCCGAGGAGAGTCCGAGCCGGACTCCTTCCCGGGCGCCCCCTCACCCAAGCAAGCCGCCACCCCGCCCCCTTTATATAGCCGCCGCCCCGCCCCCTAGCCACCACCACTGCAAG
>NC_041392.1:412770156-412808261 GCF_002162155.2 Triticum dicoccoides
GCCAGCCCCGCCGCCGAGCCCAGCTCCAAGCCGCGCCGCCGCTTCGCCGCCCCGCGCCGCCGAGCCACCCCGCCGCTCCGCAAGCCCGTCGCCCGAGTCCCGCCTTGCCGGAGGTACCGCGCCGATCCGCCGCCGCCCGGTTTTTTTGGAAACTGTTTCAGTTTTTTTAGAAAACCCTAGTTCGTTTTTTAGATCGGTTCACCAGTTTTCCCCAGTTTTTCAATTTAGCGGATGTTCGTCCGTGCGTTTGTTTCAACGAATGGTTTTCGCTCGTTAGTTACAGATAACGAACGCTCGTTCGTTAGCCTGTTGGTCTGTTTTCTTTTATCGGATTTTTCCGCGATTATTCTCGATCGCGATTTCTGATCCGATTTTCGTTTCTGTTTATCTTTTCGCTCGTTAGTCGGAATCAGACGATTCAAGCACCTAGATCTTCGTCTCGAGACCCTCTTTCCGCTTAACCAACTTGAATAAGATTTTGGTAATGTAACATTTGACCTTAGTTCATATTAGTAAACGGATCTTGTTTCCTTCGCCGTTTGAGTTTCATTACTCCGTTTGATTTGATTCTTTTTGCAAACGGGAGTTCTTAAGTTGAACTTTCCGGTTAGATCTTCTTATTTGAGTTTTACCAGTGCTTCTTCAATTGTTGCTTATGTATGCTATTGTTTGTTTGCGATAGAATTCCCGGAGTGCGAAGCGTGTTATTTGGAGTGTCTAGGTTACGCGGATTGTCAGCAAGGCAAGTAACACTTTGATCATATCCCTTTATCACCCAGTTTTTATGCATTAGTTCCAATCCTCAAACATTGCATGATTAGGATGACATTAACTTGTGGGTTGGGAAGTAGTTGATGAGGTAGAACCTATTACCCTGCTACATTCAAACCCTTGGGAGTTACTTTTACCAGTTGCTTATACTTCTATGCTATGCTCGTAGACATGGTTTGGGTGAGTGAAATCCATGACAGATGTGAGATTGATAATTAATGGTTTTAACTTAAGGTGGCAATTTAAATACACATCTGGGTGGATTGAGGCACCTGGAGTACCCAGTGTTACCTGTATTTCTGGAAATCCCGGAGTACCCGTGCGATCTTCCTATGGACCGCCACCCAGGCTCAAAGGAAACTGAGATGATTCATGCTAGAAACTTCCGTGTGCAGCCACAAGCTATTATGGGCTCTAGCATAGTTGAGTAAGTTACGTGAAGCTCTTGAAGAGGCAGATCAGCAGGTAGAGGGATGTAAGTTTGGTATGGTCTGTCCGGAGTAGAGAGTTAATCACTACTAGGAAAAGGCCTACTAGTGGCACACCTGTTTTGCCTACTAATGGCGCACTACAGGTGCGCCACTAGTAGCATGCCATTAGTATTTTTTTACTAATGGCGCACCTGTGGTGCGCCATTAGTATCTGGTATACTAATGGCGCACCACATAGAAATGCGTCATTAGTAACAATTTTTTTAGAAAAAATCAGAATTTTTTTGTCAATTTTTTTTTCTTAATCTCAGGTCACTATGGCTTAATCTCAAGTCAAATTGCATTCTGTGGTCAAACTTCCCGGAAGGTCACCCATCCTCACACTACTCCAGCCCAAGCACGCTTAACTTCACAGTTCTATCCAACCCCAGCACCAGCTCACTTCACAGGCAATTGTTGATATATCTATCATATCAATCCTATTAAACCTTGTTGATGTCTAGGACTTTGTTCATGTTCATGAGTATGATGAAATTTTGAAAAAATATTTCAAACTTCCCGGTCATATTACGTATCATATTTTGAAAAAAAAATCAATTTTTTTTCGAAACCAATTTTTTTCTGTTACTAGTGGCGCACCTAGAAAACGGTGCCCCACTAGCAAGTTTGAATTTTTTTTTTCATTTTTCCCCTCTAGATCTTAAAAGCCCCGTAACTTTTTTCTGTTAGGTTTTTGGGGATTTCGAAAATGTTTAACGGGGTTCCCCCCATTAAATTCGGATGTAACTTTTCAAGTAGATGATTTTTCATATGAAAAACTTTTTAATCCGAGTTTGTATGCAAAAGTTTTGCCCATTTTACAAATTCCAGAGAGATTTTGCAAATAAAGTCGAAATTCATATTTGTAAATTTTCCCAACAAGTAGACCACATATCACATGGAAAACTTATTTTCTTCTATTTTTCGACATTTCCATCATTTTCTTTTATTTTTTAAACTAAAAAGGCGGTCCACATGGGGGGTGCATTCGGTGGAATTTTTGGGCCAAGTTAGTAATGGCGCACCGTGGGAGTGGTGCGCCATTACTAGTTGATTTTTTTTGAAAAAACATAGTAATGGCGCACCAGTGGACAGTGCACCATTACTAGTTTTAACTAGTAATGGCGCACTGCCCACTGGTGCGCCATTACTAACAATTTTTTTTTTCAAAACTACTAATGGCGCATCGTGGGTGTGGTGCACCATTACTATGTCAACTAGTAATGACGCACTATCCCATGGTGCGCCATTAGTAACAATTTTTTATTTTTTTTTTCAAAACTACTAATGGCGCACAACACACCAGGTGCGCCATTAGTAATATATTTCTAATGGCACACCTGTATGTGGTGCGCCATTAGTGTCCATATTATCTATAGCCCTTTTCCTAGTAGTGAATGTTTCCGAAAGACTGTGTCTCGGTCATCCGTTTCTCAAACACCATGTAGTGCGAGAAATCTAACGTAGACAATCGAGTCTTGTGGGGAAAAGTGCGCAAACCTCTGCAGAGTATACAAACTAATCATGATTAGCCGTGTCCCCGGTTATGGACAATCTTGAGTATCTATTACTTGGAGTATCTTAAGTATCTCATCACTCTTAATTAATATTTTTGGGTTTATAATCACTTTAATTGGGATTGAGTTGGAGGAACCTTCTCAATGATGTTTCAACTACCATGATAGTGAATTTAAAATCTACTCCTTTGTTGTAGGGAAAAATTTGCTTTTCGCAAAACTGTAACCATAGAGCTTTCCACCAGCCAAATATGCATGTAGTGATAGCATTATTCTGTTCTTACTCTACTGTGTTACTTTGCCAGCATATTCCATGGGCTGACCCGTTTTCGGACTGCAATGTATTATGTTGCAGAATTTTCAGACGAGGAGTAAGGTTCGTTAGGTCGTTACCGTGCAGCTCAGCTATGTCGTTGGAGTTGATGGACTCACTTTATCTTCCAAGCCTTCCGCTGTTATCATATTAGATGGCCTTAAGCCATATTTATAGTAATAAGATCTCTTTTGAGACATCCAATGTAATAAGTGTGTGATTGCTACACTGTTATAAATCCTTCAAGTACTATGTGTGTCAGCATTATCGGTCCAGGGATGACACTAAAGCACAGAGACTTGACCGTTTGAGGTAGGGTCGCTACAGTTTCATTCACGCGCGCACCGCACGCGTGGATGGGCATGTCCGTGATATTTTCACGTGCGGGGGAGCCGAACTTTTGTGGTATATTCCAATCATATTGTTATCCCTATTCTATTTTCTCCCAGCTCACCCACAAACCAAACGCATGCTATCTAATAAAAAATAGATATCCCTGCTCCTTGGGTGGCTATCCCATGATCCAAACACATCCGTAAGTTGGTTTCAGATTTTATGGATATTGTTATGAATATGAGATAGTATACGCATTTATTCTATATAGATACTTCCGCCCGAGTTGTTATACGCCTATCTACCTGTTCGTATGCCACATACCCCTTTCTGTTACATACCTTGCTCGACGCCTTCACATTCACCTTTTTCATCGCCGGATTGTGTCGCAAGGATCCTGTGAGATGTGAGCAATGAAACTAGGTCATGTGTCTAATTTTGATAGTGTGGCTCTGCCCCATGGTTGGTTATGATAATGTCTCGGACGGCCTATTTGACAATAGTCAAGTTTGCGGTTTAATAAAAGCAGCGACAACTCAATCTGCAATAAATTTCAATTTTGCACAAATTGATATTAAAATTGTACATTACAATTTTGTATCAAATATGCCCGCCAATTTAGCAAAATAATAAAATTTTACCACGCCTAAATATTCTGACAGTTATGCACGTCGTCTCAAGCATATAGTCCCACTTGCAAGAAGCCACATCGCCCATGTATAGACCCGCGTGCCAACATCCACGCCAGCACTGCAATGGGATCACATGTCAAGATTTTTTGACCAGTCAAATGACAGATCGACACAGAAAAAACAATGCCCTGTCCCACATGTAAGCAATGACGTCAGCATCTTCTGGGCCCACATGTCAGCAGCGTTGATCGGTGAAAACTAATGCCCGACTTATTACTTATGGGACTATAGACGATAATACCCATGATGGAGCCACATGGAAGACGCCATGTCAGCAACTGTTGGCCCCACTTGTCAGAATCTTTGACCGACAGATGATAACCCACAAGTATAGGGGATCGCAACAGTTTTCGAGGGTAGAGTATTCAACCCAAATTTATTGGTTGGACGCAAGGGGAGCCAAAGAATATTCACGAGTATGAGCAGCTGAGTTGTCAATTCAACCACACCTGAAAGATTTAATATCCGCAGCAAAGTATTTAGTAGCAAAGTAATATGGAAGTAACAGTAACGGTGACAAAACTATCGGTAGTAGTTTTGTAGCGATTGTAACAGAAGCAGCAACAAAAGTAACTTAGCAAAGATCACTATGTGAAAAGCTCGTAGGCAATGGATCAACAATGATTATTGTGTTGGATGATATTCATCATGTAGCAGTCATAACCTAGGGTGACACAGAACTAGCTCCAATTCATCAATATAATGTAGGCATGTCTTCCATATGTAGTCATGCATGCTTATGGAAAAGAACTTGCATGACATCTTTTGTCCTACCCTCCCATGGCAGCGGCGTCCTAATGGAAACTAAGGGATATTAAGGCTTCCTTTTAATAGAGAACCGGAATAAAGCATTAGCACTTCGTGTATACATGAACTCCTCAAACTACGGTAATCACCAGAAAGAATCCTAATTATTGTCACCTTGGGGTATGCGGATCATAATTCGTAATAAGTTTATACAACTTGCAAGATAGGATCAAGAACACAAATATATTCAGGAAAACATAATATGTTCAGATCTGAAATCATGGCACTCGGGCCCTAGTGACAAGCATTAAGCATCGGAAAGTCGTAGCAACATCAATCTTAGAACATAGTTGATACTAGGGATCAAACCCTAACAAAACTAACTCAATTACGTGATAAATCTCATCCAACCATCACCGTCCAGCAAGCCTACGATGGAATTACTCACTCCTGGCAGTGAGCATCATGAAATTGGTGATGGAGGAACGTTGGTGATGATGATGGCGACGAATCCCCCTCTCCGGAGCCCTGAACGGACTCCAGATCAGCCCTCCTGATGAAGAACAGGAGGCGGCAACGGCTTCGTATCATAAAACGTGATGAATCCTTCTCTCCGATTTTTTCTCCATGAATAGGTACTTATAGAGTTGGAATTAGGGTCGGAGGTGGTCCAGGGGGCCCACAAGACTGGTAGGCGCGCCCCAAGGACTTGTGGCCTCTGGGTGGCCCCACTCTGGTTGATTCTTGCGCCAATATTTTTTATATATTCCAAAAATATTCTCCGTAATTTTCAGGCCAATCCGAGAACTTTTATTTCTACACAAAAATAACACCAGGGCAATTCTGCTGAAAATAGCATCAGTCAAGGTTAGTTCCATTCAAATCATGCAAATTAGAGTCCAAAACAAGGGCAAAAGATTTGGAAAAGTAGATATGATGGAGATGTATCAACTCCCCCAAGCTTAGCCCATTGCTTGTCCTCAAACAATTCAGTTGACAAATCGAAAGTGACAAGAAAAAGTTTTACAAACTCTGTTTGATCTTGTTGTTGCAAATATGACTAGCCAATATCCAAGTTTTAGCAAAGATTATGAACTAACCATATTCACAATGACAATTAGGTCTCACATTTACTCATATCAATAGCACAATCAACTAGCGAGCAATAATAATAAATCTCAGATGACAACACTTTCTCAAAACAATCATGATATGATATAACAAAATGGTATCTCACTAGCCATTTTAGAGACCACGAAACATAAATGCACAGCACCCCTAGAGATCAAGGACTGACTAGACATTATAATTAATGGCAAACGAGATCCAGTCACACTCATACTCAACATCAATTAATAACAAAGCATATAAATGACAGTGGTGCTTTCTAGCTAGTGCTTTTTATAAGAACGTGATGACTCAACAATAAGAGTAAATAGACAGGCCCTTCGCAGAGGGAAGCAAGGATTTGCAGAGGTGCCGGAGCTCGAGCTTTTCAAACATAGATGAATATAATTTTGAGCGGTATGCTTTCATTGTCAACATAACAACCAAGAGATTTCAGTATCTTCCATGCTAGATACATTATAGGCGGTTCCCAAATAGAATGGTAACATTTTTACTCCCCCTCCACCACCAATCACACTCCACGGCTAGCTAAATCCACGGGTACCGTCCATACCAACAACAGTCCTGGGGGAGTTCTGTTTATTTATATTTTGATTTGATTTTGAGAATGGAACTAGGCATCCCGAATACCATCCACTTTCTCGTGAATGACAAGTGAATAAACATCATCGTGAGAATAACCCACCTAGCATGGAAGATACTGACAGCTCCCAGTCGCTACATGAGCGATTTGGGCATACAAAACAAATTATTTGGCACATGCAAGTTTAGTTGGAACGGCACGTAACACCGCATATAGGAAGGTATGGTGGACTCATATGGAACAACTTTGTTCACATACAACGAGTGCAAGGAAGTTTTGCACACGCAGAATACTCAGGTTAAACTTGACGAGCCTAGCATATGTAGGTATGGCCTCAGAACACTGAGACCAAAAGGTTGAGCGTGAATCGTGTAGTAGATATGATCAACATAACGATGTTCACCATTGAAAACTTCTCCATCTCACGTGATGATCGGACATGGTTTAGTTGATATGGATCACGTGACCATTTAGATGACTAGAGAGATGTCTATCTAAGTGGGAGTTTTTAAGTAATATGATTAACTGAACTTTAATTTATCATGAACTTAGTACCTGATAGTATTTTGCATGTCTATATTGTTGTGGGTAAATGGCACGTGCTACTATTCCTTTGAATTTTAATGCATTCCTATAGAAAGCTAAGTTGAAAGATGATGGTAGCAACTACACGAACCGGGTCCGTAACTTGAGGATTATCCTCATTGCTGCACAGAAGAATTACGTCCTGGAAGCATCACTAGGTGCAAAGCCCGCTGCGGGAGCAACACCAGATGTTATGAACGTCTAGCAGAGCAAAGCTGATGACTACTCGATAGTTCAGCGTGCCATCCTTTACGGCTTAGAATCGGGACTTCAACGACGTTTTGAACATCATGGAGCATATGAGATGTTCCAAGAGTTGAAGTTAATATTTCAAGCAAATGCCTGAATTGAGAGATATGAAGTCTCTAATAAGTTCTATAGCTGCAAGATGGAGGAGAATAGTTCTGTCGATGAACATATACTCAGAATGTCTGGGTGCCGCAACCACTTGACTCAAGTGGGAGTTAATCTTCTTGATGATAGTGTCATTGACAGAGTTCTTCAATCACTGCCACCAAGCTACAAAAGCTTCGTGATGAACTATAATATGCAAGGGATGGATAAGACAATTCCCGAGCTCTTCACAATGCTAAAAGCTGCGGAGGTAGAAATCAAGAAGGAGCATCAAGCGTTGATGGTCAACAAGACCACTAGTTTCAAGAAGAAGGGCAAAGGAAAGAAGGGGAACTTCAAGAAGAATGGCAAACAAGTTGTTGCTCAAGTGAAGAAACCTAAGTCTGGACCTAAGCTTGAGTCTGAGTGCTTCTACTGCAAAGGGACTGGTCACTGGAAGTGAAACAGCCCCAAGTATTTGACGGATAAGAAGGATGGCAAAGTGAAAGGTATATTTGACATACATGTTATTGATGTATACCTTACTAATGCTCGCAGTAGCACGTGGGTATTTGATACTAGTTCTGTTGCTCATATTTGCAACTCGAAACAGGGCCTACGGATTAAGCGAAGATTGGCTAAGGACGAGTTGAGGATGCGTGTGGGAAATGGTTCCAAAGTCGATGTGATCGCGGTCGGCACGCTACCTCTACATCTACCTTCAGGATTAGTTTTACACCTGAATAATTGTTATTTGGTGCCAGCGTTAAGGATGAACATTATATCTGGATCTTGTTTGATGCGAGACGGTTATTCATTTAAATCAAGGAATAATGGTTGTTCTATTTATATGAGTAATATCTTTTATGGTCATGCACCCTTGGTGAGTGGTCTATTTTTATTGAATCTCGATAGTAGTGATACACATATTCATAGTATTGAACCCAAAAGATATAAGTTTAATAATGGTAGTGCAACTTATTTGTGGCACTGCTGTTTAGGTCATATTGGTGTAAAGCGCATGAAGAAACTTCATGCTGATGGGCTTTTGGAATCACTTGATGCTCGCGAACCATGCCTCATGGGCAAGATGACTAAGACTCCGTTCTCCGAAACAATGGAGCGAGCAACAGACTTATTTGAAATAATACATACTGATGTATGCGGTCCGATGAGTGTTGATGCTCGCGACGGGTATCGTTATTTTCTGACCATCACAGATGATTTGAGCAAATATGGGTATATCTACTTGATGAAACATAAGCCTGAAACATTCGAAAAGTTCAAAGTATTTCAGAGTGAAGTGGAAATCATCGTAACAAGAAAATTAAGTTTCTACGATCTGATCGTGGAGGTGAATATTTGAGTTATGAGTTTGGTCTTCATTTGAAACAATGTGGAATAGTTTCGCAACTCACGCCACCTGGAACACCACAGCGTAATGGTGTGTCTGAACGTCGTAACCACACTTTATTAGATAGAATGCGATCTATGTTTTGGGGAACGTAGCAGAAATTCAAAATTTTCCTATGTGTCACCAAGATCTATCTATGGAGAAACCAGCAACGAGGGGAAGGAGAGTGCATCTACATACCCTTGTAGATCTCTACGCGGAAGCGTTCAAGAGAACGGGGTTGATGGAGTCGTAATGGTCGTGATCCAAATCACCGATGATCCTAGTGCCGAACGGACGGCACCTCCGCGTTCAACACACGTATAGCCCGGTGACGTCTCCCATGCCTTGATCCAGCAAGGAGAGAGGGAGAGGTTGAGGAAGACTCCATCCAGCAGCAGCACAACGGCATGGTGATGGTGGAGGAGCGTGGTACTCCAGCAGGGCTTCGCCAAGCACCGCAAGAGACGAGGAGGGAGAGGGGTAGGGCTGCGCCAAGAAGGAGATTGAATCCGTGTGTATGGGCAGCCCAAACCTCAAGTATATATAGGGGGAGGGGAGGGGCTGCGCCCCCACCTAGGGTTCCCTCCCTAGGGGTGGCGGCAGCCCCCCAGATCCCATCTGGGTGGCGGCCACAAGGGGAAGAGGGGGAGGCGCACCTGGGGTGGGCCTTAGGGCCCATCTGCCCTAGGTTTGCCCCCCTTCCCTCTTGGAGGCGCCTTGGGGCTTGGTGGGGGGCGCACCAGCCCATATGGGGCTGGTCCCCTCCCACACTTGGCCCATGCAGCCCTACGGGGCTGGTGGCCCCACTTGGTGGACCCCCGTGACCCTCCCGGTGGTCCCGGTACGTTACCGATAAAACCCGAAACTTTTCCGGTGACCAAAACAGGACTTCCCATATATATCTATTCCTTATAACCCTCGTGACGTCCGGGATCTCATCCGGGACTCCAAACAACATTCGGTAACCACGTATATCTATTCCTTATAACCCTAGCGTCATCGAACCTTAAGTGTGTAGACCCTACGGGTTCGGGAACCATGCAGACATGACCGAGACATTCTCCGGTCAATAACCAACAGCGGGATCTGGATACCCATGTTGGCTCCCACATGCTCCACGATGATCTCATCGGATGAACCACGATGTCGAGGATTCGATCAATCCCGTATACAATTCCCTTTGTCTAGCAGTATTGTACTTGCCCGAGATTCGATCGTCGGTATCCCGATACCTTGTTCAATCTCGTTACCGGTAAGTCTCTTTACTCGTTCCGTAACACATCATCCCGTGATCAACTCCTTGATCACATTGTGCACATTATGATGATGTCCTACCGAGTGGGCCCAGAGATACCTCTCCGTCACATGGAGTGACAAATCCCAGTCTCGATTCATGCCAACCCAACAGACACTTTCGGAGATACCTGTAGTGTACCTTTATAGCCACCCAGTTACGTTGTGACATTTGGCACACCCAAAGTATTCCTACGATATCTGGGAGTTGCACAATCTCATGGTCTAAGGAAATGATACTTGACATTAGAAAAGCTTTAGCATACGAACTACACGATCTTTGTGCTAGGCTTAGGATTGGGTCTTGTCCATCACATCATTCTCCCAATGATGTGATCCCCTTATCAACAACATCCAATGTCCATGGTCAGGAAACCGTAACCATCTATTGATCAACGAGCTAGTCAACTAGAGGCTTACTAGGGACATGGTGTTGTCTATGTATCCACACATGTATCTGAGCTTCCTATCAATACAATTCTAGGATGGATAATAAACGATTATCATGAACAAGGAAATATAATAATAACTAATTTATTATTGCCTCTAGGGCATATTTCCAACAGTCTCCCACTTGCACTAGAGTCAATAATCTAGTTCACATCGCCATGTGATTAACACTCACAGGTCACATCGCCATGTGACCAACATCCAAGAGTTTACTAGTGTCGCTAAACTAGTTCACATCATCATGTGATTAAGACTCAATGAGTTCTGGGTTTGATCATGTTTTGCTTGTGAGAGAGGTTTTAGTCAACGGGTCTGCAACATTCAGATCCGTATGTACTTCGCAAATCTCTAGGTCATATTATAAATGCTGCTTCCACGCTCCACTTGGAGCTATTCCAAATGGTTGCTCCACTATACGTATCCGGTTTGCTACTCAGAGTCATTCAGATAGGTGTTAAAGCTTGCATCGATGTAACCCTTTACGCTGAACTTTTTATCGCCTCCATAATCGAGAAACATGTCCTTATTACTCCAAGGACAATTTTGACCGCTATCTAGTGATCCACTCCTGGATCACCTTTGTACCCTCTTGCCTGACATGTGGCAAGGCACACATCAGGTGCGGTACTCAGCATGGCATACCGTATAGAGCCTATGACAAAAGCATAGGGGACAACATTCGTCCTTTCTCTTTCTTCTGCCGTGGTCGAGCTTTAAGTCTTAACTTCATACCTTACAACTCAGGCAAGAACTCCTTCCTTGACTGATCCATCTTGAACACCTTCAAGATCATGTCAAGGTATGTGCTCATTTGAAAGTACCATTTAGCGTTTTTGATCTATCCTCATAGATCTAGATGCTGAATGTTCAAGTAGCCTAATCCAGGTTTTCTATTGAAAAACACTTTTCAAATAACCCTATATGCTTTCCAGAAATTCTACATCATTTCTGATCCACAATATGTCAACAACATATACTCATCAGAAATTCTATAGTGCTCCCACTCACTTCTTTGGAAATACAAGTTTCTCATAAATTTTGTATACACCCAAAATCTTTGATCATCTCATCAAAGCATACATTCCAACTCCGAGATGCTTAGTCCAGTCCTTAGAAGGATTGCTGGAGCTTTGCATACTTATTAGCATCTTTCAGGATTGACAAAACCTTCCGGTTGTATCACATACAACCTTTCCTCAAGAAAATCGTCGAGGAAACAATGTTTTGACATCCTATCTGCAAGATTTCATAAATAATGCAGTAATCGCTAATATAATTTCAACAGACTCTTAGCATCGCTACGAGTGAGAAAGTCTCATCATAGTCAACTCCTTGAACTTGTCCGAAAAAATCTTAACGACAAGTCGAGCTTTCTTAATGGTGATACTTACCATCATTGTCCGTCTTCCTTTTAAAATCCATATGTACCTAACAGCCTTACGACCATCAAGTAGTTCTTCCAAAGTCTACACTTTGTTGTCATACATGGATCCTTTCTCGGATTTTATGGCCTCGAGCCATTTATCGGAATCCGGGCCCACCATCGCTTCTCCATGGCTCGTAGGTTCATTGTTGTCTAGCAACATGACTTCCAAGACACAATTACGTACCACTCTGAAGTAGTACGCATCCTTGTCATCCCACGAGGTTTGGTAGTGACTTGATCTGAAGTTTCATGATCACTATCATAAGCTTCCACTTCAATTGGTGTAGGTGCCACAGGAACAACTTCCTGTGCCCTGCCACACACTAGTTGAAGAGACGGTTCAACAACCTCATCAAGTCTCCACCATCCTCCCACTCAATTCTTTCGAGAGAAACTTTTCCTCGAGAAAGGACCCGATTCTAGAAACAATCCCTTATTGCTTTCGGATCTGAGACAGGAGGTATACCCAACTGTTTTGGGTGTCCTATGAAGATGCATTTATCCGCTTTGGGTTCGAGCTTATCATCCTGAAAGTTTTTTCACATAAGCGTCGCAGCCCCAAACTTTTAAGAAATGACAGCTTAGGTTTCTCTAAACCATAGTTCATACGGTGTCATCTCATCGGAATTACGTGGTGCCCTATTTAAAGTGAATGTGGTTGTCTCTAATGCCTAACCCATAAACTATTGTGGTAATTCGATAAGAGACATCATGGTATGCATCATATCCAATAGGGTGCAGTTATGATGTTCGGACACACCATCACACTATGGTGTTCCAGGCTGTATTAGTTGTGAAACAATTTCCACAATGTCTTAATTCTGTGCCAAACTCGTAATTCAGATATTCATCTCTATGATCATATCATAGATATTTTATCCTCTTGTCACGACGATCTTTCAACTTCACCCTGAAATTACTTGAACCTTTCAATAATTCAGACTCGTGATTCATAAAGTAAATGTACTCAACATCTACTCAAATCATCTGTGAAGTAAGAACATAACGATATCCACTACACGCCCCAGCACTCATTGGACTGCACACATCAAAATGTATCACTTCCAACAAGTTGCTTTCTAGTTCCATTTTACTGAAAATGAGGCTTTCAGTCATCTTGCCCATGTGGTATGATTTGCATGTCTTAAGTGATTCAAAATCAAGTGAGTCCAAATGGTCCATTTGCATGGAGTTTCTTCATGCATATACACCAATAGACATGGTTCGCATGTCTCAAACTTTTCAAAAAACGAGTGAGTCCAAAGATCCATCAACATGGAGCTTCTTCATGCGTTTTATACCGATATGACTTACGTGGCAGTGCCACAAGTAGGTGGTACTATCATTACTATCTTATATCTTTTGGCATGAACATGTGTATCACTACGATCGAGATTCAATAAACCATTCATTTTAGGTGCAAGACCATTGAAGGTATTATTCAAATAAACAGAGTAACCATTATTCTCCTTAAATGAATAACCGTATTGCGATAGACATAATCCAATCATATCTATGCTCAACGCAAACACCAATCTTGATGGTAGAGGGAGCGTACGATATTTGATCAACCTTGGAAATACTTCCAACACATATCGTCATCTCACCTTTAGCTAGTCTCCATTTATTCCGTAGCTTTTGTTTCGAGTTACTAACACTTAGCAACCTAACCGGTATCTAATACCCTGGTGCTACTAGGAGTACTAGTAAAGTACACATTAACATAATGTATATCCAATATACTTCTATCGACAGCCTTCTCATCTACCAAGTATCTAGGGTAATTCTGCTCCAGTGGTTGTTCCCCTTATTACAGAAGCACTTAGTCTCGGGTTTGGGTTCAACCTTGGGTTTCTCCACTAGAGCAGCAGCTGAATTGCCGTTTCATGAAGTATCCCTTCTTGCCCTCGCCCTTCTTGAAACTAGTGGTTTCACTAACCATCAACAATTGATGCTCCTTCTTGATTTCTACTTTTGTGGTGTCAAACATCGCGAATATCTCAAGGATCATCATATATGTCCCTGATATATTATAGTTCATCACGAAGCTCTAGCAGCTTGGTGGTAATGACTTCGGAGAAATATCACTATCTCATCTGGAAGATCAACTCCCACTCGATTCAAATGATTGTTGTACTCAGACAATCTGAGCACTAGCTCAACAATTGAGCTTTTCTCCCTTAGTTTGCAGGCTAAGAAAATCGTCGGAGGTCTTATACCTCTTGACGTGGGCACGAGCCTAAAATCCCAATTTCAGCCCTCGATACATCTCATATGTTTCGCGACGTTTCAAAACGTCTTTGGTGCCTCAACTCTAAACCGTTTAACTGAACTATCACGTAGTTATCAAAATGTGTATGTCAGATGTTCGCAACATCCACAGACGACGTTTGAGGTTCAGCACACTGAGCGGTGCATTAAGGACATAAGCCTTCTATGAAGCAATGAGGACAATCCTCAGTTTACGGACCTAGTCCGCATAATTGCTACTATCAACTTTCAACTAAATTTTCTCTAGGAACATATCTAAACAGTAGAACTGAAGCGCGATCTACGACATAATTTGCGAAGACCTTTTGACTATGTTCAGGATAATTAAGTTCATCTTATGAACTCCCACTCAGATAGACATCCCTCTAGTCATCTAAGTGATTACATGATCCGAGTCAACTAGGCCGTGTCCGATCATCACGTGAGACGGACTAGTCATCATCGGTGAACATCTTCATGTTGATCGTATCTACCATACGACTCATGCTCGACCTTTCGGTCTCTTGTGTTCCGAGGCCATGTCTGTACATGCTAGGCTCGTCAAGTCAACCTAAGTGTTTCGCGTGTGTAAATCTGGCTTACACCCGTTGTATGTGAACGTAAGAATCTATCACACCCGATCATCACGTGGTGCTTCGAAACGACGAACTTTCGCAACGGTGCACAGTTAGGGGGAACACTTTCTTGAAATTTTAATGAGGGATCATCTTATTTACTACCGTCGTTCTAAGCAAATAATATGTATAAACATGATAAACATCACATGCAATCAAATAGTGACATGATATGGCCAATATCATATTGCTCCTTTTGATCTGCATCTTCGGGGCTCCATGATCATCATCGTCACCGGCATGACACCATGATCTCCATCATCATGATCTCCATC
Organism: Triticum dicoccoides; assembly: GCF_002162155.2. NCBI lineage: Eukaryota > Viridiplantae > Streptophyta > Magnoliopsida > Poales > Poaceae > Triticum > Triticum dicoccoides. The sequence continues at coordinate 412,785,354 of NC_041392.1, forward strand.
ATCGTGTCTTCATGAAGTTGTCTCGCCAACTATTAATTCTACTACTACAGCTAACGGTTAGCAATAAAGTAAATTAATTACATGACGTTTATGTTGACACGCAGGTCATAAATAAATTAAGACAACTCCTATGGCTCCTGCCGGTTGTCATACTGATCGACATGCAAGTCGTGATTCCTATTACAAGAACATGATCATCTCATACATCACATATATCATTCATCACATCCTTTGGCCATATCACATCACATAGCATACCCTGCAAAAACAAGTTAGACGTCCTCTAATTGTTGTTTGCATGTTTTACGTGGCTGCTATGGGTTTCTAGCAAGAACGTTTCTTACCTACGCAAAAACCACAACGTGATATGCCAATTGCTATTTACCCTTCATAAGGACCCTTTTCATCGAATCCGATCCGACTAAAGTGGGAGAGACAGACACCCGCTAGCCACCTTATGCAACTAGTGCATGTCAGTCGGTGGAACCAGTCTCACGTAAGAGTACGTGCAAGGTCGGTCTGGGCCGCTTCATCCCACAATGCCGCTGAATCAAGATTGGACTAGTAACGGTAAGAATATTGAAGAAAATCAACGCCCACAAATACTTTGTGTTCTACTCGTGCATAGAATCTACGCAATAGACCTAGCTCATGATGCCACTGTTGGGGAACGTAGCAGAAATTCAAAATTTTCCTACGTGTCACCAAGATCTATCTATGGAGAAACCAACAACGAGGGGAAAGAGAGTGCATCTACATACCCTTGTAGATCGCTACGCGGAAGCGTTCAAGAGAACGGGGTTGATGGAGTCGTACTCATCGTGATCCAAATCACCGATGATCCTAGTGCCGAACGGACGGCACCTCCGCGTTCAACACACGTACAGCCCGGTGACATCTCCCATGCCTTGATCCAGCAAGGAGAGAGGGAGAGGTTGAGGAAGACTCCATCCAGCAGCAGCACAATGGCGTGGTGATGGTGGAGGAGCGTGGTACTCCAGCAGGGCTTCGCCAAGCACCGCAAGAGACGAGGAGGGAGAGGGGTAGGGCTGCGCCAAGAAGAAGATTGAATCCGTGTGTATGGGCAGCCCAAACCTCAAGTATATATAGGGGAAGGGGAGGGGCTGCGCCCCCACCTAGGGTTCCCTCCCTAGGGGTGGCGGCAGCCCCCCAAATCCCATCTGGGTGGCGGCCACAAGGGGAAGAGGGGGAGGCGCACCTGGGGTTGCCCTTAGGGCCCATCTGCCCTAGGGTTTGCCCCCCTTCCCTCTTGGAGGCGCCTTGAGCCTTGGTGGGGGGGCGCACCAGCCCATCTGGGGATAGTCCCCTCCACACTTGGCCCATGCAGCCTTCCGGGGCTGGTGGCCCCACTTGGTGGACCCCCGGGACCCTCCCGGTGGTCCCGATACGTTACCGATAAAACCCGAAACTTTTTCGGTGACCAAAACAGGACTTCCCATATATAAATCTTTACCTCCGGACCATTCCGGAACTCCTCGTGACGTCCGGTATCTCATCCGGGACTCCGAACAACATTCGGTAACCACGTATATCTATTCCCTATAACCCTAGCGTCATCGAACCTTAAGTGTGTAGACCCTACGGGTTCGGGAACCATGCAGACATGACCGAGACGTTCTCCGGTCAATAACCAACAGCGGGATCTAGATACCCATGTTGGCTCCCACGTGCTCCACGATGATCTCATCAGATGAACCACGATGTCGAGGATTCGATCAATCCCGTATACAATTCCCTTTGTCTAGCGGTATTGTACTTGCCCGAGATTCGATCGTCGGTATCCCGATACCTTGTTCAATCTCGTTACCGGTAAGTCTCTTTACTCGTTCCGTAACACATCATCCCGTGATCAACTCCTTGATCACATTGTGCACATTATGATGATGTCCTACCGAGTGGGCCCAGAGATACCTCTCCATCACACGGAGTGACAAATCCCAGTCTCGATTCATGCCAACCCAACAGACACTTTCAGAGATACCTGTAGTGTACCTTTATAGCAACCCAGTTACGTTGTGACGTTTGGCACACCCAAAGTATTCCTACGGTATCCGGGAGTTGCACAATCTCATGGTCTAAGGAAATGATACTTGACATTAGAAAAGCTTTAGCATACGAACTACACGATCTTTGTGCTAGGCTTAGGATTGGGTCTTGTCCATCACATCATTCTCCTAATGATGTGATCCCGTTATCCACGACATCCAATGTCCATGGTCAGGAAACCGTAACCATCTATTGATCAACGAGCTAGTCAACTAGAGCCTTACTAGGGACATGGTGTTGTCTATGTATCCACACATGTATCTGAGTTTCCTATCAATACAATTCTAGCATGGATAATAAACGATTATCATGAAAAAGGAAATATAATAAAAACTAATTTATTATTGCCTCTAGGGCGTATTTCCAACACTATGATGTCTCTTACTAATTTACCGCTATCGTTTTGGGGTTATGCTTTGGAGATGGCTGCATTCACGATAAATAGGGCACCATCGAAATCCGTTGAGACGACACCATATGAACTGTGGTTTGGCAAGAAACCCAAGTTGTTGTTTCTTTAAGTTTGGGGCTGCGATGCTTATGTGAAAAAGCTTCAACCTGATAAGGTTGAACCCAAATCGGAGAAATGTGTCTTCATAGGATACCCAAAGGCGACTGTTCGGTGGACCTTCTATCACAGATCCGAAGGCAAGATATTCGTTGCTAAGAATGGATCCTTTCTAGAGAAGGATTTTCTCTCGAAAAGAGTGAGTGGGAGAAAGTAGAACTTGATGAGGTAATTGTACCTTCTCCCTTATTGGAAAGTAGTTCATCACAGAAATCAGTTCTAGTGATTCCTACACCAATTAGTGAGGAAGCTAATGATGATGATCATGAAACTTCTGATCAAGTTACTACCGAACCTCATAGGTCAACTAGAGTAAGATCCGCACCAGTGGTACGGTAATCCTGTTTTGGAGGTCATGTTACTTGACCATGACAAACCTACGAACTATGAGGAAGCGATGATGAGCCCAGATTCTGCAAAATGGTTTGAGGCCATGAAATCTGAGATGGGATCCATGTATGAGAACAAAGTGTGGACTTTGGTTGACTTGCCCGATGATCGACAAGCCATAGAGAATAAATGGATCTTCAATAAGAAGACTGACACTAACGGTAATTTTACTGTCTACAAAGCTCGACATGTTGTGAAAGGTTTTCGGCAAGTTCAAGGAGTTGACTACGATGAGACCTTCTCACCCGTAGCAATGCTTAAGTCTGTCAGAATCATGTTAGCAATTGCCGCATTTTATGATTATTAAATTTGGCAAATGGATGTCAAAATTGCATTCCTTAATGGATATCTTAAAGAAGAGTTGTATATGATGCAACCAGAAGGTTTTGTCGATCCTAAAGGTGCTAACAAAGTGTGCAAGCTCCAGCTATCCATTTATGGACTGGTGCAAGCTTCTTGGAGTTGGAATATACGCTTTGATAGTGTGATCAAAGCATATGGTTTTATACAAACTTTGGAGAAGCCTATATTTACAAGAAAGTGAGTGGTAGCTCCGTAGCATTTATGATATTATATGTGGATGACATATTGTTGATCGGAAATGATACTGAATATCTGAATAGCATAAAAGGATACTTGAATAAGAATTCTTCAATGAAAGACCTCAGTGAAGCTGCTTATATATTGGGCATCTAGATCTATAATAGATCAAGATGCTTAATTGGACTTTCACAAAGCACATACCTTGATAAAGTTTTGAAGAAGTTCAAAATGTATCAGTCAAAGAAACGGTTCTTGCCTGTGTTACAAGGTGTGAAGTTGAGTCAGACTCAATGCCCGACCACTGCAGAAGATAGAGAGAAAATGAAAGTCATTCCCTATGCCTCAGCCATAGGTTCTATCATGTATGCAATGTTGTGTACCAGACCTGATGTGTGCCTTGCTATTAGTTTAGCAGGGAGGTACCAAAGTAATCTAGGAATGGATCACTGGACAGCGGTCAAGAACATCCTGAAGTACCTGAAAAGGACTAAGGATATGTTTCTCGTTTATGGAGGTGACAAAGAGCTCGTCGTAAACAGTTATGTCGATGCAAGCTTTGACACTGATCCGGATGACTCTAAGTCACAAACCAGATAAGTATTTTTATTTAATGGTGGAGCTGTCAGTTGGTGCAGATCTAAGCAGAGCGTCATGGCAGGATCTACATGTGAAGCGGAGTACATAGCTGCTTTGGAAGCAGCAAATGAAGGAGTCTGGATGAAGGAGTTCATATCCGATCTAGGTGTAATACCTAGTGCATCAGATCCAATGAAAATCTTTTGTGACAATACTGGTGCAATTGCCTTGGCAAAGGAATCCAGATTTCACAAGAGAACCAAGCACATCAAGAGATGATTCAATTCCATCCACGCTCAAGTCAAGAAGGGAGACATAGATATTTGCAAGATACATATAGATCTGAATGTTGCAGACCCTTTGACTAAGCCTTTCTCATGAGCAAAACATGATCAACACCAAGACTCCATGGGTGTTAGAATCATTACTATGTAATCTAGATTATTAACTCTAGTGCAAGTGGGAGACTGGAGGAAATATTCCCCCGAGGCAATAATAAAGTTGTTATTTATATTTCCTTATATCATGATAAATGTTTATTATTCATGTTCGAATTGTATTAACCGAAAACTTAGTACATGTGTGAATACATAGAAAAACAGAGTGTCCCTAGTATGTATCTACTTGACTAGCTCGTTAATCAAAGATGGTTAAGTTCCCTAGCCATAGACATGTGTTGTCATTTGATGAACAGAATCACATCATTAGAGAATGATGTGATGGACAAGTCCCATCAGTTAGCTTAGCATAATGATCATTTAGTTTGTTTGCTATTGCTTTCTTCATGACTTATACATGTTCCTCAGACTATGAGATTATGCAACTCCCGAATACTGGAAGAACACCTTGTGTGCTATCAAAGGCCACAACGTAACTGGGTGATTATAAAGATGCTCTACAGGTGTCTCCAATGGTGTTTGTTGAGTTTCCATAGATCAAGATTAGGGTTTGTCACTCCGTGTATCAGAGAGGTATCTCTGGGCCCTCTCCGTAATGCACATCAGTATGAGCCTTGCAAGCAATGTGTCTAATGAGTTAGCCATGGGATGATGCATTACGGAACGAGTAAAGAAACTTGTCGGTGACGAGATTGAACTAGGTATGATGGTACCGACGATCGAATCTCGGCCAAGTAACATACCGATGACAAAGGGAACAACGTATGTTGTTATGCGGTTTGACCGATAAAGATCTTCGTAGAATATGTAGGGGCCAATATGAGCATCCAAGTTCCGCTATTGGGTATTGATCGGAGATATGTCTCGGCCATGTCTACATAGTTCTTGAACCCGTAGGGTCCACACGCTTAATGTTCGATGACGATTTGTTTTATGAGTTTACTGTTTTGATGAACCAAAGTTTGTTCGTAGTCCCGGATGTGATCACGGACATGACGAGGAGACTCGAAATGGTTGAGACATAAGGATTGACGTATTGGAAGGTTATGTTTGGACACCAGAATGGTTTTGGATAGGTTCGGGCATTTTCTGGAGTATCGGGGGGTTACCAGACCCCCCAGGGGATTAATGGGCCACAATCGGCCTTAATGGAGAACAGAGAGGCCCGACCAGAGGTGGCGCCCCCTTGCCCAGTCCGAATTGGACAAGGGGAGGGGGTTGCGCCCCCCTCCTTCCTTCTCTTCTCTCCTCTTTCCCTTCTTCTCCTACTTGGACTAGGAAAAGGGGGGCGAATCCTACTTGGACTAGGAGTCCAAGTAGGACCCCCCCCCATGGCGCGCCCCCTCCTAGGGCCAGCCTCCTGTCCTCCCCCTTTATATACGTGGGGAGGGGGCACCCCAAAGACACACAAGTTGATCTTTTAGCCATGTGCAGTGCCCCCCTCCACAGTTACACACCTCGGTCATATCGTTGCAGTGATTAGGCGAATCCCTGTGTCGGTAACTTCATCATCATCGTCACAACGCCGTCGTGCTGACGGAACTCTCCCTTGGCCTCAACTGGATCAAGAGTTCGAGGGACGTCATCGAGCTGAACGTGTGCTGATCGCGGAGGTGCCGTACGTTCGGTACTTGGATCGATTGGATCACGAAGACGTTTGACTACATCAACCGCGTTACTAAACGCTTCCGCTTTCGGTCTGCGAGGGTACGTAGACACACTCTCCCCTCTCATTTATATGCATCTCCTAGATAGATCTTGCGTGATTGTAGGTAAATTTTTTGAAATACTGCGTTCCCCAACACAACGGTCATAAACATGCATTGAGATTAACCAACATTGAATGCAAGAATGAGTTGGATATAAATCACTATGAACATAAATATCATGGAGGATACGTTGTTTTTGTTTCAACTATATGCATGAACATGTGCCAAGTCAAGCCACTTGAATCACTCAAAGGAGGATATCATCCTATCGTACTACATCAGAACCATTTTAAAAGCATGTTGGCAAGCAAGATAAACCATTATCCACTCCTAGCTAATTAAGCATGGCATGAGTAACTATAATTCTAATTGTCATTGCGAACATGTCTCATTCATAATGGGCTGAATCAAGAACGATGAGCTAATTATATTTACAAAAAAAAAATAGGTCGAGTTTGTACCAGCTTTTCTCCATCTCAATCATTTCATCAAATATCATCATTATTGCCTTTCACTTGCATGACCGAATGGTATGAATAATAATAAGTGCACGTGCATTGAACTAAGCTAGAATCTTCAAACATTTATTCAAAGGAGAAGACAAGGTAATATGAGCTCTCTGTTAGATCAACAATAATGCATATGAGATCCACTCAACATTTTCATCGTGGTCTTCTCCTTTCGACCCAAAGAAAAAGAAAAAAATTTCAAAGAAACACACTAAATATTTTTGGAGTTTTTTGTTTTTCAGAAGAAAGTAAAACAAGAACGAGAAAAACTATTTACATGGGAAAGCTCCCAACAAGCAAAAGAAGAACGAGAAATATTTTTGGGTTTTATTTTAGTACTACTACTAAATAAACTTAAAAGAAAAGCTAGAAAGAAGCGAGAGCTATTTTTTTTATTTTCTAAAAGTTTTTCAAACACACTAGAAGAAAGCAAGAAAAATAAACTAGTGTGGATAATACAATGAAAATGGATGAACACTGAAAACTAGAATGAATGTGTGAACATGAATGTAATGTCGGTGAGAAATACGTACTCCCCCGAGCTTAGGCTTTTGGCCTAAGTTGGTCTATGGCCACAGCTGGCCAGGGTAAAATCCAGGGTTGTAGTTGGGGTTGTACTCAATTGCAGCTTCCACCGCCTAGCGAGCTGCCTCATGGAGGCGAGAGGTCTCCCTCACACTCTCGTACTCGGATGCCTCCTCTTTGGTTATGAAGTGTCTTCGTTTTACCTTAAAGTCAAAGAAGACAAAAGCGGGAAGTGTAATATGGACAACGCGATGCCTGTCAAAGATTAGTCTGTAATGAAAAGGCAACTCGCCTCTCTCAAGAAACTGGTAAAATTCCATAGCATCATAATCAAGAAAAGCAGGAGGCAACTATCATTTTCCCTTATGGGAACACCAAGATAGATAGCTAAACGAGTGGCATAAATTCCACCAAAGAAATCTCCCTCTAAGGCATTGTTGTGTAAATGACGTGCGACAATAGCGCCTAGAGTATATTTTCTGCCATTCGTTACTTCGCTTTTAAGAACACTCAAATCAGAAGTGCAAAGGTGGCTATGATCATGTTTACCATTAATATATCTACCTATGAAGAGAGAAAAGTAATGTAAAGCACGAAAGTGAATGCCTCCTATAGTGGCTTGTCTTATAGCTCTAGTTTCTCCTACTGTAATGCTAGCAAGAAACCCCGAACAATCAGTTGTATGTGGTTCAGTGCAAGTGCCCCAATGCAGAATTTTGCACGCTTCATGAAACTCCTCAAGATCCATGCGGTACGACTTATCATAAAGATCGAACAAAACATATTGCGTACCTCGGCGGTCTGAATACTCATGTCTCCGCACAAATGAATCAGTAAGGTTGTGATATTGTATGCACTTATCTGATAAGAAATCTGTTAGGCCGGCATTGTGCACGTACGCATAGAATTCATCCTTGAAACCGGCATGAGTCATGAAATTATCCGATGGCCATTCACAAGGTTGCACTGAAGCTTCCCTTGGTGGTTCAAGATCCGTCTCACGTATCACGGGCCTTGGAGATTTCTTCTTCGAGGAACCACCTTGGAATACTTTCATCAACATTTTCTTTCTTTGAAAATTTCTGAAATTTTTAGTGACTCAAAATAAAAGTGAACAAAACTCAATAAGATTGATAGCAACTACTCCCACAAGTGTCTAGAGGCTATATCATGCATCAAAACTACTTTTGACCATATAAATTTGACATGCAAGCTCAAGAACAAGGTCACCAGAGAAGCAAAAATTTGCAATATATGAAGCACTCGAACAAAAACTAATTGGACCATTGGAGGAGTCACATACCGATGAACAATCTCCCGAAACAGTTTCAGAAACAAAGCTCTGAGCAAGGAGATCGAAAATGGCAGCAACATGAGCAAGAACACGGGTTTGAGCAATGGGAGGATTTTTTCTGAAGGAAGGCGAAGTGAATGGGTGCTGGAATAAGTGAGGGGCACCCATGTGGACCCACAAGCCCTGTAGGCGCACCCAGGGGGCTTGTGGCCCACTGGTGCACCCCATGCTGTGTTTTTAGTGCCAGAAATTCTTATATATAATCCATAAAAATCATACTAAATTTTCAGGGCATTTGGAGAACTTTTATTTTCTGGTCATTTTTTTATTGCACGGATAATTCAGAAAACAGGGAAATAATAGTATTTTGCTTTATTTATTCTAAATAACATAAAGTAAATGGTAGGTAAAGAAGGTTGTGTTTACTAAATTCATCCATCTCATGCCCGTCAAAAGGAATCCATTAACAAGGTTGATCAAGTCTTATTAACAAACTTCTTCCGAATGACATGAAATCGAAGAATCTTCGTATAACACTAGGTTACCTCAATGGGGATATGCATGTCCCCAACAATAAGAATATCATATTTCTTTTTGACAGTAGGAATAGGGAATTCAAAACCTCCAATAGCAATTGTTGAAATTTTTCCAATAGAATTGATGCTATTGACTTGATGTTGTTTCTTCGGAAAGTGTACCGTATGCTCATTACCATTAATATGAAAAGTGACTTCGCCCTTGTTGCAATCAATAACATCCCCTGCAATATTAAAAAAAGGGTCTACCAAGGATGATCGATATATTGTCGTCCTCAGGAATATCAAGAATAACAAAGTTCGTTAAGATAGTAACATTTATAACCACAACACTCACATCCTCACAAATACCGATGGGTATAGCAATTGATTTATCAGCCATTTGCAAAGAGATTTCAGTAAGTGTCAACTTATTCAAATCAAGTCTACGATACAAAGAGAAAGGCATAACACTAACGCCGACTCCCAAATCACATAAAGCTGTTTTAACATAGTTTCTTTTAATGGAGCATGGTATAGTTGATACTCCTGGATCTCCTAGTTTCTCTGGTATTCCACCCTCAAATGTATAATTAGCAAGCATGGTGGAAATTTCAGCTTCCATATCTTTCTTTTATTTGTAACAATTTCTTTCATATACTTTGCATAAGGAGACATTTTCAAAATATCGGTCAAGCGCATACGTAGAGAGATAGGTCTAAGCATTTCAACAAAGCACTCAAATTCCTCATCATCCTTTTTCTTGGATGGTTTAGGAGGAAAGGGCATGGGTTTCTGAACCCATGGTTCTCTTTCTTTTCCATGTTTCCTAGCAATGAAGTCTCTTTTATCATATCTTTTATTCTTAGATTGTGGGTTATCAAGATCAACATCAGGTTTTATCTCCACATCATTATCGTTACTAGGTTGAGCATCAACATGAACATCATCATTAACATTATTACTAGGTTCATGTTCATCACCTGATTGTGTTTCAGCATAAAAAATAGAAATATCATTTGGGTTCTCAGGAGTGACTATAACAGGTTCACTAGAAGCATGCAAAGTCCTATCACTTTTCTTTTTTATTTTTATTACTAGGAGGACTAGGTGCATCCGTATTAATTCTCTGAGAGTCTTGCTCAATTTCTTTACGATGACCTTCAGGATACAAAGGTTCCTGGGTCGTTTTACCACCTCTAGTCATAAATCTAACATCATGATCATTCATTTTATTATTCATCTCATTGAGCAAATCATTTTGTGCTTTGAGAACTTGTTCTACTTGAGTTTTTACCATAGAAGCATGTACTAACAAACTTGAGATCATTAATAGTTCAACACATATAATCACCCAAGCGTTCAAGTATATAAGCATTTCGTTTTAATTGTCTACTAACATAAGCATTGAAATTTTCTTGTTTAACAATAAAGTTATCAAATTCATCCAAGCATTGACTAGCAGACTTATTATGAGGAATATCACCTTCATCAAATCTATGGAGATAATTTACCTCTACTACCTGTGTCGGGTTATCAAGACCATGTATTTCTTCAATAGGTGGTAAATTCTTAACATCTTCAGCTTTAATACCTTTTTTCTTTCATAGATTTCTTTGCCTCTTGCATATCTTTAGGACAGGGGAATAGAATACCTCTTTTCTTCGGAGTTGGCTTAGGAGTTGGTTCAGGAAGAGTCTAATCATTATCATTACTCACTATATTATTCAATAGTACTTAAGATTGTTCAACAGTTCGTTCCCTCAAAACACAACCAGCACAACTATCTAGGTGGTCCCTAGAAGCATCGGTTATTCCATTATAAAAGATATCAAGTATTTCAGTTTTCTTGAGAGGATGATGAGGCAAAGCATTAAGTAATTGGAGAAGCCTCCCCAAGCTTGTGGGAGACACTCTTCTTCAATTTGCACAAAGTTAAATATTTCTTGTAAAGCAACTAGTTTCTTATGAGCAGGAAAATATTTTTCAGAGAAGTAGTAAATCATATCCTAGAGACTATGCACACAACCAGGAGCAAGAGAGTTAAAACATATCTTAGTATCACCCTTTAACAATAAAGGAAACAACTTAAGAATATAGTAATAGCGATTTTTTCCTCGTGAGCAAATAAGGTGGCTATATCGTTCAGTTTAGTAAGATGTGCCGCAACAGTTTCAGGTTCATAACCATGGAAAGGATCAGATTCAACCAAAGTAATTAACTCAGGATCGACAGAGAATTCATAATCCTTATCAGTAACAAAGATAGGTGAAGTAGCAAACTTAGGATCATAATGCATTCTAGCATTCAGAGATTTTTCTTTCAACTTGACAAGCAGCTTCTTAAGATCCTCTCTATCTTTACAAGCAAGAAAGTCCCTAGCTACCTCTCCATCCATTACATAACCCACAGGTATGACAGGAATTTCATATCTAGGAGAGCTAGTCTTATCAGGTGTTTCAAAGTTTTTAGTTTCAATAATTTCATCAGTTTCAGAAATATCATCAGTTTCAGCATTCTCAATATCTTTAACTCTAGCAAGTTTTTCATCATGAAATTCACCCAGTGGCACAGTATTATCAAGAAAAGTAGTAGTATCATCATAAGCATCATGCATAGTAGAAGTAGCATCATCAACTATTTGCGACATATCAGAATCAATAGCAGGTGTAGGTGTCGCAAGCTTACTCAAAACAGAAGGTGAATCAAGTGCAGAGCTAGATGGCAGTTCCTTACCTCCCCTCTTTCTAGAGGGGAAAATCTTGGTTTTCGTATCTTTCAAATTCTTCATAGTGGTCAACAGATATAAATCCCAAGTGACTCAGAGAATAGAGCTATGCTCCCCGGCAACGGCGCCGGAAAAAGGTCTCGATAACCCACAAGTATAGGGGTTCGCAACAGTTTTTGAGGGTAGAGTATTCAACCCAAATTTATCGATTTGACACAAGGGGAGCCAAAGAATATTCACGAGTATTAGCAGCTGAGTAGTCAATTCAACCACACCTGAAAGACTTAATATACTTAATATTTGTAGCAAAGTATTTAGTAGCAAAGTAATATGGAAGTAACAGTAACAGTGACAAAAGTAACAGTAGTAGTTTTGTAGTGATTGTAACAACAGTAGCAACGAAAGTAACTTAGCAAAGATCAATATGTGAAAAAGCTTGTAGGCAATGGATTGGCAATGATAATTGTTTTAGATGATATTCATCATGTAGCTGTCATAACCTAGGGTGACACAGAACTAGCTCCAATTCATCAATATAATGTAGGCATGTATTCCGTATATAGTCATACGTGCTTATGGAAAAGAACTTGCATGACATCTTTTGTCCTACCCTCTTGTGGCAGCGGGGTACTAATGGAAACTAAGGGATATTAAGGCATCCTTTTAATAGAGAACAGAAACAAAGCATTAGCACTTAGTGAATACATGAACTCCTCAAACTACGGTAATCACCGAAGGAATCCCAATTATTGTCACCTTGGGGTATGCGGATCATAATTCGTAATAGGTTTCTACAACTTCCAAGAAAGGATCAAGAGCACAAATATATTCATGGAAACATAATAGGTTCAGATCTGAAATCATGGCACTCGGGCCCTAGTGACAAGCATTAAGCATAGCAAAGTCGTAGCAACATCATTCTCACAACATAGTGGATACTAGGGATCAAACCCTAACAGAACTAACTCGATTACATGATAAATCTCATACAATTCATCACCGTCCAGCAAGCCTACGATGGAATTACTCACTCCCGGTGGTGAGCATCATGAAATTGGTGAGGGATGAAGGGTGGTGATGATGATGGCGATGAACCCCCCTCTCTGGAGCACCGAACGGACTTCAGATCAGCCCTCCCGATGAAGAACAGGAGGCGGCGGCGGCGTCTCCATATCGTAAAACGCGATGAATCCTTATCTCCAATTATTTTTCTCCGCGAATAGGTACTTATAGAGTTGGAATTAGGGTCGGAGGTGGTCCAGGGGGCCCACAAGCCTGGTAGGCGCGCCCCAGGGGGTGGGGGTGCTCCCAGGGCTCGTGGCCTCTGCGTGGCCCCCTTGTGGTTGATTCTTGCGCCAATATTTTTATATATTCCAAAAATATTCTCGGTAAATTTTTAGGTCAATCCGAGAACTTTTATTTATGCACAAAAATAACAACATGGCAATTATGCTGAAAACAGCGTCAGTCCGGGTTAGTTTCATTCAAATCATGCAAATTAGAGTCCAAAACAAGGCAAAAGAGTTTGGAAAAGTAGATACGATGGAGACGTATCATCAGACCCACAGACCGATCACTACGGATTATCGTCACCAAAAACGATCTTAGGCGACACATTGGCGTATCATAAGTGACATTATGGGCTTTCACCAGAAACTACCATCAGTGACATTTTTGGGTTCGTCACCTAAGATGCAATTTTGCATGATCGAGGATGTGGTACCGTCAAGATTTTGTTTTTTATGACGGCGCTTTGGTGACGGTGGGGGTGATGGCTGGAAAATGTCACCAGGACATTTTCCGTGACAAAAAAGGGTTTTATGTCACGCAAGTGAAACATCACAAATTAGAGCAAATTATGTAGTGTAAAGTTGAACTCTCTAGCCCTTTTAATAAGGGAAGATTATCTTCCGATGAGCTATAGATGTCGTGACGCGTAACACCATTGCATGAGTTGGAAAGTATATGAGATGGTGATTGAATTGGAGTGCTAGGACATAGTCACATGTGTGATCATTATAAGCCTTCCACACTGATACTTCTCCAATGTATCTATAATTTTTGATTGTTCCATGTTGTTATATTATCAATCTTGGATGTTTTATAATCATTTTATAGTCATTTTATATCATTTTTGGTACTAACCTATTGACATGGTGCCAAGTGCGAGTTGTTGTTTTTTGCATGTTTTTTACATCGCAAAAAATCAATACCAAACGGAGTCCAAATGCAATGAAACTTTACAGAGACTTTTTATGGACCAAAAGACACCTAATGGGCGAAGGTTGTGCCTCGGGGGTGCTTCGAGGAGAGCACAACCCACCAGGGCGCGCCAGGAGGCCCACGCGCCCTGGTGGGTTGTGCCCACCTCAGGTGCCCCCAAACCGCCTCTGTGCTCTATAAATACGCCAATATTCCAGAAACCCTAGGGGAGACAACGAAAATCAATTCCAGCCGTCGCAGAGTCCAGAACCACCAGATCCAATCTAGACACCATCACGGAGGGGTTCACCACTTCCATTGGTGCGTCTCCGATGATGCGTGAGTTGTTCTTTGTAGACCTTTGAGTCTGTAGTTAGTAGCTAGATCGATTCCTCTCTCTCGTTTGATTCTCAGTACAATGGTCTCTTGGAGATCCATATGATGTAACTCTTTTTGCGTGTGTTTGTTGGGATCAGATGAACCTTGAGTTTATGATCAGATCTATCTTTTTATATCCATGAAAGTTATTTGAGTTTCTTTGATCTCTTATATGCATGATTGCTTATAGCCTCGTATTTCTTCTCTGATGTTTGGTTTTTGTTTGGCCAACTTGATCTATTTATCTTGCAATGTGAAGAGCTGCTTTGTAGTGGGTTCGATCTTACGGTGCTTGATCCCAGTGACAGAAAGGGAACCGACACGTATGTATCGTTGCTACTCAGGATAAAATGATGGGGTCTATCTCTATATAGATAGATATTGTCTACATCATGTAATCATTCTTATTGCATTACTCCGTTTCTCCATGAACTTAATACACTAGATGCATGCTGGATAGCGGTCGCTGTGTGGAGTAATAGTAGTAGATGCAGGCAGGAGTCAGTGTACTAATCTTGGACGTGATGCCTATTAAATGATCATTGCCTGGATATCGTCATGAGTATTTGAAGTTCTATCAGTTGCCTAACAGTAATTTATTTACCCACCATTTGTTGTTTTTTTCAAGAGAAGCCACTAGTGAAACCTATGGCCCCTGGGTCTCTTTCTCATATTATTTGCTTTCGCGATCTATTTTATTTGCCTTTTTATTTTCAGATCTACTAAACCAAAAATACAAAAATACCTTGCTGCAATTTATTTTATTTGGCGTTCGATCTATCAATATTTACAACTCTCTCACGTCCGTTTGCCAATTTCTCGCGCCGTTACCCGAAAGGGATTGACAACCCCTTTTACACGTCGGGTTGCGAGTATTTGTTATTTGTGTGCAAGTGATGTTTACGTTGTGTTGCTTGGTTCTCCTACTAGTTCTATATCCTTGGTTTCACATCCGAGGGAAATACCTACCGTCATTGTACTGCATCATCCCTTCCTCTTTGGGGAAATACCGACGTAGCTTCAAGCGACATCAAAAGGAATTTCCGGCGCCGTTGCTAGGGAGGGTCTTCAACATATACCAGGGTCTTAATCACAAATCTCATCTCCTCACAATTTACATTATTTGCCATTTGCCTCTCGTTTTTCTCTCGCCCACTTTACAAAAAATTGCCGTTTTATTCACCCCTCTTTTTTCTGTTAGCCGTTTTCTTGCCGGATCTATTTTTGAGTTCAATCTTGTTGTGTTGTCATCATGAATCAAGAGAACACCAAGTTGTGTGATTTCTCAAATACCAACAACAATGATTTTATTGGCACTCTGCTTGCTCCTCTCGCCACTACTGTGGAGTCTTGTGATATTAATACTGCTTTGCTAAATCTTGTTATTAAAGATCAATTTTCCGGTACTCCTAATGAGGATACCGCGTCCCATCTTAATACCTTCGTGGAATTATGTGATATTCAAAATAAAAAATATGTGGACAATGATGTTGTGAAGATGAAATTATTTCCGTTTTCTTTGCGTCATTCTGCAAAAAATTGGTTCTCTTCTTTGCCTCACAATAGTATCAATTCTTGGAATAACTGCAAAGATGCTTTTATCACTAAGTATTTTCCGCCCGCAAAAAATATTTCCCTTAGAACCCAGATCATGAATTTCAAGCAAATTGAACATGAGCATGTTGCACAATCTTGGAAAAGGATGAAAATGATGCTAAGGAATTGCCCAACTCATGAGTTAAACCTTTGGATGATCATACAAAATTTTTATGCGGGGTTGAATTTTGTTTCCCATAATCTTTTAGATTCCGCCACGGGTGGTACTTTTATGGAAATTACTTTGGATTAAGCCACCAAATTGCTAGATAATATCATGGCAAATTATTCACAATGGCATATCGAAAGAGCTCCTACTAGTAAAAAAATTAATTCAGTTGAAGAAATTTCTTCATTGAGTGAAAAAGTTGATTCTCTTATGAAAATGGTTGCTAGTAAAAGTGCTCCTATTGATTTGAATGATATGCCTTTGTCTACTTTGATTGAGCAAAATAGTGATGCCATAGATGTGAATTTTATCTCTTGAATAATTTCAACAACAATGCTTATAGAAGTAATTTTAATCCTAGGTATTTTCCTAGTAATTCCACTAATAATTATGGTAATTCCTATGGAAATCCTTCTTATAATAATAATAGGAACAACTGTGATCGTGAGAATAATATTAAAGAATTTATCAACACGCAAAAAGTTTTCAACACTACCATAGAAGAAAAGTTGAATAAGATTGATGATTTGTCTAGAAGTGTTGATAGAATTTCTCATGATGTGGAAAGTGTCAAGATGAAAGTTTTTGTGCCTAAGGTATAAGAATCAATTAAAGCTCTTTATGTTTCTATGGATGAAAGTAAGAAAAGAACCACTATGCTTAGAGCTAAAAGAGAATTTTTAGAAAAAGCGTTTTCTAGTGATTACTTTCTTAAAAGTGATGAAGATCTTAAAATGATTGGTGTTTCTTCTATTGATTCCTTGTTTAGTAAAGTTAAGATTGATGAAAAAGGGACTAAAGAAGTCAACTTTAGTTAGAAGGCGTTCCGATATTTCGAAGGGTGGAAATCTTGTTGAGAAAATTGATAAAAGTGGGTTTGAAGAGGTCAAGACTTTAACTAGCGATGTGCCCACTCTTTTGGATTACAAAGACTTTAATTATGATAGTTGCTCTTTGATTGATTGTATTTCTTTGTTGCAATCTATGATAAATTCACCCCATGCTTATGAACAAAATAAAGCTTTTACTAAACATATTGTTGATGCTATGATGAAAGCTTTAGAAGGAAAGTTGAAATTAGAAGTTTCAATTCCTATAAAATTGCATGATGAATGGGAACCTACTACAAAAGTCAATATTAAAAATTATGAGTGTTTGGCTTTGTGTGACTTGGGTGCTAGTGTTTCTACAATTCCGAAATCTTTATGTGATGTGCTTGGTCTTACTGATATTGAATCATGTTCTTTGAATTTGCACTTGGCGGATTCTACTATTAAAAAGCCTATGGGAAGAAATAATGATGTTCTTATTCTTGCAAATAGGATTTATGTGCCAATAGATTTTATTCTTCTTGATATTGATTGCAATCCATCTTGTCCAATTATTCCTGGTAAACCTTTTTGCGCACTATCGGTGTCGTGATTGATATGAAAGAAGGCAATATTAAGTTCCAATTTCCTTTGAGGATAGGTATGGAACACTTACCTAGAACAAGAATTAGGCCAGCATATGAATCAATCATGAGGGCATCTTATGGATCTCGAACCGGAGATGACAAAATGTAGATCCTTGCTTTATGCCTAGCTAAGGGCGTAAAACTATAGCGCTTGTTGGGATGCAACCCAATGAATAAAATTTATTTTTGCCTTTTACTTCCTGTTCTTTAGTGTTAGCACAATTATGCTACTGTTATGATTGTGTTTTTTATGTTTTGATTAGTGTTTGTGCCAAGTAAAGCCTTTAGGATCTTCTTGGGTGATAGTTGTTTGATCTTGCTGAAAAAACAGAAACTTTTGCGCTCACGAAAATAATTATCATTTTTAACCAGGGAGCGATAAAATACCCATTCCTTTTGCAGTAGATCAATATACAAATTTCTCAGGAATTCCTAATGTTTCAGAGTTTTTGGAGTTACAAAAGTATTCGGAACACCCAGATTACTACACAATGTTCTGTTTTTGACAGATTCTGTTTTCTTTGCATTGTATGCTTGTTTTGATGGCTCTATGGTTTCTTTGATGAGTTTTTGCCATAGAAAAGTTGGAATACAACAGATATCATGCAAGAACAAAATATTAATTGGTTTACTACAGCACTTGTAGTAGTGATTTGTTTTCTTATACTAACGGATCTCACGAAGGCTTTTGTTGAGTTTTGTGTGACTGAAGTTTTCAAGTTTTGGGTTACCTTACGATGGATGAAGGAATAAGGAGTAGGAAGATCCATAAGCTTGGGGATGCCCCAGCATCCCAAGCTATTATCCAAAAGAGAGCAAGCAACTAAGCTTGGGGATGCCCCCGAGTGGCATCCCCTCTTTTCTTCTAACGACCATCGGTATTTTACTCGAAGCTATATTTTTATTCGTCACATACTATGTGTTTTGATTGGAGCGTCTTGTATGATATGAGTCTTTGCTTGTTTTAGTTAGTGTTTTAAATCTTGATTCCTTGCTGGACACACCTATTTGAGAGAGCCAAAATTATGTCATGACTTGTTAGAATTTCTCTCTATGCTTCACTTAAATTTTTATGAGCTATGGACTTGCTCTAGTGCTTCACTTATATCTTTTTGAGCACGGTGTGCTTTAGTATTTTTGAAGAAATTCTCTCTTGCTTCACTTCGATTTATTTGAGAGTTAGTAAAATTTTCAAGAAATTCTCTCTTGCTTCACCTAAATTAATTAGAGAGAAAGAAATATTAGCTCATGATGTTCACTTAAATTTGTTTGAGCTTATCAAAAGCAATACATGAAAGTTAGTTCCAAAGTGATAGATATCCAAGAGGGATATAATAAAAAAATCATGAAGATCATTGGACAAAATAAACTTGATTCTTAGTAATAGTTTTGAGATATGATGATGTGATATGTGAGTCATCTTGATGAGTAATTGTGCTTTAGTAAGAATATTGGTGTTAAGGTTTGTGATTCCCTATGCAAGCACGAAAGTCAATAATTATGCAATGAAATTATATCCTAGTTGTGGTGCATTATTCAGTGTTAATTATGGGTAATACTCGCTTATGAGATTATTCGTTTCTTGGTTGGGCGCTTCCCAATCTTTTGCTAGCCTTCATTTCGCACTAAGTATGATCACTACTTGTGCATCCAAAAACCTTTAAACCAATTTTTCCACATGAGTCCACTATATCTACCTATATGCGGTATTATTTTGCCGTTCTAAGCAAATTAGTATGTGCCATCTCTAATTTTCAAAATAGACTTCTCTTTTGTGTGTTCGTTTCGCTCGCGGAGCGGTGAGGGGTGGCTAATATTTTCCATGCTAGATGTGTTATTCTCACGATGAGTGTTTATTCACTTGTCATTGCACGAGAGTAAGGCAAAGGTATTAGGGATACCCAGTCCCGAAATGAAAATGAATTTACTTTATGTTGTCAAGTAATGAATTCCTTGTAAAGTGTTGGTATGGAAGTCACCCATGGATACGGTTAGCCATGGAAAGTGAAAGTATGGTGGAAAAAGGAATAAAATTTATTTTCTGTTTGGGAACCGCCTATGATATATCTAGCATGGAAAGTGTTGGGAACTCTAAGTTGTTTTCGTTGGTGGGAAGGACACACCTCCCAAAATGTTTATATCTCTAAGTTTTCACTTTGATCTCTGGCACCTCTACAAATCCCTACTTCCCTTTGCGAAGGGCATTTCTTTTACTTTATGCAACTTTTATTTTGAATTTGAGTCTCCATCTTCTCTTACAAAAGCACCAACTAGGAGGCACTATGGTCATACTTGAGCATTGGGTGTAGTTAATATGCGAGTGTGTTTCATGAATGGATCAATGACTGAGCATGATGGGCTAGGGATAGCTTATTTTAGCGTTGATATTTTGAAAGACATGGTTGCTTGTTGATATGCTTGAGTATTTAAGTTATCGTGTCAAAACTAGACTATTTCTTTGAATAATATAAAAGTCCAAATATCCATGCTATAAAGAAAAGAATATGATATGACATGTTAGGTAGCATTCCACATCAAAAATTTTGTTTTTATCACTTACCTACTCGAGGACGAGTAGGAGTTAAGCTTGGGGATGTTGATACGTCTCCAACGTATTTATAATTTTTCATTGTTCCATGTTGATCGATCTTGGATGTTTTATAATCATTTTATAGTAATTTTATATCATTTTTTGTACTAACCTATTGACATAGTGCTAAGTGACAGTTGATGTTTTTTGCATGTTTTTTACATCGCAGAAAATCAATATCAAACGGAGTCCAAATGCAACGAAACTTTATGAAGATTTTTTATGGACCAGAAGACACCTAATGGGCCAAGGTTGTGCCTGGGGAGTGCTCCGAGAAGAGCACAACCCACCAGGGCGCACCAGGAGGCCCAGGCGCGCCCTGGTAGGTTGTGCCCACCTCGGGTGCCCCCCGGATCGCCTCCTTGCTCTATAAATACCCCAATATTCGATAAAACCTGGGGGAGTCGACAAAAATCAATTCCAGCCACCGCAGAGTCCAGAACCACCAGATCCAATCTAGACACCATCACGGAGGGGTTCACCACTTTCATTGGTGCCTCTCCGATGATGCGTGAGTAGTTCTTTGTAGACCTTCGGGTCCATAGTTAGTAGCTAGATGGCTTCCTTTCTCTCATTTGATTCTCAATACAATGGTCTCTTGGAGATCCATATGATGTAACTCTTTTTGCGGTGTGTTTGTCGGGATCGGATGAACTTTGAGTTTATGATCAGATCTATCTTTTTGTATCCATGAAAGTTATTTGAGTTTCTTTGATCTCTTATATGCATGATTGCTTATAACCTTGTATTTCTTCTCCGATGTTTGAGTTTTGTTTGGCCAACTTGATCTATTTATCTTGCAATGGGAAGGGGTGCTTTGTAGTGGGTTCGATCTTACGATGCTTGATCCTAGTGACAAAAAGGGAACCGACACGTATGTATCGTTGCTACTAAGGATAAAACGATGGGGTCTATCTCTACATAGATAGATCTTGTCTACATCATGTCATCGTTCTTATTGCATTACTCCATTTCTCCATGAACTTAATACACTAGATGCATGCTGGATAGCGGTCGATGTGTGGAGTAATAATAGTAGATGCAGGCAGGAGTGGGTCTACTAATATTGGACGGGATGCCTATGTAATAATCATTGCCTGGATATCGTCATGAGTATTTGAAGTTCTATCAATTACCTAACAGTAATTTGTTTACCCACCGTTTGCTATTTTTCTCGAGAGAAGCCACTAGTGAAACCTATGGCCCCCGGGTCTCTTTCTCATATTATTTGCCTTCACGATCTATTTAATGTGCCTTTTATTTCCAGATCTACTAAACCAAAAATATAAAAATACCTTGCTGCAATTTATTTTATTTGGCGTTCGATCTATCAATATTTACAACTCTCTCACGTCCGTTTGCCAATTTCTGGTGCTGTTACCCGAAAGGGATTGACAACCCCTTTTACACGTCGGGTTGTGAGTATTTGTTAGTTGTGTGCAGGTGTTGTTTACGTTGTGTTGCTTGGTTCTCCTACTGGCTCAATAACCTTGGTTTCACATCTGAGGGAAATACCTACCGCCGTTGTGCTGCATCATTCCTTCCTATTTGGGGAAATACCGACGTAGCTTCAAGCGACATCACACACCATCGGTATTAATTGATTAGCGGAGGAAAATAGTTGTATGTGTTAGTATACTAAAATTTGAATTATTAAAATAAAATACTTTAATGAAAATATTGGGAAATAAGGTTCGATCAAGAAAATATTAGAGCTAGTAGCAAGAGAAGGAGACCTTCTGAAAATTTTCAAAGATTTTTGAAAAGAGAGTCTCAAGAAGAAAAGTATGTTTAGCTTACATGTCACACAAAAGAAGAATAAGTTGGTGATCGGTGAATAAACATATTTTCGCGGTAAAGAGTAGAAAAATGATGTCAACTATTTTAATAAAGCAGAGGATCCCTTGTTATTTGCTCGGTTGAAATAACGAATAGCTTAATACATGGAGTTTTGATATGCTCGTTAGTGAATTAAATAGCAAGATGTGCAAGTCTTCATGAGCATCCCAATGATGGAAAGGTGCTAGTACTCATCGTTATCATTTATCTTATGTTTTGTTTGATTACTTGTGATGGACTCATGCTTCTATCTATTTATGGATCTCGTCAAACCAGATGACCTTGTTCTTACAAGTTGCGATGCTTGCTTGGGGTCGATCAAGATTTAAGCATGGGGGAGTTGATTAGTCCAATTTTACTATTTGTTTTGTGCCTACGTAGTAGGATTTGTCGGGATTTATCGTGTTCACACACTTCTTTTTACCTGTTTTCTCCAGGATGTCGTTTTCGAATGTGTTTGGGACTTTAAGAAAAATAATGACAAGAAAAGGTGGTGAAATCACGTCAATCAATGTGATAGTAAATCACCATAAAAGAATAAAATATAAGGGAGTAGAAAGGAACCACGAGGAGGCAACCAGAGCAGTCGACAACACTTGTACCATGTGTTGCCCCCTCCCCCACCCCCTCCCCCCGCCACCGCCTAGTGAACTACTTCACCCCCGTGTGACCGGATCAGGGAGAAGACACCAAGATACTCTAGAAACTCGCCTAGAACACATAACCCTAGCCTTCTGATGGCATCCAGAGGGGGAATCGGCCAGGATGAGATCGCCATCCCCACCACCTTGTGCAAGGGGATGTCGACATCAATCATATTCACTGCCATCCATCGTCATCTTATTGCAACACTGAA
>NC_041392.1:412808636-412815454 GCF_002162155.2 Triticum dicoccoides
CGAAGCATATTACTAGATTGTAAATTTTAGTATGTTGAGGTATTTTGAGGTGTCAGTAAAATCCTCTCTACCTTACCTCTGTAATTTATATGGAAATAATGGAGAACCCTTGGTGAGGACAAGGATCCATGGGGAAACCCTTAATTACCATAGTGAGAACCTGAGTAGGGAAACTACTGTAATGGCATGCGTGGTATGCAGTCTACCTCGAGTAGAACGTATTATGTACCTGAATCCATCCAATCAAAAATATCTAGAGTGACTCAAGTATCCGGCTTAGGACAATGCAGAAGCATATCCTACGTTAGACACATACCAATGGGGATTTCTGCCTTCCTGAGAATGCTCTTATCCTCTGTCAATTTCAAGCTTTATCCGTCCCATCAGGCTCTTTTAATTCTTTTTATGTTATTTACTTTTGTTCACACCCGACTCAACTTCAATTAATCTCCCGCCCTCATTTTGCTCTGTGTTTGCGAGTAAAATGCACTCACATTTACATAGTATCTATATAAGGCACAAAGTCCAATTCCAGTGCTCCTATGGGATTGATACTATTACTTCAAAAAGGCTACAACTAAACCATGTGCACTTATAGGCCATCACCTGGCAACCCTAGGTATATATGCTCACGAGGCGTCACACGCAGCAGCTCCCCATTTGTGTTCACAAAGCACTTTGTGGTGCAAGGATTTATCTACTCAGACCAGCCATGTGATCCTGCCCGGCAATGCGCCCTTTGGTGTCTGCTATGTCCAAAGCAGATACCCCGAGTGAGGCGTATAGGCAAGATAGAGAGGACCTTACTATGCTTGGTCGGACGTGGGGTTGTGGTTGTCAAGGAAAGTTTCATGTGACGAGGAAAATGTTGTCACGCATTGCTTGGACCTGAACAACGTCTATGCTGATTATTCACCTCCACGGGATAGCCTCTCAGACTCTTGGTCAGCGATGGTCGATGCTAAACGGCCTGTGTATGACTCCGTGCGCATCGACCCTGTCATTCTAACCACCTTCACTGACAACGGTGTCGCTCGAGCTTCACGAGTGAGAGCCTACCGTGGAGTCCCCGTCAGAGCTTTACGTGGAAAACCCGAGTACTCGTCACATGCCATTTGAAAAGGT
Source organism: Triticum dicoccoides (assembly GCF_002162155.2). Taxonomy (NCBI): domain Eukaryota; kingdom Viridiplantae; phylum Streptophyta; class Magnoliopsida; order Poales; family Poaceae; genus Triticum; species Triticum dicoccoides. The sequence continues at coordinate 412,809,762 of NC_041392.1, forward strand.
AACAAAGCAGAGCCAACACCCGACGCACGTTGCACTCCTTCCTAAGCACCCGACTATCACACATTGGCCAGCCGCCCCTGTTGATCATACCCAACGAACGGATTTCACATGCAAATGGGTTACACCTTTTTTTTGGAAAAGGAGGATTACCTCCGGCCTCTGCATCCAGAAGATGCATGCAGCCATATTATTAAAAAGGTTCATCGAACACAAAGTCTGGTATTTGAAGTACAGCTCACATCAGGAGCACAAAAATAACAAAGCTAATAAAAAAACAAAGTCACAAGCGGCTAGATGCAGTAGACATCAAGGACCCATCCTATTATGCGACCGCCATCCAAACCGATTGAAGATAGCCCGTACTACCATCTCCCATCGTTTGCACCCAGTAGCCAAATACCCCTTGGAGGTCGTAGGAGTGAGTAGCAACCACGTACAGATCCATGTCGTAACTCTGAAGATAACCTGCAAGAAGTTTAGAATATATATTCTATTAAAAATCATATCGTTCCTCCAATTCCATATAGCCCATAGGAGTGTGCATATTCCAATCTGAATATTCGACGCAGTGTCCGGTGACACTCCATGTAGCCATGTCCCAAACAACGCTTATATGCTAGACGGAGGTGTTATATTAAAAGCTATATGAATGGATCACCAAAGTAACTTTGCAATAGGGCAATCAATGAAGAAATGTTGTATTGTTTCATCATGAACACAAAAGCAACATCGTGAACTACCTACCCATCGTTGCTTTAGTAAGTTATGTCACCTTCAATCTTGGTGATCATGACGATGGCATCTGGATCCTTGTTGATACGCTTCCACTTCTGCCTCTATGTGTGTTTCTCAAACATATTTATTAAGTAATTTATATTGTTTATTTCAAAATAGTTGACAGCTTATTTTCATTCTTCAAAAAATGTATGAAAGATGGTAGACAGAACCTACTACACTGATGGCACTGAATTAACTTGTGAGGAGAAAGATCATCTTATCTCATTTATTATTGATGTTGAGAATTACAATATCAATTATGAAACTCCTGCACATTATGGTCAATACGTGCCACTAATTCATGTGTTGAACTACGGTAACATCCATGGAGATGGCATGGTAAGATTTTTTACTAGCATGACATCCGTGCATCTTTTGCATATATTCTTCTAAAGCTAAACTATATTGCTAACTATGATGTTATTATTATGATTTTTAACAGAAAATCCCGAAGGAATGTGTGCCTAATCTGATGTTTCCGAAAGGTTGGCTTGATGTTATTAGCTTACGGCCAGGTCATCCTAGGCTTCACCGTTGTTCATACCGGATTTCTAAAACCGATGAAGACATGACAATCAAAGAATGGAAAAATGTATGGACAATCATAGGGAGCTACTTGGAAGCAACAATGTGCGAAGCGCAATAATTGGAGACAGGATAATCTCTATTCTCCATAATGGAGCGTCAGGTCCACTCTTGTTTTATACTATTTTACCTTAGAGAGGGTAGTAGGTCCTAGCTAATACTCATGATCATGTGCTAAGAACAATTAAATATGGTTGATTAGATGACTAAGATGATGATGAGTATAACTTGTTATTATGATAACGAGTAGAAGTTGTATTATGATGATGACTAGGACTTGTTATTATGATAACAATGATAAGTTATTATATATATATATATATAATATATATATATATATATATATATATATATATATATATATCAGTGGGTGAAATAAAAATGGATTAGATTCAAGTGGAGGTAACATGGTGCAGATCACAAGTACTACTAATCCAAACTAAGGTGATCAAGTTTGAATTAGTAGTACTTTTGATGTGCACCACATGTTCCCTCCACTTGAATCTAATCCACGTTCATTTCACCCACTGTTATATATAATAACTAATCATGGTCATAAAATCATATGATGAAAGTACTATATATAAAATCTATACAAATACAACCACAATAAGCTACATTTTCAAAAATATAGGAAAATTTAGCAGTAGCGTTTTTCAGAAGAAACGCTACTACTACTTACTATTATCAGTAGCGCTGCTTTCAATCGGGCGTTACTGCTATTAGGTATATCAGCAGCACTGGAAAACCAGTGCTACTGCTACCAGTTAGTTGTAGCGTGTTAGTGGTAGCGCTTATACAAGCGCTACTGATAGCTCTAAATCAAGCGTTACTGCTAGGGTTATCCCTAGTAGTGTATGTTATATTGAATTGCTTATTTTATGAGAAGGGGATCACCCCGGTTCCATTCCATTAAAAGCTAAATGACAGACAACATCCAATACCCTAGGCCAGCACCCCTATGGATTACAAGGTCTGTGCATCACCCCTTCCATCCTTCTTGAGGAGCAAAGGCATGGGGCATGCGGTGTTGTGCCCTCACAGGGCTGGCTCCTTAGGGCATCTCCAGCCGCGCTTCAGGAAGGCCTCCCCAGGCGATTTTTTCGCGCCGGTGCCAAAAAAACGGCCCAGTCACGCTCCCAAAAGCCCGATTTTCGCCGGCCTGGGTCGAAAATAGCGCCGGCGGACCCAGGCCGAACCCGACGCACTGGGGGTGCCCGGGGGCGCCGGGGCGAGCTGTTTTGGCGCGAAAAAGCCGCGGGCCAGCCGCGTCAGCGACACGGTGCCTCGTCTTCCCCCAACGGCCTCGGTTCCCGTGGGGAATCAATGGCACGGCTGCCGCCGGTCAGCCTTGCCATTGATTCCTCACGGGCGGCGCGTCACGGGACGGCGCGCCGACGCCTCCCCTTCCTCGCACGCGTACACACGGGTGCGGCGCGGCTATATAGCTGGTGGCCTGCACTCGCCTGTGCCCACACCAGCCTCGCCCCTCGCCGCTGCCCAGCCCCTCCCTCTTCCTACCTCTCCCGAGCGCCGCCGCCCAGCCCCTCCCTCTATCTCTCTAGCTCTCCCGAGCCCGTCGCCATGGCGGAACGCTTCCCCGGAGACGAGGCGGCGGCCAACGGCTTCGCCCGCCGTTCGCTCCGTGAACAGGAGTCCTGGCTCCTGTTCCAGGCGAATATCCCGGCGCCGCCGGACATGCGCGCTGGGCCGACGGGGTGGAGACTCAACGCCGGGGGAGTGCCCATTCCCCCGTTGCCCGACGTCGTGGCAAAGCCGAAGTACTTCGCCGAGGAAGTCGAGGTCGTGCGCGCCTCCCTCACCGACGCCCAACTCTCCCTCCCCCAGTACGCCGCCGAATACCACGCGGCTTGGGCGGCGTATTTCGAGCGCCGCCAGCAGCAGCGCTTGACGTCCACCAACGGCGCGCCAGTGGTCGGCGGCCGGCAGAACAGCGAGGGGCGCCACCTGTGGTGGGGCGTTCTCGGCCGCACACTCGAGGGCGCGCTGACGTACCTCGAGGGCGGCAACGACCTGCCGTTGGCGTACCCGGCGAGGGCGGCCGCCTCGGCGCAGCACCGACGCGCCGGGCCATGGGCGCCAAGGAGGTTCGGGTCCTCCTCCTCTTCTTCCTCCTCCCGATCTTCATCGCACTCCTCCGGCACTCCGGCCCTGCTCGGCGTCAAGGCCGAGCCCGCGGCGGAGACGCCGCTCGGCCGGCGCACTCGCAGCGCCGGCATCGTCATCAACGAGGGCGACCGGCGCGCCTACTCGTCGGCTCCTCCTCCGCACTTCGTCAAGCCAAAGACGGAGCCGGTGCTCGCGCCGGTGAAGACGGAGCCGGGGCTCGCGCCGGTGAAGAAGGAGCCGGCCGCGGCGGTGACGACGGAGCTCGACGACGACGACGCGGTCCTGGAATGGGCGCGCAGAGACTCCATAGCGACGGAGGAGCGCTTGGAGAAGGCGAAGGAGCGCCAGTGCGCCGCCCTGCTTCGCTTCGCAGAGCGTCGACGCGGCCGCGACGAAGGCGGAGTCGTCGTCATCTACGACAGCGACGACGACGACGACGATGCGCCGCCACTAGTCCACCATGACGACGCCGGGCAGGGGTCCAGCAGGGGCGCCCGCGTCAAGGAGGAGAAGGCCGACGACGACGATGGCGACGACGGCGACGACTTCAGCCAGTTTTTCTTTAGATTAGTTTATGTATATGTGCTATATAATGAAAATTCGCGAACTTCGCCGAAATGTGTCGAAATTTATCGTGTTTGGTCAAAATTTATCATGTTTAAGCCGAATTTCGCCGAATTTCTTTTATTTTAAAACGTGTCTGGGGCGGCCCTGGGGCCGGCGGCTGGGGACCAACTCGCCCTCAGGTTCAAGTTTTGCGCCGGTTCATCTCCAGGCGGCGATTTTAGGCACCCCTGCGGGCGAACCGCTGGAGATGCTCTTAGGGAACGCCCGGCTCGGTTGTTATTTGTAGCTTGGTCGCGATCGTTAAGGGACCCCACATGTGTTACCAAGCGTAGGCATTACACGCCAGCACGCCCACCGTCTGTGGTTTTTCCCTGTAGGTTTGCAGGGTACATGGTAACAGGGGCGGCCAATCCGTGTGCGATGGCGTTGTTCGGTTGTTTTGGGCCCCACAAACCACGTGCACACACAAAGATATATGTGCAACGGGACTATCGATGAACGTTGTATGTATATGATCGTGTGACATGGTTTATGATATTTATTATCGTTGCAATCACTGTGCATGTCCATAAAATAAGGACAACACTAGCTAGCGGCCGTTCACTGCCAAGGATGGCATTTGCGAACAGCTCAGGTGGCAATTCGTAGAGTAGTGGTGGTGGCATTTTTTAATGAATTACCATAACAGTTCTTTAATTTCAGTGTAGAAATTCTGAAGGCCGGGGCGTTACAATTGATAATAAGAGTCGACTCTCGCAGTTACACGGGCAATTGTTGTTGTATAAAAATGAACAAGAAAAGAGCCTAGGTTTTCTTCCTCTTTCCGTTGGCACCGTTGTCGGTTCGCCCCATCTCCATTGGCCGTTGGGCTATGGATGTGTGGAGAACCTCGGCCCCGCTGGCGGAAGTTTTTATTAGGTTCAATGTCTTGGTTGGGATTGTGTGGTGGTGGTGATGTCCCTTATTAGGAATAATGTTTCCCATGTTCTACCCTAGTCCTGAGGTGCATCTAGCTTCGTCGGAGGGCGTGTGGATGTGCGTCTTTGTCGGATCTCGCGGGATTCGATCGGTGCTGGTCTTTGGTGACTTGTTTGGATCCGGTCTTCGTTCGTCTCTGTTAGGGTGTTTACACGTTTGATCCTTTCGATCCACGACTTTCTTCATTTGCAATGGTTGCTGCTTGTGACGCCCGGATAATTAGGCTACAGTAATCTCGCGTTATTTCAAGACTGATTCAAATTCAAATTTGAATTTAAGTCAAACAATAAAAGTTTACAAACATTAGAACTAAAATGCTCTAAACGTGTCAAATAATGCATAGGTAATTATGGTGAAGAAACCCCATTTTTATAAAATGTTTAAATACCCTTAGGTGAATAAAATAGTAGCAAAAGCCAATATGTAAATGCTATTAAATAATTAACAAAATTTAAACTAGTTTATTTTGCCACTAAACTTTTTACAACTCTAATTTTGATGTGGGCTTTAACTTATTACAAAACAATAACTATTAAAGAAATAAAATAAAACAAAATTAATACTAAGACAAAACAAAAGAAAAGAGGAAAAGGAACCCCCCCCCCTCACTGGGCTTCGGCCCAGCAGGCCACAGGCCGCCCCCCTCACTCCCAAAA
>NC_041392.1:412816081-412816635 GCF_002162155.2 Triticum dicoccoides
CGAACCCCGACACCGCACAGCGCTATGCCGCCGTCGTCGGCGCCCGTCTCCTCAACCCTTCCCTCGATCGGCCTCCTGGAGCCTCTACTTCCTCCTGACGCCAACAATCGCCATGGTTGCCCCGATGTCGCCGCCTTCGCCTCACCGCTCGACCCCGGACGAACGGCCGACGCCGCTGCCGGATCGCTCCTCGCCGGACCTCACCGCCGGACTGCTCGTCCTCGAATCTCCTCCGCCGGACCCCACGAGCCTCACCGCCCCCGTTCCTCGACGCCGCCCGTGAGGACCCCTCCTCTCCCCCTTTCCCTTTGTCATGACGCGGTTCGCGACGCCCCGACCTCCTCTGCTGCGCGCACGCGCGCTCACCGCGCCCACGCGCCATTCGACCAGCCTCTCCTGCTCACCCCATTCCACCGCACGTCCGCGCCCCGCGCATGGCCGCCGCTCTCTGCTCCCGCTCCCCCGCTAGCGCACCGCGGTCACCACGCACGCACGGCGCCTCGCCGTTCCCTGCCCGCGCCCCTCGCGGCTTCGCATCCGCTGCTCTGCAGCCC
>NC_041392.1:412817081-412854021 GCF_002162155.2 Triticum dicoccoides
GCTTGCCCCGTGTGCTCTGCCCGCATCTCGCCTCCACGTGCGGCCTCGCCGCGCCGCCCATGCTGCAGCGGCTGCAGCTGCTGGTCTGCTGTTGGCGCCGCTCACCGTTGCCCCGCGCCGCCGTGCTGGGCTCGCCCCCCGGCTCCGTTCCGCTCCACTCGGCGGGCGGAGCCCTCTGCTCCGCCCGTTAGCCCACGCGCCCGTGCCCACTAGGACCCCCTGGCCCTATGACGAGTGGGGCCACCCCCTGGATATTAAAAAAAGAAATTAAGAAATTAAAAAAAGAAATAACTAATAAGTAAATAAAAACATTAATTAATTAATTAACTAAATTAATTAAATTAATTAATCATGTTTAATTAAACTAATTAAACATTAGGTACCTAATTAACTAATTAAACTAAATAATAGGTTAATTAGGTTATTGTACCTATGACATGCGGGACCCACACGTCAGCGACCCAGTCAACACCCCTATTGACTATTGACGTCACTGTTCTGGATAATTTTGAATTAAAATAATTAAATAAATGCAAAAATAATTTAAATCTTTTAAAATCAATATAAAATAAACCGTAGCTCGGATGGAAAAACTTTGTACATGGAAGTTGCTTAGAACAACGAGACGAATCCGGATACGCAGCTGTTCGTCCGCTATGCATCCCTAGCATAGCGAACACGCAACTTTTCCCCTCCGATTCATCTGTCCGAAATGCGAAACATCGGGGATATTTTCCCGGATGTTTTCCCCCTTCACCGGTATCACCTCATACCGCGTTAGGGCACACCTAGCACCGCTCATTGTTATGTTATGCATCGTTATGCATCTGTGTGCATTGTATTCATTGTTTCTTCCCCCTCTTCTCTCCGGTAGACTACGAGACTGACGCTGCTGCTGGTGCCCCGATCGACTACGCTTTTGACGACCCAACTTGCCAGAGCAACCAGGCAAGCCCCCCTGGCGGTGTCAAAACCGGCGGATCTCGGGTAGGGGGTCCCGAACTATGCGTCTAGGATCGATGGTAATAGGAGACGGGGGACACAATGTTTACCCAGGTTCGGGCCCTCTCTATGGAGGTAAAACCCTATGTCCTGCTTGATTGATATTGATGAATATGAGTGTTACAAGAGTTGATCTACCACGAGATCGTAGAGGCTAAACCCTAGAAGCTAGCCTATGGTATGATTGTTGTTTTTGTATATCTATCGACTAGCCTGGCCCTGGTTTATATAATGCACCAGAGGCCTAGGATAACAAGAGTCCTAGCCGAATACGCCAGTGGGCGAGGAGTCCTTGTCTTGACCACCAAGTCTTGTGGAATCTTCCTTGTATGCGGCAGCTGTCTGAACGGGCCCATAAGTATACGGCCATGGGGGTCCTCGGCCCAATCTAACTGACCGGGAGACGACATGGTGAGTACCCCTAGTCCAGGACACCGTCAGTAGCCCCCTAAACCGGTCTTCAAGTTGGGGACGCTCCTCGGTTCTTCCAAACTGTTCTTTGTCTTTAGTCGTCGGTCTTGAAAACTAGTTCAACAAATCTTCCCATCTTCTATCTTGAGGATTGTCGAGCTAAATCTAAAGATCTCACACGTCGGGTATCCGAGGAGCCCTTTAAGTCGTCGGCCTTTATCAATGCCTTGTTATTTTTATGCCACACCTCGGGTTTGAAGTTGTTCCCGGGCGGCAGCGTCCTCTTGTGTCCGAGCTCCCACGCCGGACTGCATTCGAGGTATCTTTTGCAGCCGAACACCAACACCGGACCGCTTTACGAGCTCCAACGCCAGAATGTATCCGAGCTCCAACGCCGGACTATATCCAAACTTCAATGCCGGACTATATCCGGGCTCCAACGCCGGACTATATCCGAGGTGTCATATCACCTTGGTTCAAAAAAGTCGAAGGAGTTTAGCCGAGCTTAATGCCGGAAATGCCCTCTATGGAGCCAGCCACTCGCGCCTGAGCTTTATGCCAGACTGCTTCCGAGGTGGTGCACCACCCCGTCTGTGGGTTGATTTTTTTGTCAATATTTTTTATTGGTGCAATTTATTCTCTGTCGAGATATATAGCAAGTAGCCCTCAAGGTGTGTATCGGTCTAAAACCCGAGATGCACCTGAAGGATGACGTAAGACTGCTGATTCCAGTAGCCGCTGAGACTCAGGTTGATTTGCAAAATCGGCCTGAGGATCAAGTCCTAGCTTGGCAGAATACTTCGGGACACAAAAAGCGGCGTGCTCAGTCCTCGAGACTCGGGTTGGGTGCGGCCGACCAACCTGAGGATCAAAATCTCCTCGAAAACTGTATTGCACTTAAAATTTTCTGCATTGGACAGGCAATGCAGTAGCCCCCGAGACACTGGTCGCGTGGAACACCAGATCAGGGGATCAATGTGCCCCTTTAATATTTGTAAATAATAAGCCCGAAGCCCAGTAGCCCCCGAGCCTTAATGTGGGCACGGGTCGCCGAATTAATGATCGATATCCATAGTAAAATCATAAATTATGTGTAATGACTCTATGTATCCAAGTACTTTATGTCATTAATGCTCGGGTCCGCATTGTACAAAACTTTGTTGACCAACCATCGGCTTCCACCTCCTCGACCAGCAGCCGAGGAGTGTTTGTCTTACTTTATAAAGCCTTTATGAGGGCAAAGATTTACGACAAACAAGGCAATCTGGCCATACGGTTTTATAAACAAAGGTACGCAGAGAGATATGTTATATTGTTGTTTAACATAAGAAATGTCTTCCAAAGAAAATAGTCCCGCTATCGTTTCCTTTCTTTGGGTTGTTATACTAAGCATGATCATGAAACCTCAGCTCTAATGTAAGAGCAAAATATTGAGGATTTAGTTTGGGAGGCCCGTTACTAGTCGTAGAGGTCAAGCCGTAAACACTTCGACCAATGTTATGAATGGCCCGTCATTTAACACAGTCATCGGATCGCTGACCAGTTTACGCTTATTGTGACAGTCAGTTTTCGGCTTTCTCCACTGAGGTGCTTAACCATGTGAGCTGGAAGCACAATCGCAGTGATTTTCCCTTTGCACACCTAGCCGAACAAAGTGGAATGTAGGAGGCAAGCGCAGGAGCCGGGCAACCCAACTATTGACCGAAGACACAATTCGAAACCGATGCATATATAGCAATATCCGAGAATGTTTTTGCCGAATCTCTAAAGGTGTACGGCGTTGCAATGCGAGACTTGTGCTGAAAACACACAAATAGTTTGAAAGTGCCATAAGCTTGGAAAACCAAAAAACGTCAGTAAAAACTTGACGTCCGAACAAGATCAAGTGTCCGGTGCCAATCCGAAAATTGGAAAAAAATGTGCTTCTGTCGTGCTTTAACATGACTCATCCGATCTCAAGACTTCACGCAAGTCAGCCTACGGCTTCAAGCTCCTTACCCCAAAGGCGGAGTACTTCTCTGAGGTCAGTTTAGCAAACTAAACTCAAGCGGCTTTCAGAGAGAAGATAGGCTATCCGGCTATTGACCATAAACTCGAGTCGAAAAAGGAGCGGTAGAAAAAGACTTTGCAACAACCAAGAAGAAAACACATTTACTATAAAACAGTTCTTATAAATTTTAAGAGCCCCCAAGTGACTTGGGTAAAAGAATTTTATGTATAATGATTGTATGTACCGAAGTACTTATATCATATCTGTGTTCACCCGAACTTTAAACGTGTCTTAACCGACCGTCGGCTTTTCCCTCTTCGGCCAAGGGCCGAAAAGTGTCATGTACTCCAACTGTCGAGAGTATCGACGGTGTTTTCGATGACCAGGCAATCAGGCCATAAGGCTGTAACAGACAAAGCACGCTCAAGGAACTTATGCTATATTATTGACGAAGTGTATGAAGCATCTTCGAAGAAAATAGTACCCCCACTGATACCTTTCTTCGGTGCTCATTATTACCATGAGACTCGTGCAATAGATTTTTTGTACTTATGAGTTCTGTTGTGTGCCGACCATGATTGAAAATAATAAGAGCACTAGCTTTCGGCTTCACCCAGTCTGAGTTCAGAGCTCGGATGACCCGGTCGTGACAATCGTAGAGGTGCTCCCTTTACTCCCTAGCCGAACAATCGGGAACGTAGGGGTAAGCACAGGAGCCAGGCAACCCAGCTTGCAAATCGCTTAGGTCAATATGGTGCATATTGTGGCATAATACACGAACAAGGAACGAAGACGTACAAGTATAATCATATGCAAGAGGAAAAGCTCCATCAAGGGAGCCCCCAAATAAACGGGGTATTTGAATATGCGCGTCACAAACAAAGTTTTGACAAGGAACTTTGTCACAAACAACTTTGTGCCGAAAAGTATAATGCTTGGTCGAACCGAACAAAATTTAAAACTGAAAGTTTTTTAGCATGAAAGCAACTTAGCTGGTTAATGTGCTCGGTGTTGATGACGCGATTCGGGCTTGTGGCGGGACGAAGACGCCCATTAATCTGTGATAGATCCGACAAGGTTCACAGTCCTCGGCATGGCCGAGGTCCCAGCCCCCAGGCCCGAGGTGTCCGAGCAAGGAGTTCGGCACTCCGGAGTAGTGACCACCTAACGCAGTCAAAATCGATTACCTGCACACATAAAATAGTGCGGTCCAAGAAATAATAATAATATATATATAATCATTGCATAATTTCTTTACACAAAAATAATTTATTTAAAGAAATGTGGCCTGGCGCCGAAGCCAATGTCGATGCAGGGCGTCAGCGTGACGCAGTGAAGGCGTGACAAAGCCTGAATTTGCAGGGCGGTCTGGGCTCCGGATGCGGCGTTCGCCGAACTATGTACGGAAACTGACCGAACCAGCACGCGACCATTTTTAATGTGGCCGCCATTTGATAGACCTGTGTATAGATGATGGAACAAACCAGAGTAATAATTCCTTAAGAAAAATAAACCCAACAAGCAAAAATTGTTAGGATTAATAGCACCTAGTTTATTTGTTGTAGCATTCCGAAGAAAAGCGACTCCCAAAATCGGGAATCGATCCGCACACCCATTGCCTGATGGGCGATAAAGCGATGGCCTGGTGATGCTGGCAAAGGTTGGCTTGCCGAGGCGAAGCCCTTGGTCCAGCTAACGTGACGAAGCTGGTCGCCTGGTGACGCCGAAGTCACCGGAGTATGTTGATGAAGAAATAGCCAAGTCCCCGGTCTAGCCGAGGTGACAGAGCAGGCCGGTAAGGAGTTGTTGTAGCTGCCATGTCAGCCGAGGTGTTGAAGTAGTTCGGCGTGCTGGACATTGGCTCGAAGAAGCAACAATGCGGCCATGCCAACCCAGGTCGTAACTTGTGACGCGGCCAACGCTGGTCTGATGAAGTGACCATGTGGCAATGACGGTGTGCCTGCTCCGTGTAATCCGTAGGGCGGCAATGTTGGTGATGATTTATCCTTGGCGATTCCGAACTCTTATTCGGCTCGTCAAGATGATGATCCGAAGAGGTTGAGCTTGGCTCAACAAAGTGACGATGTGTGATACGTCTCCAACGTATCTATAATTTTTCATTGCTCCATGCTATATTATCTACTGTTTTGGACTATATTGGGCTTTATTTTCCACTTTTATATTATTTTTGGGACTAACCTATTAACCGGAGGCCCAGCCCAGAATTGTTGTTTTTTTCCCTATTTCAGTGTTTCAAAGAAACGGAATATCAAACGGAGTACAAACGGAATGAAACCTTCGGGAACGTGATTTTCTCACCGAACGTGATCCAGGAGACTTGGACCCTACTCCAAGGAGTCAAAGAGGCGGTCACGAGGGTGGGGGCGCCCCCCCCCCAGGGAATGCCCCCTGCCTCGTGGGCCCCTCGATGCTCCATCGACGTACTCATTCCTCCTATATATACCTACGTACCCCCAAACGATCAGAGCAGGAGCCAAAAACCTAATTCCACCGCCGCAACTTTCTGTATCCACGAGATCCCATCTTGGGGCCTGTTCCGGAGCTCCGCCGAAGAGGTCCGTCATCACGGAGGGCTTCTACATCATCATATCCCCTCCGATGAAGTGTGAGTAGTTTACCTCAGACCTTCGGGTTCATAGTTAGTAGATAGATGGCTTCTTCTCTCTTTTTCGATCTCAATACAAAGTTCTCCCCCTCTCTTGTGGAGATCTATTCGATGTAATCTTCTTTTTGTGGTGTGTTTGTTGAGACCGATGAATTGTGGGTTTATGATCAAGTCTATCTATGAATAATATTTGAATCTTCTCTGAATTCTTTTATGTATGATTGGTTATCTTTGCAAGTCTTTTCGAATTATCCGTTTGGTTTGGCCAACTAGATTGGTAGTTCTTGCCATGGGAGAAGTGCTTAGCTTTGGGTTCGATCTTGCGGTGTCCTTTCCGAGTGACAGAAGGGGCAGCAAGGCACGTATTGTATCGTTGCCATCAAGGACAACAAGATGGAGTTTATTTCATATTGCATGAATTTATCTCTCTACATCATGTCATCTTGCTTAAGGCGTTACTCTATTTTTAACTTAATACTCTAGATGCATGCTGGATAGTGGTCGATGAGTGGAGTAATAGTAGTAGATGCAGAATCGTTTCGGTCTACTTGTCACAGACGTGATGCCTATATACATGATCATGCCTAGATATTCTCATAACTATGCTCAATTCTATCAATTGCTCAACAGTAATTTGTTCACCCACCGTAGAATACTTATACTCTTGAGAGAAGCCACTAGTGAAACCTATGGCCCCCGGGCCTATTCTCATCATATCAATCTCCATTACTTTAACCTTGTTTTGCTTTTTTACTTTGCCTTTACTTTTCACTTTGCATCTTTATACCAAAAATACCAAAAATATTATATCTATCAGATCTCACTCTCGTAAGTGACCGTGAAGGGATTGACAACCCCTAATCGCGTTGGTTGCGAGTAGCTATCGTTCTGTGCAGGTACGAGGGACTTGAGCGTGGCCTCCTACTGGATTGATACCTTGGTTCTCAAAAACTGAGGGAAATACTTACGCTACTCTGCTGCATCATCCCTTCCTCTCCGGGGAAAACCAACACAAGCTCAAGAGGTAGCAAGAAGGATTTCTGGCGCCGTTGCCGGGGAGTCTACGCAAAAAGTCAACATACCAAGTACCCATCACAATCCCTATCTCTCGCATTACATTATTTGCCATTTGCCTCTCGTTTTCCTCTCCCCCACTTCACCCTTGCCGATTTTATTCGCCCTCTCTATCTCTCTCTATCCTCCCTTTCTTGCCCGCTTGCCTTTTGTCTGCTCCTGTACTAGTTTGTTTGCTTGTCGTCATGGCTAGTCCTCTTTCTGCTCCTTTGTCCCCCGAGTTTGAAGTCCTTCACTTCAAACAAAAGCAAGGAGAAAACTTAAAGGATGCTTGGTTTAGAATGATGGAATCTTATCGTAAATGCACCCTAGAAGTAAATTTCGGAATTTTGCTTCGCAATTTTTATGTTGGGCTTAATATGTCTCATAGACAACTTTTGGATTATGTTGCCAAAGGCAATTTTATTGAAATTGATCCCAGTATCACGCATAAAATTATGGAATGTATAGTAGGAACTTTACCTCAACAAAAGGGGCCCCATCATACCCAAGAGGAAACGCAAGTTTTTGAGAAAATTTGCGAAGTAACTAAGATTTTACAAAAACCTCTTGAACCTCTTAAGAGCGTTAGCGGAAATCTTCACCGCATGAATATGTTGATTACTCTTTGCAATAAGCGGTTGGATTCTTTAGATCTCAAGATCTCTGAATATGAAGGGAAACATAAGGAACCTCCCGGATTCGAGCATAACATCGCTAAAAAAATTAAGAATCAAGATGGCAATACCTAGATCTATCCTCGCTTTTATGCCTAGCTAGGGGCATTAAACGATAGCGCTTGTTGGGAGGCAACCCAATTTTATTTTTATTCCTTGATTTTTGCTCCTGTTTAGTAATAAATAAATTATCTAGCCTCTTTTTTGGTTGTATTTTTTGTGTTTAATTAGTGTTTGTGCCAAGAAGGGGAGCCTTGGCGCAGTGGTAAAGCTGCCGCCTTGTGACCATGAGGTCATGGGTTCAAGTCCTGGAAACAGCCTCTTACAGAAATGTAGGGAAAGGCTGCGTACTATAGACCCAAAGTGGTCGGACCCTTCCCTGGACCCTGCGCAAGCGGGAGCTACATGCACCAGGTTGCCCTTTAATTAGTGTTTGTGCCAAGTAGAACCGTTGGGAAGACTTGGGAAAGTCTTGTTGAACTTGCTGTAAAAACAGAAACTTTAGCGGTCACGAAAACTGCTGTCATTTTTATTTGAAGCGTTCTATTTAGTTCATTCTTTTTGCAGATGATTAATAGATAAATTCCTCACGTCAAAAAATTTATTTTAGAATTTTTGGGGTTCCAGATCTTGCGCTAGCTACAGATTACTACAGACTATTCTGTTTTTGACAGATTCTCTTTTTCGTGTGTTGTTTGCTTATTTTGATGAATCTATGGTTAGTAAAATAGTTTATAATCCATAGAGAAGTTGGAATACAGTAGGTTTAACACCAATATAAATAAAGAATGAGTTCATTACAGTACCTTGAAGTGGTCTTTTGTTTTCTTTCGCTAACGGAGCTCACAAGTTTTCTACTTCAAGTTTTGTGTTGTGAAGTTTTCAAGTTTTGGGTGAATTCTTTTGATGGATTATGGAACAAAGAGTGGCAAGAGCCTAATCTTGGGGATGCCCATGGCACCCCCAAGATAATCCAAGGACACTAAAAATTCAAAGCTTGGGGATGCCCCGGAAGGCATCCCCTCTTTCGTCCACTTCCATTGGTAATTTACTTGGAGCTATATTTTTATTCACCAACATGATATGTGTTTTGCTTGGAGCGTCTTGTATTATTTTTGTCTTTATGTTTTAGTATGCCACAATCATACTTGCTGTACACACCTTTTGAGAGAGCCATACATGAACTAAAATTTGATAGAATACTCTATGTGCTTCACTTATATCTTTTGAGCTAAGTAGTTTTGCTCTATGTGCTTCACTTATATCTTTTGAGCTAAGTAATTTTGCTCTATGTGCTTCACTTAGATCTTTTAGAGCACGGTGGTGGATTTTTTAAAGAAACTATTGATCTCTCATGCTTCACTTAAATTATTTTGAGAGTCTTAATAGCATGGTAATTTGCTTAACAATGACATGCTTGGTATTCAAGATTTGTGAAACTTTCTTTTGAGTGTGTTGAATACTAAGAAAAGTTGGATGCTTGATAATTGTTTTGAGATATGGAGGTAATAATATCAAAGTCATGCTAGTAGAGTAATTGTGAATTTGAGAAGTGCTTGAATTAAAGTTTGCAAGTCCCGTAGCATGCACGTATGGTAAACGTTATGCAACAAATTTGAAACATGAGGTGTTATTTGATTGTCCTCCTTATCAGTGGCGGTCGGGGACAAGCGATGGTATTTTCCTACCAATCTATCCCCCTAGGAGCATGCGCGTAATACTTTGGTTTTTGATGGCTTGTAGATTTTTGCAATAAGTATATGAGTTCTTTATGACTAATGTCGAGTCCATGGATTATACGCACTCTCACCCTTCCATCATTGCTAGCCACTACGGTACCGTGCATTGCCCTTTCTCACATCGAGAGTTGGTTCAAACTTCGCCGGTGCATCCAAACCCCGTGATATGATATGCTCTTTCACACATAAACCTCCTTATATCTTCCTCAAAACAGCCACCATACCTACCTATTATGGCATTTCCATAGCCATTCCGAGATATATTGCCATGCAACTTTCCACCATCCAGTTTATCATGACACATCCATCATTGTCATATTGCTTAGCATGATCATGTAGTTGACATAGTATTTGTGGCAAAGCCACCGTTCATAATTTTTTCATACTTGTCACTCTTGATTCATCGCATATCCCGGTACACCGCCGGAGGCATCCATATAGAGTCATACTTTGTTTTAGAATCAAGTTGTAATCATTGAGTTGTAAATAAATAAAAGTGTGATGATCATCATTTAATAGAGCATTGTCCCAAAAAAGGGAAAGGCCAAAAAAAAGAAGGCCCAAAAAAAGGGCAATGCTACTATTCCTTTTTCCACACTTATGCTTCAAAGTAGCACCATGTTCTTCATATAGAGAGTCTCTTGAGTTATCACATTCATATACAAGTGGGAATTTTCATTATAGAACTTGGCTTGTATATTCCAACAATGGGCCTCCTCAAGTGCCCTAGGTCTTCGTGAGCAAGCAAGTTGGATGCACACCCACTTAGTTTCTTTTGTTGAGCTTTCATACATTTATAGCTCTAGTGCATCCGATGCATGGCAATCCCTACTCCTTGCATTAACATCAATTGATGGGCATCTCCATAGCCCATTGATTAGCCTCGTGATGTGAGACTTTCTCCTTTTTTGTCTTCTCCACATAACCCCCACCATAATATTCTATTCCACCCATAGTGCTATATCCATGGCTCACACTCATGTATTGCGTGAAAGTTTATGAGTTTGAAATTATTAAGGTATGAAACAATTTCTTGGCTTGTCATCGGGGTTGTGCATGATGAGAGCATTTTTTGTGACGAAAATGGAGCATGACTAAACTATATGATTTTGTAGGGATGAACTTTCTTTGGCCATGTTACTTTAAGAAAACATAATTACTTTGTTGGTTTGCTTGAAGTATTATTATTCTTTATGTCAATATGAACTTTTGTCTTGAATCATCCTAATCTGAATATTCATACCACAATTAAGAAGATTTGCATTGAAATTATGCCAAGTAGCACTCCGCATCAAAAATTCTCTTTTTATCATTTACCTACTCGAGGACGAGCAGGAATTAAGCTTGGGGATGCCTGATACGTCTCCAACGTATCTATAATTTTTTATTGCTCCATGCTATATTATCTACTGTTTTGGACTATATTGGGCTTTAATTCCACTTTTATATTATTTTTGGGACTAACCTATTAACCGGAGGCCCAACCCAGAATTGTTGTTTTTTTGCCTATTTTAGTGTTTCGAAGAAACGGAATATCAAACGGAGTCCAAACGGAATGAAACCTTCGGGAACGTGATTTTCTCACCGAACATGATCCAGGAGACTTGGACCCTACTCCAAGGAGTCAAAGAGGCGATCACGAGGGTGGGGGGCGCCCCCCCTAGGGCGTGCCCCCTGCCTCGTGGGCCCCTCGATGCTCCACCGACGTACTCCTTCCTCCTATATATACCTATGTACCCCCAAACAATCAGAACAGGAGCCAAAAACCTAATTCCACCACCGCAACTTTCTGTATCCACGAGATCCCATCTTGGGGCCTGTTCCGGAGCTCCGCCGGAGAGGGACGTCATCACGGAGGGCTTCTACATCATCATAGCCCCTCCGATGAAGTGTGAGTAGTTTACCTCAGACCTTCGGGTCCATAGTTAGTAGCTAGATGGCTTCTTCTCTCTTTTTGGATCTGAATACAAAGTTCTTCCCCTCTCTTGTGGAGATCTATTCGATGTAATCTTCTTTTTGCGGTGTGTTTGTTGAGATCGATGAATTGTGGGTTTATGATCAGGACTATCTATGAATAATATTTGAATCTTTTCTGAATTCTTTTATGTATGATTGGTTATCTTTGCAAGTCTCTTCGAATTATCCGTTTGGTTTGGCCAACTAGATTGGTAGTCCTTGACATGGGAGAAGTTCTTAGCTTTGGGTTCGATCTTGAGGTGTCCTTTCCTAGTGACAGAAGGGGCAGCAAGGCACGTATTGTATCGTTGCCATCGAGGACAACAAGATGGGGTTTATTTCATATTGCATGAATTTATCTCTCTACATCATGTCATCTTGCTTAAGGCGTTACTCTGTTTTTAACTTAATACTCTAGATGCATGTTGGCTAGCGGTTGATGAGTGGAGTAATAGTAGTAGATGCAGAATCATTTCGGTCTACTTGTCACGGACGTGATGCCTATATACATGATCATGCCTAGATATTCTCATAACTATGCTCAATTCTGTCAATTGCTCAACAGTAATTTGTTCACCCACCGTAGAATACTTATGCTCTTGAGAGAAGCCACTAGTGAAACCTATGGCCCCCGGGTCTATTCTCATCATATCAATCTCCATCACTTTAATCTTGTTTTGCTTTTTTACTTTGCCTTTACTTTTCACTTTTCATATTTATACCAAAAATACCAAAAATATTATATCTATCAGATCTCACTCTCGTAAGTGACCGTGAAGGGATTGACAACCCCTAATCACGTTGGTTGCGAGTAGCTATCGTTTTGTGCAGGTACGAGGGACTTGAGCGTGGCCTCCTACTGGATTGATACCTTGGTTCTCAAAAACTGAGGGAAATACTTACGCTACTCTACTGCATCATCCCTTCCTCTTCGGGGAAAACCAACACAAGCTCAAGAGGTAGCAACATGTCTAGCACAGGTCGGCAGCCTTGGAGCAATATTGCCGGACTGGTTTGACACCGGCATGATGATGAAGATGACCTCAGGGGAGGCTTAAAATTTTACAGGCACTTGTTTAAAAACGACGCACAATACCCTAGAAGAGAATTCCTCTAAAAATGTTGTCCAATATCACGTTCATAAAGAAACATGAATTTGGGTCGGATCCGTATTCGCGCAGAAAACAGATCCGAAAATTGGTCCACTCATTGGAAGGTTCCCGGAGTTTGAACCGTCGGATCGAGCTGAAAGTTTGAGGGATGTCCGAGCTAGGTGCTGGAGACCATGCCCTAAACTCGTCCAGGTTCTCGTCCAGATTTGACAGGGCTCCGGTATATTGTAGATTGCCGGAGATTCCTCCATCGGAACTCGACGAAATTTTGCATGGTTGTTGTAGACTCAATTCCGCACAATTCCACCAAAGGGATCATCAAAGCGACGCTCTAAGAGGTGGTGGCAGCGGATACAAGTTCGCTATTCAGAAAAACAGCATGGTCGCCCGCTAGCAATGTTGACGTTGAGCCCCTGAGCTCCATGGATGATTCCTCCATGATCTTGATAGAGACTGGAGTTGATGTTGATGAAGGTCCTCATACGAACATGACGATCGGAGATGGAGCACGGTCCTCGGTCGAGCCAAGGTGACCAGTCGAGCCGGCGACGAAGATGCCGGCATCGCAGTTGACCTGCAGACGAGCCATCGATCCTTTTGCCGATCACACAGCGGAACTCTCAATGAAAGCACCAATGTCGGTGTCAAAACCGGCGGATCTCGGGTAGGGGGTCCCGAACTATGCGTCTAGGATCGATGGTAACAGGAGACGGGGGACACAATGTTTACCCAGGTTCGGGCCCTCTCTATGGAGGTAAAACCCAACGTCCTGCTTGATTGATATTGATGAATATGAGTGTTACAAGAGTTGATCTACCACGAGATCGTAGAGGCTAAACCCTAGAAGCTAGCCTATGGTATGATTGTTGTTTTTGTGTATCTATCGACTAGCCTGGCCCTGGTTTATATAATGCACCAGAGGCCTAGGATAATAAGAGTCCTAGCCGAATACGCCGGTGGGGGAGGAGTCCTTGTCTTGACCACCAAGTCTTGTGGAATCTTCCTTGTATGCGACAGCTGTCCGAACTGGCCCATGAGTATACGGTCATGGGGTCCTCGCCCCATTCTAACTGACCGGGAGACGACGTGCTGAGTACCCCCTAGTCCTGGACACCGCCACCCCCCTTGATCACCAGATATCGCCTACTCTCCTCTATACTGCTTGCATTAGAGTAGTGTAGCATGTTACTGCTTTCCGTTAGTCTTATTCTAATGCATAGCTTGTCATTATTACTACAGCTGTTGATACCTTACCTGCAATCCTAAATGCTTAGTATAGGATGCTAGTTTATCATAGTGGCCCTACATTCTTGTCAGTCTGCCATGCTATACTATCGGGTCGTGATCACGTCGGGTGTTGATCACGGGTAAATACTATACATACATTCTATACATGTTGTGACTAAAGTTGGTTCGGGTCATTGAGTACCCGCAAGTGATTCTGATGCTGGGGGCTGAAGGGGCAGGTGGTTGCACCCAGGTAGTGGTGGGCCTGGGTTCCCGACGGCCCCTGACTGTTACTTTGAGGCGGAGCAACAGGGCAGGTTGAGACCACCTAGGAGAGAGGTGGGCCTGGCCCTGGTCAGCGTCCGCAGTTATGTCAAAATAACACGCTTAACGAGATCTTGGTATTTGATCTGAGTCTGGCCACTGTCCTATACACACTAACCAACTACGCGGGAACAGTTATGGGCACTCGACATCATGGCATCAGCCGAAGCCTTCGTGATGTCACCGACTGAGCGGCGCGCGCCGGGTTGGACCGCATAACGCAACTTCCTTTGTAATGGAGGTTGCTAGGTCAGCTCTCCGGCCGCCCATGCAACGTGCAGGTGTGAAATGGGCGATGGGCCCAGACCCCTGCGCCATAGGATTTAGACCGGCATGTTGACCTCTCTATTGTGCCTAGGTAGGGCTGCGACGTGTTGATCTTCCGAGGCCAGGCATGACCCAGGAAAGTGTGTCTGGACAAAGGGGATCAAGCGTGTTGGGAAATGTGGTGCACCTCTGCAGGGAAGTTTATCCATTCGAATAGCTGTGATCTTCGGTAACAGGACGACTTGGAGTTGTACCTTGACCTTACGACAACTAGAACCGGATACTTAATAAAACACACCCTTCCAGGTGCCAGATACAACCGGTGATCGCTCTCTCACAGGGCGATGAGGGGAGGATCATCGGTTAGGATTATGCTATGGGATGCTACTTGGTGAACTTACCATCTACTCTCTTCTTCTGCTGCAAGATGGAGGTAACCAGAAGCATAGTCTTCGATAGGACTACCTATCCCCCTCTTATTCCGTCTTTCTACAGTTCAGTCCACATATGTTACCCCTTTTGCCATTTGATACCAATGCATACATATGTAGTGTAGCTCCTTACTTGCGAGTACTTTGGATGAGTACTCACGGTTGCTTTGCTCCCCCTTTTCTTCCTTTCTATACTCGATTGCTGCGACCAGACAATGGAGTGCAGGAGCCAGACGCCACCGTTGACGATGACTCCTACTACACTGGCGGTGCCTACTACTACGTGCAAGACGCATACGACAACTAGGAGTAGTTTGGGAGGATCCCAGGCAGGAGGCCTGCGCCTCTTTTGATCTGTATCCCTGTTTGTGCTAGCCTTCTTAAGGCAAACTTGTTTAACTTATATCTGTACTCAGATATTGCTGCTTCCGCTGACTCTTGTGTTTTCGAGCTTATGTATTCGAGCCCTCGAGGCCCCTGGCTTGTAATATAAAGCTTGTATTATTTTAATTTGTGTCTAGAGTTGTGTTGTGATATCTTCCCGTGAGTCCTTGATCTTGATCGTACACATTTGCATGCATGATTAGTGTACGGTCAAATCGGGGGTGTCATAAGTTGGTATCAGAGCCGACTGCCTGTAGGAATCCCCCTTCCACACTCCTTGGATGAAGATGAGTCTAGTCATTGAAAAACTTTTACTAACATGGCTGTGTGGCTTACGGGCCCACATTGCCACTGGGTGGTATTAGGATCTTTTATTTCTCGTCTATACTCTGGGACTCTGATCTCTCTTCTATTCGGGTTAAATGATTTTACTAAATCCGACTCCAGGTTCTCGTAACTACTTCTCCCGGAGAGCCCCTTATCACAGATGATCGCCTACTGCACCAGAAGATTTTGAAGATACTCTTCGATCATTCCCGAGACCCTTGTGCCCTCTGCCTTTTCAATTCCCTGCTACCGATATATCCATATGGATAACGACATACACTTGTTGTTCATACAATTACTCTGAGTTTCTCTTGTTATTACAAGATGCATCAAATTGCTCTCCGACTTCTAAGAATCCCTTGTACCACTGCCTTGTAGTTCCTTGCCGCGGAAATACCCCTATGGATAATTCCTCGGACTTATCGAGTATCCACTCATCCCCAGTTGTTCTTATGTTCCGCAAAAGACTTCGAAATACTATTTAATCTTTCAAAAATCCTCAACAACCTGTTGTTCTTGGGATTCTTGCATACTTGCATTCCGGTTAATTCCATTGGTCTAGCAATTTACTTTAAAAACCTTTGTGATTGTCATTCTAATCCTTTTGATTCAACATGTGTGTGAATGCACACAATCATCAGTTGTTCCCTGGAATTTATCCTTCCAACTCAGACGTCATTTTAAACATGAGCTGGATCTCGACCAATCAAATTTTGCCGTCGATTGTACCCCTAAGGCTATTCAACTTATCCGTCCCTAATCAGAGCATTGCTTCTGATCCCTTGTCTTGGAATTGACAATTCCTTTGCATTTGAACTTTGAGTCAGTCAGTTGTTTCTATAAACTGATCTCCTTGCATTCCTTCTTCCTATGGTTGAGTACCGATGCTCACCTCAGATCCCTTGTGGACCACCAGATCCTTTGTTGGATTTTATCCGACAGCATCCTTCATATTCTCTAAGCTTGTGAGCCTTTCCTCGGATACATAATGCCTTTGGTAAATTGTATCCTCTACTTCTCCAGCATGCTCTACTATCGAGCTTGTGTTGTTTATTCCTGAAATTGTGGTATATGCTCCTAAGATGCCTCGATGGGTTGAACCTATGCCTTCCCCAAACCGTTTGAACCCGAAAGTTTTCGCGAGTCATACTCTTTTGTTGTTTCGCCAGATAAAATTTCTACACTGCAGCCTCATCAAAAGCGAGAAGTTAAATGAAAGGTTATGCATTGAAGAAGTGGGAGTCGACCTTGAGCCTTTGCGTTCATGCCGATGGACACAATGTGGAACTATCATCGAAGCTTCTTGTAAATGATAATAATCCCCTTGTTATAAGTTCGTCCTGTATCTATGTTTGGTCCTTTGCAATCATGGTTCCGACCATATTTTATCCTTAATACCATTTCTCGGACAAGTTGAAGTACTTGTCTTGTGCAGATCATTGCACCTGTCCAACCTTTACTTTGATCTACCGTGGAGTATTACACTATAATATCTTGATAATGTCATGGAACTGCATAACTTCTTATGGGTTCTTCATTAACTGTTATTTCTCACTGATTCCAAATTTTCTGGGTTCTAGGTTGTCGTCAACCGAGAACACCAATATGTGAACCGATTCCGCATTCCAGTTCGATAACCCTAATTAATTTTCGTTTCTTATGAGTTTAATAATCCTTCAAGTCATTCCTATCCTGATCGGCTATACCATTATTGGGCTAATTTTTAACTGTGCTACCTGGTCCTTCTTCACGGAGCACAAATTTCGACAGTGAGCTAATCTTACATCGATCTTCCTTGTCATATCATTTCTCCTTGAATAGCAAACTTGATTTCGAGTTTGTTTCATACCCATGGTTCTGAGAACTTTTGCTTCACCCTTCCTTTTGCTTGATGTCATGGATGATCGATTATATCCTCATGAAACCCCTCGACAAGTGTGTTGTGATCATCATCAACATTTTGACCCCTTCCAGGATATCAATTGAATTCATGATGAGAAGTACCATCCTTGCCCTCGATGATTTGTGTTATCATCGACCACTTTATTGCCTTCCGCTCAACACAAGCTTGTTCGTGTTTCGTGATATACCTTGAGATCCTTGCTATCCAGCATTTGTTCTTTACCTTGGAGTATTACCATCTTTTATGTCAAGAATGTCGTGAGAATTTCACCACCTCTTAAGAATTCTTGATACAAGTGATACTCCTTGCCATATTCGTTCGCTCCTTGGTTCCCGTGTTGTTTCTAACCGGAAAACCGACAACTGAACTATGATGTGCGACTTCAAAACTTCTAGCAACCCTATTGCTTTCAAGTTAATGGTCGATATTTCATTCTTAGACCATTGGTTATCGAATCACCGTTCTAACATCGAACGTATTACCTAAGCCCATATCTCAGGTGCGCTTTTCAACCAATGTTTAATAGTGTGTGTTTTCCTCGAGCATACCTCATTATATCATTTGATCCGACATATGTTATCTCCTTGATTCACATAGTTGTGGAAATCCCAATGAATTGTTGCTGAGTTCATCATCCACCTCCTCGTCCTCTCATGATTTGGAACTTGCTTCCATGGTTCATTTCCCGAGAATCTTGCAACTCCATCCCATCAAATTGTGTTGCACCTTCTTCTCACGCATCCTGAGTATGAGGTATCCTGACACCAATCAGATCTGAATCTTGGTTAGATATGATGGTTGGAACATATTTCCAAGAGTTATTACATTGGTCCTTATTTATCGGTAGGTGATGTCATGCCTATCACCCCTGGCCGGAGAACCTATTGTTATAGTTCCCTTTTTAGCAAGCTTAGTGATTCTTCCATGAGGAAATCGTAAGACTTATTCTATAAGTTGTTCCTGATGAATCCTTTGTGCATCCAAATTCTGACCCCTTACTTGATGACCATGTCAATGCTATCTCAAAGCATGTCTGTGGTACTCTGATCATCGATAAGAACATTTGAAGCACCATGCTAAATATCCTTATCAATTATTCAAACACCGTTGTTTGGGTAATGTCATGAACTTCCTCTCCCCTAACCTAAATGGTTTTCTACGTTATATCGTGTCATGGATATCATGCTCTGCTTGCCCTTGGGAAGGATATACCCCTAAAATATGTGTTTAAACACATTTTCCTTTCCATTGTTCTGTTTAATTTCATAATCATATTATCCTTTCCATTGTTTGCTTCGACCTTTTTGAGGTCTATATGATCTAAGCAGTAATAATTCTTATGTAAACACCTCGTTGTACCACTCTGTCAGCAAGACCCTGTTGCTTTTGTTGATGACATTCCGGTAACCACCGATGGACGAGAACTTCTATTGGTTGCTACCTCTTGAGCACTGCGTTGGATTTCCCCGAAGAGGAAGGGATGATGCAGCAAAGTAGCGTAAGTATTTCCCTCAGTTTTTGAGAACCAAGGTAACAATCCAGTAAGAGGCCACGCTCGAGTCCCTCATACCTACACAAAAACAATAGCTCAACGCAACCAACACGCTTAGGGGTTGTCAATCCCTTCACGGTCACTTACGAAAGTGAGATCTGATAGAGATGATAAATAATATTTTTGGTATTTTTGGTATAGATATGCAAAGTAAATAAAGTAAAAGCAAAGCAAAAGCAAATCAATAATAAAGTGATGGAGATTGATATGATGAGAAAGAGATACGGGGGCCATAGGTTTCACTAGTGGCTTCTCTTAAGAGCATAAGTATTCTACGATGGGTGAACAAATTACTGTTGAGCAATTGACAGAATTGAGCAAAGTTATGAGAATATCTAGGTATGATCATGTATATAGGCATCACGTCCGAGACAAGTAGACCGACTCCTGCCTGCATCTACTACTATTACTTCACTCATCGACCGCTATCCAGCATGCATCTAGAGTATTAAGTTAAAAACAGAGTAACGCCTTAAGCAAGATGACATGATGTAGAGGGATAGTTTCATGCAATATGATAAAAACCCCATCTTGTTATCCTCGATGCCAATAATACAATACGTGCCTTGCTGCCCCTTCTGTCACTGGGAAAGGACACCGCAAGATTGAACCCAAAGCTAAGCACTTCTCCCATGGCAAGAAAAACCAATCTAGTAGGCCAAACCAAACTGATAATTCGAAGAGACTTGCAAAGATAACCAATCATACATAAAAGAATTCATAGAAGATTCAAATATTATTCATAGATAGACTTGATCATAAACCCACAATTCATCGGTCTCAACAAATACACCGCAAAAAGAAGATTACATCGAATAAATCTCCACGAGAGAAGGGGAGAACATTGTATTGAGATCCAAAAAGAGAGAAGAATCCATCTAGCTACTAGCTATGGACCCATAGGTCTGAAGTAAACTACTCACACTTCATCGGAGGGGCTTGGATGGTGATGTAGAAGCCCTCCGTGATCGATGCCCCCTCCGGCGGAGCTCCAGAACAGGCCCCAAGATGGGATCTCATGGATACAGAAAGTTGCGGCGATGGAATTAGGTTTTGGCTCCGTCCCCGATCGTTTGGGGGTACGTGGATATATATAGGAGGAAGAAGTACGTCGGTGGAGCTTCGAGGGGCCCATGAGGCAGGGGGCGCGCCCTAGGGGGCGCCCCTACCCTCGTGACCACCTTGTGGCTTTCTTGATGGAGGGTCCAAGTCTCCTGGATCTTATCTAATGAGAAAATCACGTTTCCGAAGGTTTCATTCCGTTTGGACTCCGTCTGATATTCCTTTTCTTCGAAACCCTAAAACAGGCAAAAACAGCAATTATGGGTTGGGCCTCCGGTTAATAGGTTAGTCCCAAAAATAATATAAAAGTAGAAAATAAAGACCAATGATGTCTAAAACAGTAGATAATATAGCATGGAGCAATCAAAAATTATAGATACGTTGGAGACGTATCAAGCATCCCCAAGCTTAATTCCTGCTCGTCCTCGAGTAGGTAAATGATAAAAACAGAATTTTTCATGCGGAGTGCAACTTGGCACAATTTTAATGTAATTCTTCTTAATTGTGGTATGAATATTCAGATCCGAAAGATTCAAGACAAAAGTTCATATTGACATAAAAATGATAATACTTCAAGCATACTAACTAAGCAATTATGTCTTCTCAAAATAACATGGCCAAAGAAAGTTCATCCCTACAAAATCATATAGTTTAGTCATGTTTCATTTTCGTCACACAAGAATGCTATCTTCATGCACAACCCCGATGACAAGCCAAGCAATTGTTTCATACTTTAGTAATCTCAAACCTATAAACTTTCACGCAATATATGAGCGCGAGCCATGGACATAGCACTATTGGTGGAATAGAATATAATGAGGGGGTTATGTGGAGAAGACAAAAAGGAGAAAGTCTCACATCAACGAGGCTCATCAATGGGCTATGGAGATGCCCACCGATTGATGTTAATGCAAGGAGTAGGGATTGCCATGCAACGGATGCACTAGAGCTATAAATGTATGAAAGCTCAACAAAAGAAACTAGTGGGTGTGCGTCCAACTTGCTTGCTCATAAAGACCTAGGGCACTTGAGGAGGCCCATTGTTGGAATATACAAGCCAAGTCCTATAATGAAAAATTCCCACTAGTATATGAAAGTGATAACATGAGAGACTCTCTACTATGAAGATCATGGTGCTACTTTGAAGCACAAGTGTGGTAAAAGGATAGTAACATTGTCCCTTCTCTCTTTTTCTCTCATTTTTTTGGGCCTTCTCTTTTTTTATGGCCTTTATTTTTTTGGGCCTTCTCTTTTTTATGGCCTTTTTTTATACCTCACTTGGGACAATGCTCTAATAATGATGTGTTGGGGAACGTAGTAATTTCAAAAAAATTCCTACGCACACGCAAGATCATGGTGATGCATAGCAACGAGAGGGGAGAGTGTTGTCTACGTACCCACGCAGACCGACTGCGGAAGCGTTGACGCAACGTAGAGGAAGTAGTCGTACGTCTTCTCGATCTGACCGATCCAAGCACCGTTACTCCGGCACCTCCGAGTTCTTAGCACACGTACAGCTCGATGACGATCCCCGGACTCCGATCCAGCAAAGTGTCGAGGAAGAGTTCCGTCAGCACGACGGCGTGGTGACGATCTTGATGCACTACACTAGCAGGGCTTCGCCTAAACTCCGCTACAGTATTATCGAGGACTATGGTGGCTGGGGCGCCGCACACGGCTAAGGAATAGATCACGTGGATCAACTTGTGTGTTCTTTGGGGTGCCCTGCCTCCATATATAAAGGACTAGAGGGGGGAAGGCTGGCCGGCCAAGGGAGGGCGCGCCAGGAGAGTCCTACTCCCTCTGGGAGTATGATTCCCCCCCCCAATCCTAGTTGGAATAGGATTCCTTGAGGGGGGAAAGAGAGAGAGGGGGGCCGGCCACCTCTCCTTGTCCTAATAGGACTAGGGGAGGGGGGAGGCGCGCAGCTCTCCGTGGTCCGCCCCTTTCTCCTTTCCACTAAAGCCCACTAAGGCCCATATAGTTCCCGGCGGGGTTCCGGTAACCTCCCGGTACTCCGGTAAAATCTCGATTTCACCCGGAACACTTCCGATATCCAAACATAGGCTTCCAATATATCAATCTTTATGTCTCGACCATTTCGAGACTCCTCGTCATGTCCGTGATCACATCCGGGACTCCGAACAACCTTCGGTACATCAAAATACATAAACTCATAATAACTATCATCATAACGTTAAGCGTGTGGACCCTACGGTTCAAGAATAATGTAGACATGACCGAGACACGTCTCCGGTCAATAACCAATAGCGGGACCTGGATGCCCATATTGGCTCCTATATATTCTACGAAGATCTTTATCGGTCAGACCGCATAACAACATACGTTGTTCCCTTTGTCATCGGTATGCTACTTGCCCGAGATTCGATCGTCGGTATCCAATACCTAGTTCAATCTCGTTACTGGCAAGTCTCTTTACTCGTTCTGTAATACATCATCCCGCTACTAACTCATTAGTTGCAATGCTTGCAAGGCTTATGTGATGTGCATTACTGAGAGGGCCCCAGAGATACCTCTCCGGCAATCGGAGTGACAAATCCTAATCTTGAAATACGCCAACCCAACATGTACCTTTGGAGACACCTGTAGAGCTCCTTTATAATCACCCAGTTACGTTGTGACGTTTGGTAGCACACAAAGTGTTCCTCCGGCAAACAGGAGTTGCATAATCTCATAGTCATAGGAACATGTATAAGTCATGAAGAAAGCAATAGCAACATACTAAACGATCGGGTGCTAAGCTAATGGAATGGGTCATGTCAATCAGATCATTCACCTAATGATGTGATCCCATTAATCAAATGACAACTCATGTCTATGGTTAGGAAACATAACCATCTTTGATCAACGAGCTAGTCAAGTAGAGGCATACTAGTGACACTCTGTTTGTCTATGTATTCACACATGTATTATGTTTCCGGTTAATACAATTCTAGCATGAATAATAAACATTTATCATGAAATAAGGAAATAAATAATAACTTTATTATTGCCTCTAGGGTATATTTCCTTCAGTCTCCCACTTGCACTAGAGTCAATAATCTAGATCACATCACCATGTGATTAACATCGATAGTTCACATCATCATGTGATTAACACCCATAGTTCACATCACCATGTGACCAACACCCAAAGGGTTTACTAGATTCAGTAATCTAGTTCACATCGCTATGTGATTAACACCCAAAGAGTACTAAGGTGTGATCATGTTTTGCTTGTGAGGGAATCTTAGTCAATGGGTCTGCCACATTCAGATCCGCATGTATTTTGCAAATTTCTATGTCAACAATGCTCTGCATGGAGCTACTCTAGATAATTGCTCCCACTTTCAATATGTATCTAGACCGAGACTTAGAGTCATCTAGATTAGTGTCAAAACTTGCATCGGCGTAACCCTTTACGACGAACCTTTTTTCACTTCCATAATCGAGAAACATATCCTTATTCCACTAAGGATAATTTTGACCGCTGTCCAGTGATCTACTCTTAGATCACTATTGTTCTCCCTTGCTTAACATAGTGTAGGGTATACAATAGATCTGGTACATGGTATGGCATACTTTATAGAACCTATGGCTGAGGCATAGGGAATGACTTTATTCTATTTCTATCTTCTGCCGTGGTCGGGCTTTGAGTCTTACTCAATTTCACACCTTGCAACATAGGCAAGAACTCTTTCTTTGACTGTTCCTTTTTGAACTACTTCAAAATCTTGTCAAGGTATGTACTCATTGAAAAACTTATCAAGCGTCTTGATCTATCTCTATAGATCTTGATGCTCAATATGTAAGCAGCTTCACCGAGGTCTTTCTTTGAAAAACTCCTTTCAAACACTCCTTTATGCTTTGCAGAATAATTCTACATTATTTCCGATCAACAATATGTCATTCACATATACTTATCAGAAATGCTGTAGTGCTCCCACTCACTTTCTTGTAAATACAGGCTTCACCGCAAGTCTGTATAAAACTATATGCTTTGATCAACTTATCAAAGCGTATATTCCAACTCCGAGATGCTTACACCAGTCCATAGATGGATCGCTGGAGTTTGCACATTTTGTTAGCACCTTTAAGATTGACAAAACCTTCTGGTTGTATCATATACAACTCTTCTTTAATAAATCCATTAAGGATTGCAGTTTTGTTATCCATTTGCCAGATTTCATAAAATGCGGCAATTGCTAACATGATTCGGACAGATTTAAGCATAGATACGAGTGAGAAACTCTCATCGTAGTCAACACCTTGAACTTGTCGAAAACCTTTTGCGACAATTCTAGCTTTGTAGATAGTAACACTACTATCAGCGTCCGTCTTCCTCTTGAAGATCCATTTATTTTCTATGGCTCGCCGATCATCGGGCAAGTCAACCAAAGTCCATACTTTGTTCTCATACATGGATCCCATCTCAGATTTCATGGCCTCAAGCCATTTTGCGGAATCTGGGCTCATCATCGCTTCCTCATAGTTCGTAGGTTCATCATGGTCTAGTAACATAACTTCCAGAACAAGATTACCGTACCACTCTGGTATGGATCTCACTCTGGTTTACCTACGAGATTCGGTAGTAACTTGATCTGAAGTTACATGATCATCATCATTAGCTTCCTCACTAATTGGTGTAGGTGTCGCAGAAACAGTTTTCTGTGATGTACTACTTTCCAATAAGGGAGCAGGTACAATTACCTCATCAAGTTCTACTTTCCTCCCACTCACTTCTTTCGAGAGAAACTCCTTCTCTAGAAAGGATCCATTCTTAGCAACGAATGTCTTGCCTTCGGATCTGTGATAGAAGGTGTACCCAACTATCTCCTTTGGGTATCCTATGAAGACATATTTCTCCGATTTGAGTTTGAGCTTATCGAGATGAAACTTTTTCACATAAGCATCGCAACTCCAAACTTTAAGAAATGACAGCTTAGGTTTCTTGCCAAACCATAGTTCACACGGTGTCGTCTCAACGGATTTAGATGGTGCCCTATTTAACGTGAATGCAGCTGTCTCTAATGCATAACCCCAAAACGATAGTGGTAGATCGGTAAGAGACATCATAGATCGCACTATATCTAATAAAGTATGGTTATGACGTTCGGACACACCATTACACTATGGTGTTCCAGGTGGCGTGAGTAGTGAAACTATTTCACATTGTTTTAATTGAAGGCCAAACTCGTAACTCAAATATTTTACCTCTGCGATCATATCGTAGAAACTTTTATTTTCTTGTCACGATGATTTTCCACTTCACTCTGAAATTCTTTGAACTGTTCAAATGTTTCAGACTTATGTTTCATCAATAGATATCCCCATATCTGCTCAAATCATCTGTGAAGGTCAGAAAATAATGATACCTGCTGCAAGCCTTAATATTCATCGGACCACATACATCAGTATGTATGATTTCCAACAAATCTGTTGCTTGCTTCATTGTTCCGGAGAACGGTGTTTTAGTCATCTTGCCCATAAGGCATGGTTCGCAAGCATCAAGTGATTCATAATCAAGTGATTCCAAAAGCCCATCAGCATGGATTTTCTTCATGCGCTTTACACCAATATGACCTAAACGGCAGTGCTACAAATAAGTTGCACTATCATTATTAACTTTACATCTTTTGGTTTCAATATTATGATTATGTGTATCACTACGATCGAGATCCAACGAACTATTTTCATTGGGTGTGTAACCATATAAGGTTTTATTCATGTAAACAGAACAACAATTTATTCTCTTACTTAAATGAATAACCGTATTACAATAAACATGATCAAATCATATTCATGCTCAACGCAAACACCAAATAACACTTATTCAGGTTCAACACTAATCCCGAAAGTATAGGGAGTATGCGATGATGATCATATCAATCTTGGAACCACTTCCAACACACATCGTCACTTCACCCTTAACTAGTCTCTGTTTATTCTGCAACTCCCGTTTCGAGTTACTTATCTTAGCAACTGAACTAGTATCAAATACTGAGGGGTTGCTATAAACACTAGTAAAGTACACATCAATAACATGTATATCAAATATACTTATGTTTACTTTGCCATCCTTCTTATCTGCCAATCACTTGGGGTAGTTCCGCTTCCAGTGACCAGTCCCTTTGCAGTAGAAACACTTAGTCTCAGGCTTAGGACCAGACTTGGGCTTCTTCACTTGAGCAGCAACTTGCTTGCTGTTCTTCTTGAAGTTCCCCTTCTTCCCTCTGCCCTTTTCTTGAAACTAGTGGTCTTGTCTATCATCAACACTTGATGTTTTTCTCGATTTCTACCTCCGTCAATTTCCGCATTACGAAGAGCTTGGGAATTGTTTCCGTTATCCCTTGCATATCATCATTCATCATGAAGTTCTACTAACTTGGTGATGGTGACTAGAGAATTCTGTCAATCACTATCTTATCTGGAAGATTAACTCCCACTTGATTCAAGCGATTGTAGTACTCAGACAATATGGGCACATGCTCACTAGTTGAGCGATTCTCCTCCATCTTTTAGCTATAGAACTTGTTGGAGACTTCATATCTCTCAACTCGGGTATTTGCTTGAAATATTAACTTCAACTCCAGGAACATCTCATATGGTCCATGACGTTCAAAACGTCTTTGAAGTCCCGATTCTAAGCCGTTAAGCATGGTGCACTAAACTATCAAGTAGTCATCATATTGAGCTAGCCAAACGTTCATAACGTCTGCATCTGCTCCTGCAATAGGTCTGTCACCTAGCGGTGCATCAAGGACATAATTCTTCTGTGCAGCAATGAGGATAAACCTCAGATCATGGATCCAATCCGCATCTTTGCTACTAACATCTTTCAACACAATTTTCTCTAGGAACATATCAAAATAAACACATGAAAGCAACAATGCGAGCTATTGATCCACAAAATAGATATGCTAATACTACCAGGACTAAGTTCATGATAAATTAAAGTTCAATTAATCATATTACTTAAGAACTCCCACTTAGATAGACATCCCTCTAATATTCTAAGTGATCACGTGATCCCAATCAACTAAACCATAACCGATCATCACGTGAAATGGATTAGTCTTCAATGGTGAACATCATTATGTTGATCATATCTACTATATGATTCACGCTCGACCTTTCGGTCTCTGTGTTCCGAGGCCATATCTGCATATGCTAGGCTCATCAAGTTTAACCTGAGTATTCTGCGTGTGCAAAACTGGCTTGCACCCGTTGTAGATGGACGTAGAGCTTTGGACGTAGAGCTTATCACACCCGATCATCACATGGTGTCTGGGCACGACGAACTTTGGCAACGGTGCATACTCAGGGAGAACACTTCTTGATAATTTAGTGAGAGATCATCTTATAATGCTACCGTCAATCAAAGCAAGATAAGATGCATAAAAGGATAAACATCTCATGCAATCAATATAAGTGATATGATATGGCCATCATCATCTTGTGCTTGTGATCTCCATCTCCGAAGCACCGTTATGATCACCATCGTCACCGGTGCGACACCTTGATCTCCATCGTAGCATCGTTGTCGTCTCGCCAATCTTATGCTTCCACGACTATCACTACCGTTTAGTAATAAAGTAAAGCATTACATCGCGATTGCATTGCATACAATAAAGCGACAACCATATGGCTCCTGCCAGTTGCCGATAACTCGGTTACAAAACATGATCATCTCATACAATAAAATTCAGCATCATGCCTTGACCATATCACATCACAACATGCCCTGCAAAAACAAGTTAGACGTCCTCTACTTTGTTGTTGCAAGTTTTACGTGGCTGCTACGGGCTTAAGCAAGAACCAATCTCACCTACGCATCAAAACCACAACGATAGTTTGTCAAATAGACTGCATTTTAACCTTCGCAAGGACCGGGCGTAGCCACACTTGGTTCAACTAAAGTTGGAGAGACAGTCGCCCGCAAGCCACCTGTGTGCAAAGCACGTCGGGGGAACCGGTCTCGCGTAAGCGTACGCGTAATGTTGGTCCGGGTCGTCTCGTCCAACAATACCGCCGAACCAAAGTATGACATGCTGGAAGGTAGTATGACTTATATCGCCCACAACACACTTGTGTTCTACTCGTGCAAATAACATCAAACCATAAAACCTAGGCTCGGATGCCACTGTTGGGGAATGTAGTAATTTCAAAAAAATTCCTACGCACACGCAAGATCATGGTGATGCATAGCAACGAGAGGGGAGAGTGTTGTCTACGTACCCACGCAGACCGACTTCGGAAGCGTTGACGCAACGTAGAGGAAGTAGCCGTACGTCTTCTCGATCCGACCGATCCAAGCACCGTTACTCCGGCACCTCCGAGTTCTTAGCACACGTACAACTCGATGACGATCCCCTGACTCCGATCCAGCAAAGTGTCGGGGAAGAGTTCCGTCAGCACGACGGCGTGGTGACGATCTTGATGCACTACAGTAGCAGGGCTTCGCCTAAACTCCGCTACAGTATTATCGAGGACTATGGTGGCTGGGGCGCCGCACACGGCTAAGGAATAGATCACGTGGATCAACTTGTGTGTTCTTTGGGGTGCCCTGCCTCCATATATAAAGGACTAGAGGGGGGAAGGCTGGCCGGCCAAGGGAGGGCGCGCCAGGAGAGTCCTACTCCCTCTGGGAGTATGATTCCCCCCCCCCCCAATCCTAGTTGGAATAGGATTCCTTGAGGGGGGAAAGAGAGAGAGGGGGGCCGGCCACCTCTCCTTGTCCTAATAGGACTAGGGGAGGGGGGAGGCGCGCAGCTCTCCGTGGTCCGCCCCTTTCTCCTTTCCACTAAAGCCCACTAAGGCCCATATAGTTCCCGGGGGGGTTCCGGTAACCTCCCGGTACTCCTGTAAAATCCCGATTTCACCCGGAACACTTCCGATATCCAAACATAGGCTTCCAATATATCAATATTTATGTCTCGACCATTTCGAGACTCCTCGTCATGTCCGTGATCACATCCGGGACTCCGAACAACCTTCGGTACATCAAAATGCATAAACTCATAATAACTGTCATCATAACGTTAAGCGTGCGGACCCTACGGTTCGAGAATAATGTAGACATGACTGAGACACGTCTCCGGTCAATAACCAATAGCGGGACCTGGATGCCCGTATTGTCTCCTACATATTATACGAAGATCTTTATCGGTCAGACCGCATAACAACATACGTTGTTCCCTTTGTCATCGGTATGTTACTTGCCCGAGATTCGATCGTCAGTATCCAATACCTAGTTCAATCTCGTTACTGGCAAGTCTCTTTACTCATTCTGTAATACATCATCCCGCTACTAACTCATTAGTTGCAATCCTTGCAAGGCTTATGTGATGTGCATTACCGAGAGGACCCCAGAGATACCTCTCCGACAATCGGAGTGACAAATCCTAATCTTGAAATACGCCAACCCAACATGTACCTTTGGAGACACCTGTAGAGCTCCTTTATAATCACCCAGTTACGTTGTGACGTTTGGTAGCACACAAAGTGTTCCTCCGGCAAAATGGAGTTGCATAATCTCATAGTCATAGGAACATGTATAAGTCATGAAGAAAGCAATAGCAACATACTAAACGATCGGGTGCTAAGCTAATGGAATGGGTCATGTCAATCAGATCATTCACCTAATGATGTGATCCCATTAATCAAATGACAACTCATGTCTATGGTTAGGAAACATAACCATCTTTGATCAATGAGCTAGTCAAGTAGAGGCATACTAGTGACACTCTGTTTGTCTATGTATTCACACATGTATTATGTTTCCGGTTAATACAATTCTAGCATGAATAATAAACATTTATCATGAAATAAGGAAATAAATAATAACTTTATTATTGCCTCTAGGGTATATTTCCTTCATGATGATCTTCACACTTCTATTTATTTACAACTCAATGATTACAAGTCGATACTAGAACAAAGATGACTCTATATGAATGCCTCCGGCGGTGTACCGGGATATGCAATGAACCAAGAGTGACATGTATGAAAGAATTATGAACGGTGGCTTTTCCACAAATACTATGTCAACTACATGATCATGTTAAGCAATATGAGAATGATGTATGAGTCATGATGAACGGAATGGTGGAAAGTTGCATGGCAATATATCTCGGAATGGCTATGGAAATGCCATAATAGGTAGGTATGGTGGCTGTTTTGAGGAAGATATAAGGAGGTTTATGTGTGAAAGAGTTTATCATATCAAGGGGTTTGGATGCACCGGCGAGATTTGCGCCAACTCTCAATGTGAGAAAGGGCAATGCACGGTACCGAAGAGGCTAGCAAGGATGAAAGGGTGAGAGTGCGTATAATCCATGGACTCAACATTACTCATAAAGAACTCACATACTTATTGCAAAAATCTACAAGTCATAAAAAACCTCGGCACTACGCGCATGCTCCTAGGGGGATAGATTGGTAGGAAAAGACCATCGCTCGTCCCCGACCGCCACTCATAATGAAGACAATCAAATAACACCTCATGTTTCAAATTTGTTGCATAAGATTTACCATACGTGCATGCTACGGGACTTGCAAACCTCAACACAAGTATTTCTCAATTTCACAACTACTCAACTAGCATGACTTTGATATTATTACCTCCATATCTCAAAACAATCATCAAGCATCAAACTTTTCTTAGTATTCAACACACTCATAAGAAAGTTTTATTATTATTCTTGCATACCAAGCATATTAGGATTTTAAGAAAATTACCATGCTATTAAGACTCTCAAAATAATCTAAGTGAAGCATGAGAGATAAATAGTTTCTATAAAACAAATCCACCACCGTGCTCTAAAAGATATAAGTGAAGCACTAGAGCAAAACTATAAAGTTCAAAAGATATAAGTTAAGCACATAGAGTATTCTATCAAATTCCAAATCATGTATGGCTCTCTCAAAATGTGTGTACATCAAGAATGATTGTGTTAGACTAAAAATTAAAGACTCAAATCATAAAAGACGCTCCAAGCAAAACACATATCATGTGGTGAATAAAAATATACCTCCAAGTAAAGTTACCGATAGAAGTAGACGAAAGAGGGGATGCCTTCCGGGGCATCCCCAAGCTTTGGCTTTTAGGTGTTCTTAGATTATCTTGGGGGTGCCATGGGCATCCCCAAGCTTAGGCTCTTGCCATTTCTTGTTCCATAATCCATCAAATCTTTACCCAAAACTTGAAAACTTCACAACACAAAACTTAAAGTAGAAAATCTCGTGAGCTCCGTTAGCGAAAGAAAACAAAAGACCACTTCAAGGTACTGTAATGAACTCATTATTTATTTATATTGGTGTTATACCTACTATGTTCCAACTTCTCTATGGATTATAAACTATTTTACTAGCCATAGATCCATCAAAATAAGCAAACAACTCACGAAAAACAGAATATGTCAAAAACAGAACAGGCTGTAGTAATCTGTAGCTAGCGCAAGATCTGGAACCCAAAAAATTCTAAAATAAATTTCTGGACGTGAGTAATTTATATATTAATCATCTTAAAAAAGAATTAACTAAATAGCACTTTCTAAATAAAAATGAAAGCAGTTCTCGTGAGCGCTAAAGTTTCTGTTTTTTACAGCAAGTTCAATAAGACTTTCCCCAAGTCTTCCCAACGGTTCTACTTGGCACAAACACTAATTAAACACAAAAAACACAACCAAAATAGAGGCTAAATAATTTATTTATTACTAAACAGGAGCAAAAATCAAGGAATAAAAATAAAATTGGGTTGCCTCCCAACAAGTGCTATCGTTTAACGCCCTTAGCTAGGCATAACAAGCAAGAATAGATCTAGGTATTGCCATCTTTGGTAGGCAATCCATAAGTGGATCTCATGATAGATTTATATGGTAATTTTATTTTCTTTCTAGGAAAGTGTTCCATGCCCTTTTTTAATGGAAATTGGAATCTAATATTCCCTTCCTTCATATCAATAATTGCACCAACCGTTCTAAGGAAAGGTCTACCAAGAATAATAGGGCAAGAAGGATTGCAATTTATATCAAGAATGATAAAATCTATGGGCACATAATTCCTATTTGCAACAATAAGAACATTATTAATTCTTCCCATAGGTTTCTTAATAGTGGAATCCGCAAGATGCAAGTTTAGAGAGCAATCATCAAAATCACGGAAATCTAGTAAATCACACAAAGTTTTTGGAATAGTAGAGACACTAGCACCCAAATCACACAAAGCATAAAACTCATAATTTTCAATTTTAATTTTAATAGTTGGTTCCCACTCATCATAAAGTTTTCTAGGGAAAGAAACTTCCAATTCAAGTTTTTCTTCATAAGATTGCATCAAGGCATCAATGATATGTTTAGTAAACGCTTTATTTTGACTATAAGCGTGAGGAGATTTTAGCACAGATTGCAACAAGGAAATACAATCAATCAAAGAGCAATTTTCATAGTTAAATTCCTTGAAATCCATAATAGTGGTTTTAGCAACATCTAGGGTTTTAATTTCTTCAATCCCACTTTTATCAAATTTAGCATCAAGATCAACAAATTCCGAATTCTTAGAACGCCTTCTAGGTAAAGGTGGATCATATTCAGTCCCATAATTATCAAGATTAATATTGCAAAATAAAGATTTAATAGGGGACACATCAATAACCTTTATATCTTCATCATTATTTTCATAGGAACTAGAAGAACACGCTTTAATAAAGGCATCTTTCTTAGCACGCATCCTAGCGGTTCTTTCTTTGCACTCATCAATGGAAATTCTCATGGCTTTGAGAGACTCATTAATATCATGCTTAGGTGGAATAGATCTAAGTTTCAAAGAATCAAC
The DNA here is from genome assembly GCF_002162155.2 of Triticum dicoccoides. Taxonomy (NCBI): domain Eukaryota; kingdom Viridiplantae; phylum Streptophyta; class Magnoliopsida; order Poales; family Poaceae; genus Triticum; species Triticum dicoccoides. The sequence continues at coordinate 412,849,959 of NC_041392.1, forward strand.
ATCAAGAGCAATTCTATCAACGTTCCTAGCCAAATCATCAATCTTAAGCAATTTTTCTTCAATCATAGCATTAAAATTCTTTTGCGAAGAAATAAATTTTTAATATTAGATTCAAAATCATAGGGCATCTTATTATAATTTCCATAAGAATTATTGTAGGAATTACCAAAATTATTAGAGGGATTACTAGGATAAGGCCTAGGATTGAAATTTCCTCTATACGCGTTGTTAGCAAAATTGTTCGTACCAACAAAATTCACATCCATAGATTCATTATTATTCTCAATCAAAGTAGACAAGGGCACATCATTAGGATCAGAAGAAACACTCTTATTAGCAAATAATTCCATAAGTTCATCCATCTTTCCACTCAAAACATTAATTTTTTCTATCGCATGCACCTTTTTAGTAGATCTTTCAGTATGCCATTGAGAATAATTAACCATAATATTATCTAGGAGTTTAGTAGCTTCTCTTAAAGTGATTTCCATAAAAGTGCCTCCCGCGGCCGAATCTAAAAGATTTCTAGAAGCAAAATTCAATCCGGCATAAAAATTCCGAACTATCATCCACAAATTTAAACCATGAGTAGGGCAATTACATATCATTAATTTCATTCTCTCCCAAGCTTGTGCAACATGTTCATGATCAAGTTGTTTAAAATTCATAATATCGTTTCTAAGAGAGTTGATCTTAGCGGGAGGAAAAATACTTAGAGATAAAAACATCTTTGCACTTGTTCCATGAATCAATACTATTTTTAGAAAAAGACGAAAACCAAGCTTTAGCACAATCTCTAAGCAAAAAAGGAAATAGCTTTAATTTAATAATATCATTATCGACATCTTTCTTATTTTGCATGTCACACAAATCAACGAAGCTATTAATATGGGTAGCGGCATCTTCACTAGGAAGGCCAGAGAACGGATCTTTCATGACAAGATTCAACAAAGCAATATTAATTTCACAAGATTCAGCATCGGTAAGAGGAGCAATCGGAGTGCTAAGGAAATCATTGTTGTTGGTATTGGTGAAGTCACACAATTTAGTATTATCTTGAGCCATCGCGACAAACAAGCAATCCAACACATGAGCAAACAAAGGGCAAACGGGCAAAAGAGGCAAACAGAGAAAGAGAGGGAGGATAGAGAGAGAGAGAGGGCGAATAAAACGGCAAGGGTGAATTGGGGGGAGAGGAAAACGAGAGGCAAATGGCAAATAATGTAATGCGGGAGATAGGGATTGTGATGGGTACTTGGTATGTTGACTTTTGCGCAAACTCCCTGGCAACGGCGCCAGAAATGGCTCATTGTCGGGAGTCAAATCTTGACTTGCGCGAACCTCCCTGGCAACGGCGCCAGAAATTCTTCTTGCTACCTCTTGAGCACTGTGTTGGATTTCCCCAAAGAGGAAGGGATGATGCAGCAAAGTAGCGTAAGTATTTCCCTCAATTTTTGAGAACCAAGGTATCAATCCAGTAGGATGCCACGCTCGAGTCCCTCGTACCTACACAAAAACAATAGCTCAACGCAACCAACGCGCTTAGGGGTTGTCAATCCCTTCATAGTCACTTACGAAAGTGAGATCTGATAGAGATGATAAATAATATTTTTGGTATTTTTGGTAAGTAAATAAAGTAAAAGCAAAGTAAAAGCAAAGCAATAATAAAGTGATGGAGATTGATATGATGAGAAAGAGACCCGGGGGCCATAGGTTTCACTAGTGGCTTCTCTCAAGAGCATAAGTATTCTACGGTGGGTGAACAAATTACTATTGAGCAATTGATAGAATTAAGCATAGTTATGAGAATATCTAGGTATGATCATGTATATAGGCATCACGTCCGAGACAAGTAGACCGACTCCTGCCTGCATCTACTACTATTACTCCACTCATCGACCGCTATCCAGCATGCATCTAGAGTATTAAGTTAAAAACAGAGTAACGCCTTAAGCAAGATGACATGATGTAGAGGGATAGTTTCATGCAATATGATAAAAAACCCATCTTGTTATCCTCGATGGCAACAATACAATACGTGCCTTGCTGCCCCTTCTGTCACTGGGAAAGGACACCGCAAGATTGAACCCAAAGCTAAGCACTTCTCCCATGGCAAGAAAAACCAATCTAGTAGGCCAAACCAAACTGATAATTCAAAGGGACTTGCAAAGATAACCAATCATACATAAAAGAATTCAGAGAAGATTCAAATATTATTCATAGATAGACTTGATCATAAACCCACAATTCATCGGTCTCAACAAACACACCGCAAAAAGAAGATTACATCGAATAGATCTTCACGGGAGAGGGGGAGAACATTGTATTGAGATCCAAAAAGAGAGAAGAAGCCATCTAGCTACTAGCTATGGACCCGTAGGTCTGAAGTAAACTACTCATACTTCATTAGAGGGGCTTGGATGATGATGTAGAAGCCCTCCATGATCGATGCCCCCTCCGACGGAGCTCCGGAACAGGCCCCAAGATGGGATCTCGTGGATACAGAAAGTTGCGGCGGTGGAATTAGGTTTTTGGCTCTGTCCCCGATCGTTTGGGGGTACATGGATATATATAGGAGGAAGAAGTACGTCGGTGGAGCTTCGAGGGGCCCACGAGGCAAGGGGCACGCCCTAGGGGGTGCGCCCGCTACCCTTGTGACTACCTCGTGGCTTTCTTGACGGCGGGTCCAAGTCTCCTGGATCTTATCTGACGAGAAAATCACGTTTCCGAGGGTTTTATTCCGTTTGGACTCCGTTTGATATTCCTTTTCTTCGAAACCCTAAAACAGGCAAAAAACAACAATTCTAGGCTGGGCCTCGGGTTAATAGGTTAGTTCTAAAAATAATATAAAAGTGGAAAATAAAGTCCAATAATGTCTAAAACAGTAGATAATATAGCATGGAGCAATCAAAACATATAGATACGTTGGAGACGTATCATTGGTCCGCCTCGTTCAACTAGCAGGAAAATGGTTCTCTTCGTCCCTCGCCCTTGGTACCGATGTTGTTGCCGACAAAACTGATAGGCTATCCTCTGACATACCTTGCCTACATGATCGTGAAGGCCGTCATCGCCCTTCCTACTTTTAACCCACATGGTGGGCCCATAACCCACAGGTCCCAGGATCGAAACCGGACTCTCCTGTACACCCTGTTGTCAAAGTTATTCCTTGCGCTTGACCTCGTATATAATTCATGGGCCACCTGCCTAGTGATCTATTCTGGTATCAGGCACAAAACTTATTCCCATTGCTCTGGACCCCTTTTACACTTTGTTTCAGGCATCGAACGACTACCTACCCTCTTGAAACTTCTCATGGTACCTTCTTACTTGGCTCTTGATATTTTCTTAAGTTTCAGTTCGAGAGTTACTTTCCGCCACCTTCCCCGATGTTAGCTACCAGATAGTCAACCTTGCAGAGGCCCGTTTTCCCGGAAAATACCCACCCATTATTCTTTCGTAAGTACGATGGAGTTCCCGAAGAAAGGATGTCGGCTTCATCATGATGACCTGAAGCCGAGAAATGAAGACATCAGCGTAATGGATCGACCTCTTCGAGAAGAGCAACCAAGACTGAGAACACTCGCTAGGATTTCGTAACCAGAACCTCACCCCCTTACGCCTCTTAAATCTCGGGACGAGACTTCTTGTAGTGGACGAGAATTGTGACGCCCGGATAATTAGGCTATAGTAATCTCGCGTTATTTGAAAACTAATTCAAATTCAAATTTGAATTTAAGTCAAACAAAAAAGTTTCCAAACATTAGAACTAAAATGCTCTAAACGTGTCAAATAATGCATAGGTAATTATGGTGAAAAAACCCCATTTTTATAAAATGTTTAAATACCCTTAGGTGAATAAAACAGTAGCAAAAACTAATATGTAAATGCTATTAAATAATAAACAAAATTTAAACTAGTTTATTTTGCCACTAAACTTTTTACAACTCTAATTTTGGTGTGGGCTCTAACTTATTACAAAACAATAACTATTAAAGAAATAAAATAAAACAAAATTAATACTAAGACAAAACAAAAGAAAAGAGGAAATGGAACCCCCCCC